>NW_006921897.1:1812992-1826961 GCF_000298275.1 Orycteropus afer afer
AAAAAAAAAAAAATCTGCCACTATTTCTAAAATACCTACTCTGTCTCCATTTGGCCTCTTCAAAATAAATAAATAAATAAGCATTTATTGTTGCTCGTGAGTCCATGGTTCAGCTCAACATCTCTTTCGGTCTGACCTGTGTTGCCCTGTGCGTTTGCCGTCAGTTGCATGTTGGCTCGGCTGCTCTGTTGATCTCAGTTGGCTTCTCATTTGGCCTCTTCTTAAACCTGGAAAGAGTTTATCCACTTCATGGTGGATTCAGGTAATGGTCCCACCCATTGCTGCTGTAGTTGTTAGGTGTCCTCAAGTTGGTTCCACCTTACAGTGACCCTGTGTATGAAAGAATGAAACACTGCCTGGTCCTATGCCATCCTCACAATTGTTGCTATGTCTGAGCCCATCATTGTAGCCACTGTGCCAATCCATCTCATTTAGAGTCTCCCTCTTTTTTGCTAACCCTCTACTTTACCAAGCATAATGTCCTTCTCTGGGGACTGGTCCATCCTGATAACATGTCCAAAGTCTCGCTGTCCTTGCTTCTGGGGATCATTCTGGCTGTACTTTTTCCAGCATAGAGTTCGTTCTTCTGGCAGTCCAGGGTACAATCAATATTCTTCCCTGACACCATAATTCAAAGGCATTCTTCTTTGGTCTTCCTTATTCATTGTCTAACTGTTGCAGGCATATGAGGAGACTGAAAAAACCATGCTAGAGCCAGGCACGCCTTAGTCTTCAAAGTGACATCTTAAAGAGGTCTTTTGCAATAGATTTGTCTAGTGCTATATGTCATTTGATTTCTCGACTGCTGCTTCCATGGGTGTTGATTGTAGGTCCAAGTAAAATGAAATCTTTGACAACTTCAATCTTTTCTTCATTTATCATGATGTTGCGTATTGATCCATTTGTGAGGATTTTTTTTTTTTAATGTTGAGATGCAATCCATACTGAAGGCTATAGCCTTTGATCTTCATCAGTAAATGCTTCAAATTTTCACTTTCAGCAAGCAGGGTTGTGTCACCTGCATATTGCAGGTTGCTAATGGTTCTTCCTCCAATCCTGATGCCACATTCTTCTTCTTATAGTCCAGTTTCTCAGACTGATTGCTCAGCATACAGATTAAATAAATATGGTGAGAGGATACAACTCTGAAACCCCCCTTTCCTGATTTTAAACCAAGCACTATCCCCTTGTTTTATTTGAACGACTGCCTATTGGTCTATGTACAGGTTCCTCATAAGCACAATTAAGTATTCATTCCACGTCAGCAAAGCTTTACTCCCAAAAGTCCTGAAAGCTTTACTCCATCCATGTCATTATGGTTGACTGTACTTGGAGGAGGCAGCTCTTCTCCAGTGCAGCGGCCTGTGGGCCAGTTCCACTCTGTCCTCTAGGGGCGCTGTGAGTAGGAATGGGCTCCACGGCAGTGGGTGTGGTTTGGGCTTTGCTTCTGTGAAAACTGACAGCCTTGGAAACCCTGTGGTGCAGTCCCACTCTGTCCTCTAGGGGCGCTGTGAGTCGCGATCAACTGGCCGGCAGTGGCTTTGCTTTTGGGTTCTCAGCCAAGCCTGGTGGCAGCTGTGCTGGTTCCCCTGCATCCGCAGGTGTGCTATATCGTTAGGATCTCAGCGGCAGTGGGCCTTTGGCACTTCCCTACAACCTTATAGGCAACCCCAGCTGCTAGAGTAGCCTGCTGGCCTCCGTGTGCTCCGGCTGTCTTCCCCAGCAGAGCTGAAATACTGTCGGAAGGAGTGTGTGCCGGGTGACCCTGATGAGAGCGCTCAAGAAATCAAATGTCACATCTGGGCCTGCTGTGAGCGAGGAGCTACAGCTGCCGGGTTTGTTTTCTGCCCCGCTGCCTTCCAGGTTACCTAGTGCCGTCCTTGATTGGTCATTGGTCACCTGTTTGTCAACCACAGGTCAGGATTCAGCCTGTAATGGTTGACAAACAGGTGACTCCGCCTCTGCCTCGGAAATCCAAGGAAGGGTCGCTGTGAGTCGGTCGGACAGCACATAACAACAAGAAGTCAGGATTCCTCTTCAGTTTCTTCTTTAGTTAAATGGGCAGAGTGGAATGGATGATATGTAAGGGCCCTTACAGCTTTGACATTTTTAGATTGAAGTAGAAGCTTTCAGTTTTTAGGAATTATGATGAAGCAATTTTGTGGACTAGTCTGTCATGGTTCAGGAGTGTGGGAGAAAAAATCCTTTCTTTTTTTCCCTTAGCAGAGAAAATGAGACAGTACTTTGTCCCTGTCACTATAAAACAACTAATGTTCAAAAGAACCAAAAAAAAAAAAAAAAGTCATACTTAAACAGCAAGTTAAAATGACTACACTGCATTAATACACTTTTCTTCACTCAGCAAGAGTTCTATTTTCATCTGTCACTTCCAATATTACAGCAGCCTATTTAGGCTAAGTAGCTACAGTGATTTGGAAAGCACTAATGACTCTTGTGTGGAGACTGCAAACGCCCTTGGCGGAATCCAGTGAGGGCCTGGCTCGGAAGGCGCTGGCACTTAGGTGGCCCTGAAGGCCCCACATATGCGGTGGTGGAAACATGGCACAGGTGGTTCCTGGTGAATTCAGTCATTCCAGGGCTCTTGGGCAAAGGGATTACTGTGGATTGGGGATCTGCAGGCCTACGAGCTCCACCTTCTGCCACAGGGAAGGCCAGTCCCAAAAGGTGCCAGACCAGCTCCCCTTCACTGCTTTTGTAAGGGGTGGTCTCCATGGCAACAAGGCCAAACCATCTCACTTTTACCATCTGCAGAAGACAGGGGCTCCAGATTTTAGTTATTCAAATGTGCAGTAACATGTTTCCACGCCTGCGTTAGCATCCTGCAACAACTCTAGTGTCTACTCTTTCTATTCCTCCTGTAGCCAACAGCAGCAGAACCGATTTCTTTGGTTGTTCATGAAACCTAAATTGTTGGCATTGTTATTTTTTAAGTAGGTCTCCTTTTAAGAGACTCAAAAATACATGGAATCAGATACAGCTAACATTTATCGAGCAACTATACAGCAGTCACTCCGCGGAAGGAAGACTGGGCAATCTTACTTCCGTAAAGATTTACTGCCTGAGAAACCCAAAGGGGGTTACTATGAGTCGGGAATTGAGTCAATGGCAGTGAGTTTGGCTTTTTGGGTTTGGTCGTGCAGTAAGCCAGTTATTGTTGATTTTGACTCACGGACACCCATGTGGGTCAGAGTAGAACTGTATTCCATACAGTTCTCAATGGTTGATTTTTCAGAAGACGATCACCAGGTCTTTCCTCAGAAGTGCCCCTGGGTGGACTTGAACCTTTCGGTTAGCAGCCTGTTGTGTTAACAATTTGCACCACCAGGGACTAGTTGTATAGTTTAGTAGGGTACTGACTAAGCAATTTCCATATGTTATTTTATTTCATTTGTTTATTTTAAACTTTTTATTGTGATTTTAGTGAAAGTTTACAGAACAGATCGGTTTTCCATTCAACAATTCATACACATTTTGTTTAGTGACATTGCTTGCAATCCCCACAATGTAACGACACTCTTCCCACTTCCTCCATGTTTACAATTTCCACTCATCCTTCTTTCCTATCCCTTCCTACCTTCTGAGATTTATCCCTGGCCAAATGCTGCCCTTTGGATCTTGTATGGTTGATTGTTCTAAGGAGTGTGATTCTCCTTGGTAAATGATCAGGTATGTCTAGGCAAAAGGGAATATACTTATGACCATATATAAGTTTGGCAGACGATATTTCTACATATGTATTTGTATGTGCTATAAGAATGTCCATATATATAATAGAGCTAATGTGGCAAAGTTATGATAACTTCTTAGCCACAACCAAACACCTTGAGGGAGTCACGGGGGCCGTGGGCTTGGGACCATGGTCATGGGAGACATCAAGCTCAACTGGCATAACATACTACACAAAAACATTGTTCTACATACTACCTTGGTCAATAGTGACTGGGGTCTTAAAAGTTTACAAGTGGCCATCTAAGATGTAATAGTTGGTCTTTTAGGAGCAAAGAAGAATGAAGAAAACCAAAGACACATGAAAACAATTAGTCCAATGGACTAGTGGACCATGCACACCTCAGCCTACATGACCCTGAGACCAGAAGTACTAGATGGTGCCCAGCTACCATTGTCAATCACTCAGAAAGGGATCAGTGTGGGAGATCCTGAACCGTGTGGGAGAAAAATGTGGAAGAAAACTCAAAATCATAAAAAATCTGGCTTATTGGTCTGATAGGGACTGGTGAAACCCCTGAGACTAATGACCCTTCGTCACCTTTTGGGCCTGGAATTAAAATTACTCCCGTGGCTTCCAGCCAAACAATAGACAGACATATAAGGTGAACATTTACACCAGGTAGGTACACTTCTTAGAACAATCAACTGTGGGGGATCAGAAGGGCAGTAGTTGTACAGGGAGATAGCTCAGAGGGCAGGAATACATGGGAAAGAAGGACATAGGGAAAAGGTAACCACAGGAAGGAAGTGGGAACAGAACTGTAACATTATGGGCATTGCGATCAATGTCACGAAACAAAATGTGTATGAACCGTTGTATAGAAAATGAATTTGCTCTGTAAACTTTAACACAATTCACAATTGAAAAAAAAAAAAAAAAAAAAAGGCCTGTAGGGCTGCTGTGAGTCAGAATCAACTTGAATGGCAGTGGGTTATTATTTTTTTTTTTTTTGGCATATAGTAATTGCTTCTTAAATATTCATTGAATAAAGAAATGAGAGAAAATAAAATCAAAGACTATCAAGGTTACAAGGGTCTTTGGAGAGCATCCAGTCAAACTCCCTCACTATACTAATGGAGAAATCAAAGCCCTAAATCAGGAGCTACTTATCCAATGTGATCTCTCAGCTAGTTAGACCCAATTATTTCCCAGAAGGATCCATACCACTGTCCTCTCCAGGACATGACACACACAGCCTCATATGAAACCCAGGTGATAGTAGAGCATCAAATCTCTACTCTGTTTTATGGCACGTG
This sequence comes from Orycteropus afer afer, assembly GCF_000298275.1. Taxonomy (NCBI): domain Eukaryota; kingdom Metazoa; phylum Chordata; class Mammalia; order Tubulidentata; family Orycteropodidae; genus Orycteropus; species Orycteropus afer. Next base: position 1,818,000 of record NW_006921897.1, read on the forward strand.
GACACTATCTTCTGAGTGCTCTGCTGAATGTCATACAGTATGTAGAGCACTTCTCTGTGGATGATTCAACAAGAAACACTCCTTTGATAAATTTTAAAATACATTTATTGACTGTTTATGTTTTAAAAGACTGAGTAACAAAGATATTATCCAAGAAATCAGCAAGAGTGAGGTCTGGTTGGGAGTAGGGTGGAGGCAGGGAAAGCAGTAGCTTAGTGGGGACAAAGTGGTCCAAAATATGATTTTTTTTCAGTAGCTCCAAGTGTAATCAAATAATGGTGACTGATTCACTTAAGCAAATTCAAGAAAGACTGGGGTGTGAACTGGAACACCAGTTTATTAAGTCACAAAGAGAAGTGTTGCTGTTGAACAAATTGAAGTGCACATACTGGTTGGTCAGCACATTCTCTCCCTCCAGAAAATTCAATATAGAAGGCCTAGTTGTAATCTAAAAGCTGTTTGGGAGCACGAAACCAGAAAAGAGGGAGTTAGTTGGCTGATCATAATGACTTATGCCACTGAGCTTAGTGGACCCTTCCTCACTTCAGGGATATACTTGTCAAGAAGACAGGATAATCATGTTCTCTGGGTAATTTCTTCACTGGCCCCAGACAGTGCTCTCAGCCAAGAGATCCACTGATCAATACTTCCATGAAGACTCTACTAATTCTAGTCTGCAACCTGGTCTCCTACTGTTAACATTAATTTTTTTTCAGACAGGGACAGTACAGCTGGGTATATTTCTTAGGTATGTTCATATTCCAGTCTTGCCTCCTTCATGGAACCATACCTGGTCAGACCTCTATACCCACACAATCACAAGGTATTAGGGAACTTTTCCAGATGGTTTATTGCTTCCATTATGCATGCATTTTAATAATGTAACTCTCTGAAAGGAACTTTCCCCTCAAGTGCTTGAGGCACCTTACTTTATCCCTGTATTCTAAACAGTAACTAAACTAAAGCAAGTCAGGGCTTTACAGACACATGTAACTGTGGACATCAGTACAATGGTGTGATGTGCCCCTTCCCTCCTTTAATGCCTGTGGCTGGAGAGAGGGACATAGAAACTGATTTGAGATATGGGAGTTAGAATAGATAAAGGATTCAGAAATGAAGTACTAATAAAGAAATAGAGTTTCTGATGAGTTTTAACCTGTCACCTCCTCCTGTGTTCAAGGCACAGGGTCTACCCATGATACCTACCACATTTCTTCCTTTATGAGTGTGGTGCTGGTCTTGTGATTGACTAAACAAGAAGCTTGGACATAAATTTTATAAATACAATGTTGTGGTGGGAGAGGCAAGAAAGATCTGCAACATGGAACCTTACTAAGGAGGGAGACTCAGGCTAGATGCCGTAGTGGAGAACCATAGTGCCAGATGGCAGGGTGGGGAACTTAATTTCACAACCTTGTGAAGGGCTAGACCTAAAGGAATGGTCATGATTTCCTACCACCATCTGTTTCCCTAGTGATCACATTTTCTAATCTACTTACTCTAGTGAAATATGTCTTCTAGACAGAATTCTCCCCTGTAAGGAAGAAAGCCTTCTTAGAATGAATGCATTTAAATCTAACAAGGGATGGGGAGATGATTAGTTAGTAAGGGACCCTGTCCATTTTCAATTCCAAATAAGAAGCCAACCTTGGAATTGAATGTTTAAGTGAGCTTTGTTTTTTCTTTAATCCAGTTGACATACCTGGATACCTTGGTATATATTCCATATTTGCCTTTCACTGCACACTCTTCACCCCAGCTAATAATTCCAGTTAAGAAACTGGTCCCTTCCACTTCAGTAACATGGGGCCCCCCACTGTCTCCTTGACACGAATCTTTACCTCCCTCATGGAAGCCAGCACAGAACATGTTATTGTAGATCGTGAACTTTGTGGACCGAAGACATGTGGCTCGGTCAACAAGTGGAACTTTGAGATACTGAAGAATTGTGGCTGATCTCCCTCTGTTGAAGACCTTCCCCCAGCCACTCACATAGCCAGATCCAAATCTGAGGAAGATGTTTGTGTATTCCTTATTGGCCACACAAATTGGTGTTACGTAGCTGTTCAGTGTTAAGGGTTTGTCGAGTTCCAGAAGGGCAATGTCATGGCTGTACTTGTTAACGGTTGCATTGTAGCTGTGGTGAGGAATAGCTCGAATCACATTTCGCGTTTGCTCAGTGGGCTCTTTCACTTCAACGTTGTGTTCACCTATTGAAAAGAAATTTCTTCTTCAATCACAGTCTTTTCCATAAAGCAGCCTACTTTTTAAGCATCCACTTGTTATCAGTGACTTAACTGGCTTCCACCTTATATTGTGATGATTTTGGTAACATGTAACAAGGGCCACTATACACATGTCAGACCAAGAAACTAGTCAGGACCAAATGGAGATGGTTCCATTTAGCCAGGCTGTTATACATCTTATATCGGGCATAGGTGATAATGAATCTAGTTGTCATGAATTCTCTTAGACTTTCCCAATTTCAAATATTCAGATCCCTGTTCTGAGCACATACAATAAATTCATTTGATCGTTCCTCCAAATGTTGGCTGAGGACATGCTACAGGCTCTCCCAGGCATCAGAGATACAAAGATCAGCGACATGTCACCTACTCAGCTTGGTGGGGAAATGGGCATATCAATATTGTACCCCACTGAGATGAGTGTTGATAAAGGCCCACAAAGAGAACTATGGGGGGCTTGGAGGATGGAGCAAATCAGGTTTTGAAAATATGGCCCCTCTACCGCTAGCCAGACTAATTCAGCAATGATCCTATTAGAGTCTAGTAACATATGATGTAGCAATCCCATAGGAGATCCAATGATGCTGCAGATTAGCGTTACTTTTTTCCCTTTGTTTACCTGCAACGACTGTAATTGCAACACCAGGTTTGATGCAGTGGGCTGCAGTTACAACCCATTTTTCATTAATGATGGAGCCCCCACAGAATGCATCAATTTCACCATTCAAAACGACCTGTGGAAACATAATGAATAACCTTTCTGTATAATATATTTGCTCTAGAACAAAATTAATACATACACTGACTAAAGGAGGGGGCAAAATGTTGGCTTCTAGGTGCTGGCAGGAATGGAGTGTTTTCTGGAAAGTGTCAGCTTTGCAAATGAATGGGTGTTTCTGGATCCCAGTCAAAAAAGCCATTTCTGTAACTGCCTTGAAGGGAACATGCTGGATCAGAGCCAGGGGAAGGTCTAGCTGAGGCAAATGGGAGGAACTGACTTCCTTTGGTGATTTGGGCCTTTGATTGCTTTTCTCTGATGGTATGACTAGTTTCATGGAGACAAAAAACAAACCAAAGTCATGGCCACTGAGTTGATTCCTACTCACATTGAACCCCATAGGCTTCTTCCCAAGGCTGTAAATCCTTACAGAAGCAGACTGCCTCATCTTTGTCTGGCAGAGCGGCTTGTGGATTCGAACCACCAACCTTTTGTTTAACAACCAAATGCCTCAACCACTGGCCCACCAGAGCTCCTTTCATGGGGGATATAGGTGGTACTTTATGAAACACAACGACGTGGCCTCTTGGGATCAAAAGTGATTATTGAATCTCCGGTCCCTGCACAAGGACATTGCCTTGTTACATATCACTTGAAAGCGAAAAGCCAAACAACCAACTCCCACCACTTGCCATAGAGTCGACCTCAACTCTGGCAATCTCACGTGTGGCAGAGCAGAACTATGCCTGCTAGGGTTTTTTTTTTCAGTGGCTGGTTTCTCGGAGGCACCTCTGGATGGATGGCAAACTCTGTAACCTTGTGGGTAGCAACTGAGTGTGCCAACCAGGGACGACATCTTTTTCTGGGAGGCCTCTTCAAGCCCTTTCCAAACTGGAATATTATAAAATGAGATGTAAGGCCTCCTTGAGGTCTGTGCTTACAGCTATCCAGGCAGTGAGAATGCCAGGACTCATGCACTCCTTCCACTCTCCTCTAAAAGTCTCTGTTAGTTGTGCTTCATTCTTGGGCCAAGTGGACAAAGGCATTTGGGTTCTGCCTTGAGCCTGGGTGTTATAGGTAAGAAGTCAGCCCATTCTTTCTTCTGTACACTCATTTACATGAAGTCAGTGGACAATGACTGTTTTCACAGTCTCAGTGGCTAGATCCCCTGAAGAGTTTCACTTCCAGTGTGGGCAAGAACCTTGATCCACCTCTTTGGGAAGAAAGCTGACAAGTGTGAACACTAGAGGGCACACTCAACATTTGGTAAACCCTTTGCCAGTGTTGACTTGCTCTTTGGGAACTGATGCCTTGGGCATGAAACCAGCAAGGAGAAAGGGGTCTTTGATCCCTTGAAGTGTGGGTCAGAAAAGTCTTTGGAGCATGCTCTTTGAAGGCTCCTCTTGCCCTGAATTTAATTGACTGGATACCTACTGCGTGCTAGACACTGACAGACACCCTCACCTCCTACCTGGAGACTATTGGGCTGACTCACTTCAAGCCTCTGACTCCCTCTCACTCTACCTGTTGCTTCGTATTTTGTTCAGTCTTAAAAATATATGCAAACTTGTAGAATAAGATAATAAATACCTGTGTATCCAACCACCCAGAATCAACAATCTTCCTAAATGTTTTAAAATTTGTTGAGTGTTGTGAATATTTAGTATATATAGTAAATAATTATTTGATATTCACACCTTATAAAGTGGTATGAATATGTCCATTTTATACATTAGTGAACTGATGTTTAGAAAGGCACAATAACTCCCCTAAGGTTAGGTAGTGGTGAAGCTAGGATGTGAACCCAAGTCTGCCTGATGCCAGAAACCATTCTCCTAACCACCTAGGATTTTTCCAAGTGTGATCTGTGCACCAATGGGAATAGAATCATTAAAATGGTTTCCTTCCTTTCAGTCTTTCGCTCAACTTATCATGCGTTTTTTATTTGCTATTTTATGTTGCACTCTTGGTATGGGGATATTTGCTGAGAGAGTGCAGACTCCCACAGGCGCCCAGGGGCTGCACCCTAGGATTTTGCCTGCATGCACACATACATATCAACTGCCAGGTTCCCTCCTGCCAGCCACTGGCATGAGACACTCTGCTCAAGCAGGGGAGGGTCAGTCAATCTTCTCCTCCCACTGGTTCAATGCAGCAACCTATGGGCCAGGATCTGCTCATTATCTTAATTGAGGATGATGGAGAGACTCACCTCACCCCACCCCAGTGCTTTGGCACACTCACCATCCTAAAATGCCATGTGGCCATGCCTCATCCCAAGATGCTTTGTGGAGTGTGCACCCAACCTTAACCCTCCCTGTGCCTGTGATGGTGGATAGGTGGAGGTGAGGAGGGGGAGTGTGGGTGGGGTCTAGAGCACCAGAGTGGCAGGTGGTAGTGGTTGCTGGCCAGACATGGGGAAGGAAAGGCAGGGTAGGGCCGAAGCACCAGGCGAGAGGGGAGTGGAAGGTGGACAAACCATCCCAGGGAGCTGGTGAGAGGTGGAACTGCATATGATGGGAGAGTCAAAGCCCTCAGTTCATTCTCAATTGTGCCATTAAATTTCACTTACAAAATCCAAAATCCAATGTAAAATCACCAAGAATTATAAGATACATAGGAAGGCACATGTGAGCATATAGGTGTGCATGTAGAGGAGTATATGCGGGCATATGTACATACATGTTTATATATGCTGCATGTGTATCCATATATATAATAAACCACATAGGTTTGATGGCTTGGGGCCATAGTTTCATGGGATAACTCAGTCAATTGGCATAACATAGTTCATAAAAACAATATTCTACATTCTAGTTTAATGAGTAGTGTCTGGAGTTTTAAAAGCTTGGAAGCGACTATCTAAAATACAACTATTGGTCTCAACTTGCCTAGAATGGAAATGTATGAAGCAAACCAAAGACTCAAAGAAGAAAGTAGTCCACAGACCTACCAGCCCACATGAACCACAACCTCATCTAACCTGAAACCAGAAGAACTAGATGGTGCCTGGCTCCCACTACCGACTGTTTTGACACAGTAACACAATAGAAAGCCCTGGATAGAAAGGAAGAAAAATGTAGATCAAACTCAAATTTCCTAAAAAAAGGCCAGACTTATTGCACTGACAGAGACTAGAGGAAGCCCCGAGACTATTGCCCTAAGATACCTTTTGAACTTGGAACTAAAGCCACACCCAGTGGTCATCTTTCATCCAAATAAAAGAAGCAATATCACCCGTGAGGAATGTACTCCCTTAAATGATCAACTACATGAGACCAAACTGTTAACATTTACCCTAAAAGAAAGATTAGAAGAAGGAGGGGCAGGGAAGCTACAGTAATGGAAACAGAACCAAAAGAATGGAAATGATGAGAGTGTTCACACATTGTGATAAATGTAAGCAACATTATGGAACAAGTTGTGTAGAAATTGTTAAATGGGAACCTAATTTGCTATGTAAAGTTTCACCTAAAACCCAATTTTATATATATATATATATATATATATATATATATATAAAAGAATTACCAGATGGCAACCACAGAGCACTGGATCTCAAACCAATGCTTCTGAGCATAAGCCCACAAGGCCAGCCCTGAACCCAGGTGATTTTCATCACCAAGCAAATTTGGGCAGCACTTCTATATACTAGATGGAGCTCTGGTGGCACAGTGATTAAAGCATTTGGCTGCTAACCAAAAGGATGATGGTTTGAACCGACCAGCCGCTCTGTGGGACAAAGATAAGGCAGCCTGCTTCTATAAAGATTGACAGCTTTGGAAACTCTAAGGGGCAGTTCTGCTCTGTCCTATAGAGTCGCTACAAGTCAGAATGAATTAGATGGCAATGGGTTTGGTTTGGTTTGGGTTTTATACTAGTCCTGATGGTTATAACTGAACACATCTGTTCAAGCAACTGGAACAACACTATCATGGTGCTGTTTTCCTGGCCACTGTGGAGTGGGGATTTGGACATCGCTCAGCTTACTAGGTTAGCTAGCACAGACTGAATGATATCCACAGCCCCTGGGCACAGAGACCATGATAGAGCTAGCTGACGCCTGCCAAAGACCTCCCCCCTGGGGCTTCTTCTGCTTTCTGCTGGATGACTGAGAAATACGGTTGTATTCCATTAACCCTGAATAGCACTCTTGGCCAATTCCTGCTTAGTATTATAAATTTTAGCAAACATGTTTGCCAAGAAAAAGCCCTAAAATATATTTGCATTTAAAAATATTACAAATTACTTGGTTTTGGAATGTTTGCTTGGCTACCTCAGGATCACAGTTATGTAAATATTAGCTGTTGGGGGGATTCGCTATCTGCTGGGCCAAGGACAAGTTCTTGCAAGGCATCACTCTGGTGAATGATGGGAAAATGGGAAAGCATATGTCCTGAGCAAGGCATTTGAGTTCTGCTCTATCTGGCATTTTCACATTTGTCATTTCCCAGCAGAGCCTGTTTCCTCTCTCTTTTACACACACACATATATACACATCAAACACATTCAATGTACCTATGAAACATACATCCAAAATCTGTTTTTGATGCTCTTCATTGAAAAAATCTGACCCAGAGCAATAGCTGTTGCCCTCTTGTTCTCTTCTTAACTTTTTAAGTTGAACTTGGCCTTTCCCTGGGCTTTCTTGGGGGAAAAACCCCTGTTCTCTGCACCCACCCCCAGCTTTACAGTAACACTTTCTCTGTTTGCATATTCTCTCTTTCTGTACAAAGCAGACCCATTTTGGCAGGACAGTATGTATGCAGCTTGTTATGTTCACAGGTGTGATTCAGCCATTCCTTGGGCCAGGGTCATTTTGGGGGTATACTGGGGAACTGCTCATTTTTGGCTTTTTAAATAATTAACTAGTCATTGAAGCGCATTTTGTCAAGGAACCTGAGAACATAAAGAAACATAGCCTAAATATCCTCTCCAAACTAGCTGAGTGGTGCAAATTGGCATTACACAGGCCATGCTTTTATTTCTCTTAACTGGTACTTCATTATCTGAGCTAGAAATAATAGAGGGTTCTCTGTTCCAGGTGAACATATGCCTATTGGCCTAAGACCTTCATGTAACATTCCCCCTTGCCCCCCACCCCCAGAAAAAAAGAAAGAAAGAGAAACTTCTGATTCATACATATGGTAACTTTGCATGCTGTCTGCCACTGGTGTGAGTCCTAATTGAATAGAAAGGACTGGATTTGTGTAGTTAGTTACAGTATACCAGGCAGTAGTTCCGGCAGATACCTTTAAATATAGCTTCAGGCCAAAGCTGAAGGAGGCTGAAACTGGAGAAAACCCGAAGACTTTTAAAGACAGTTTAGGTGAAGCACAGAATAAGGCCTAGACAGACTGCTTCTCTAGACATTTTCGTGGGTTAAAATGATCAAATATTGGCAATTGTATATAACTTAAAAAAAAGCTAAAGAAAGCTTAACCATTTGGCTCTAGTGTATTTTTCCCCCAATCTAGGAGAATAATTTTCATATTCTTCAATGTAGAATAAAAGTGGTTGACACAGAAGTGAGGTTCATGATAAGACAGAAAACAAAAAGACCAGGTACTTCACACACAGGGCCAGACGGATCCTAATCCAAAGCAGTAAATTAATGAAAGCTCTTAGTTTGTGCATGCTCAGAACTGTCAGCTGGCAGGGCCAGGGGTACCGAATCAGAAAATTTCCTCAACTCATACACTTCTCAGCTGTTGATAGAGGCGCTCCTGTGGTACAGGTGTTGTAATTTCCCCTTCTCTGTAACATTCAAAAATCTCTTTCTCCCCTTATGTTGTTGTTGGTTGCCATGCAGTGGATTCCGACTCATGGTGACCTCCTGTGTTCATAGTGTTTTCAGGATTGTAACCTTTCAGAAGTGAGGCCTGTCCTCTAAGGTGCCTCTGGGTGGGTGCTAGCTGCCAAACTTTTCAGCTGTTAGTCGAGTACTTAAACCGTGTGTGCCACCCAAATAATAAATAAATTAAAAAAAAAAAAAACA
>NW_006921897.1:1827136-1828305 GCF_000298275.1 Orycteropus afer afer
ATAGTGCCTAAGGCACTTGACTGCTAACCAGAAGGATGGCGGTTCAAACCCACCAGCCACTCCTTGGAAGGAAGACTGGGCCATCTACTTCCGTAGAGATACCACCCCAGAAACCCAAGAAGGGGTCGCTAGGAGTCAGATCCGAATAGATGGCAGTGAGGTTGGTTTTTGAGTTTAGGGACTCCTAAAGATGTACTGATTCTAAGAAAATACCCTTTCTGTTTCTGTACAGTGCATTCAAATCTCTACCTTCCTCTTTCCCCTTCTGGTGCCTCCACAGAGTCCTGCTATTCTCCTACTTCTCCAGGGGCTCTGAGCCACTCGCTGGGCTCCTGGAGGGAAAACGAGGAGCTGCTACCTTCGCTTGGCCGGCCGCCCCCCGCGCCCCTAGGCCTTTTGTCTGGGTAATGAGAGGCCAGAAGCTACAGCTGGGGTGGGCAGTCGCGCCGGAACTCAACTCGAGGGGCTTCTGGGAAGCCACTGCCTCCCGCCGGCCTGCAAGCTGACGGAAAAGCCCCAGCATAAGGTAAGACGTGATCGCGACCTTGGGCGGTTAAGTGTAGGCTTTCAAGGTAGCCGGGGTCGCGGTGCTCACCTAGCCTGTTCTGACCTCCCTCCAGATAAAGGAATCCCTCTCGCCCTTTTCCCACACAGGGTTATCCAGCCACCACCCAATCGTCCCCAGTGACAGTGCCATTCTGCAGTCAACAACCGAACAAACCCTGGGAGAGTAGCTCCCCCACGGGCCTGAGCCAGTGATTGGAAAGGGCCAGGATCTGCCTGGCCCACCTTTCACCCTGACATCCACAAGGAAAATGCCCTCTTTGTTTTTTCGCCTGTGGCCCTGTAACCCTTGCAAACAGCTCGTCTAAGCCTTGTCTTTAACAGGCTCAACATTTCCAGTGCTTTCGAGTTGTTCATGACTCCATGTGAAAGTGACATCCCTACGTTTGTGACATCCAAGTGATCCAAGTTGTGATCCAAGTGATCGCCTTACCCTGCCCTCCCCAAATTCGAAGGAGTCCCTGGGCGGTGCAAATGGTTTACCCTGGCTACTAACAGGTTAGTGGTTTGAATCCTCCCAGAGGCATGTTGGAAGAAAGGACTGGAGATGTGCATCTGCATCGGAAAAATGGCCGGTTGAAAACCCCGAGCACAGTGCTACTCCC
>NW_006921897.1:1828905-1835065 GCF_000298275.1 Orycteropus afer afer
CCACCGATTTTTTTTTTTTTTTTTTTAAAGAGATGTGATATATTTTATTGGCGGTAAGAATAGGTATGATAAGTATTGTTAAAAGAACTGCAAAAGTAAAAGGAAAATAAAAGGCTTGGTAGTGATGGCCTGCCACCTTTCAGTCCCATTCTCCACAATGTCTATGCCACCCTCCCCTCCACCCTCTATGTGTATAAGTTCAACACCCATCATATTGGAGAATGGAAGAAAATCTGAAGAATCTTGGATAAAGATTATTGTTATTGTTAGTTGCTGTTAAGTCTCTGAAAATTCTGGTGATTTTAAACCTGGGACCCCTGATCCTGGCTTAAATTGTTACCCATTTGATGACTGAATAGTCTGTAAAAGTAATAAATGTAATAGTCTGATGGCAATTCAAATCTCAGTAGAGAAAGTATTTTGGAGTGAGGGGGACCTTGAAACTCCCTCTAATCACTACCAAGTCATATGATTTTGACCACCAGGCAGTTTTATGTTAGACATAACATGAAATGTTACTAGCCCTGTGCAGTAGAACATTCTGCAGTGATGGAAATATTTTATCTATACTGCACTGTTTAAGATGGTCATCACTAGCAACATGTGGCTATTGTGCATTTAAATGTGGCGAGTGTGACTGAGGAAGTGAATTTTTAATCTTATTTAATTGCAATTGATATTTAAGTAGCTTTATGTGACTAGTGGTCACCTTAATGGATAGCACAACACTTTGCCTCAGCGATCACTCCCCCTCACAAATAGAACCACTTGGGCTTCACCTGTAAGGCTCAGTTACAACTCACACTTTGCTATAAATCTAACCTTTGGGCCAGTGGTTGTTATTCAGGAATGTGCATTAAAAAAAAAAATACCCAAACTCATTGCCATCGAGTCAGATCCAACTCATAGTGACCCCTCCTTGGGTTTCTGAGGTGGTATCACTATGGGTAGATTGCCCAGTCTTCCTTCTGAGGAGTGGCTGGTGGGTGTGAACTGCCAGCCTTCTGGTTAGCAGTTGAATGGCTTAGGAACTATGCCACCAAAATTCCTAGGAATGTGCATAGGTAATTTTAATGTATGTTGTATGAAGACTACTTTTGCAGAAACATGAAACTAGATATCCTGAGTGCACTATTTGGTGGCTTAGACCTTGGCATCTATAACAGGTTGGTTCATTTTATGTAGAGCAGAATCACCTGGAGGGCTGTTAGAACACAGATTGCTGGGCATCACCCCCAGAGATTCGGATTCTGTAGGTCTGGGGCGAGGCCCAGGATTTTGCATTCCTAGTAAGATCAGCTTTTAATCACCCAGGGGCACCTCAGAAGAAAATTCTGGCAGTCTACTTCCAAATTATCAGCTATTGAAAACCCTATGGAAACAGACCCATAACAAAAGAAAAGATTGAAGAGATAATAAAAATTAAAAAATTCCCAGTGAAAAAATAAAAGCCCTGCCCCAGATAGCTTGACTAGAGAATTCTATCAGTCATCCAGAGAAGAGCTCACACCAATACTACTCAAACTATTTCAGAGCATAGAAAAGGAAGGAATACACCCAAAGCTATGCAAAGACAAAGAAGAAGTGGGATAAACAGAAGGCCTTCCCAATTCTTTCCTTCCTATGTGGCTTTTGCTTGTTAGAGCTGCTCCAGGATGGGTGCATTAGCCATAAAGAAGATAGGGTGTTGACAAGGGGAATAAAGTCATTAAATGGGGAGGAGATAGTCTCCTTAACAAATTGTGCTGGCAAAACTGGATATCCGTTTGCAAAAAAAAGAAACAGGACCCATACCTCACACCATACAGGAAAACTAACTCAAAATGGATCAAAGTAAATACAAACCCTAAAATTGTAAAGATCATGGAAGAAAAAATAGGGATAACACTAAGGACCCTAACATATGGCATACATAGAATTCCAAACTAAGGAAAACTTCACAAACAACAGAAGATAAACTAGATAAATGATACCTCCTAAAATTTAAATATTTATGCTCTTCAAAAGACTTCTCCAAAAGACAAAAAGAGAACCTACAGACTGGGGGAAAAATTTGACTGCAACATATCTGACAAGAATCTAATCTCTAAAATTTATGGAAAACATCAACCCATCAATGACAAAAAAGACAATCCAATGAAAAAATGGACAAAGGATATGAACAAGACACTAAAGACATTCAAGTGTCTAACAAACACATAAAGAAATGCTCATGATTGTACCTATTAGAGAGATGCAGTAGATACCATCTTACCTTGACAATATTGGCACTAATAAAAAAAAAAAGAAAATAATCAATATTGGAGAGGTTGTGGGGAGACTGGAACACTTATATACTGCAGGTGGGAGTGTAAAATGGTGCAACCACTATGGTATATGGTATGGTGCTTCTTAAAAAGCTGGAAATAGAAATACCATAAGATCCAGCAATCTCACTCCTATATACCCTAAAGAAATAAGAGCCAAGGCATGAATAGACATACACACACCCATGTTCATTGCCACATTATTCACAATAGCAAAAAGATGGAAACAAACTGCCCATCAATGGATGAATGGATAAACAAACCATGGTACATACACATAATGGAATACTATGCAATGATAAAGAATAACAAAAAATCCATGAAACATCTCACAACATGGATGGATTTGGATAACATTATGCTGAGTGAAATTAGTTAATCACAAAAGGATAAATACTGTATGAGACCACTATTATAAAAATATAAAAACAAGAAAAGATTTACATACAGGAAAAAAAAAAACCCCACATTCTTTGATGCTTACCAGGGATGGGAGGGAGAGGGAGGGAAAATTATTAACTAGATAGAAGACACATGTTAATAATGGTAAAAAGGAAGGCAATACACAATATGGGGTAACAACATGACCAAGGCAAAGGAAGAAACTGAGAGGAATGCAGGAATAAAGGGCATGGATTACATCTCAACATAAAAAAAAAAAAAAATCCTTACAACTGGACAAAAGCAATAACATGATAAACAGAAGAGATTGAAGTTGTCAAGGATTACATTTTGCTTGGATCCACAATCAATGCCGATGGAAGCAGCAGTCAAGAAATCGAAGGGCATATTGCATTGAGCAACTCTACTGCAAAAGACCTCTTAGAAGTGTTCCAAAGCAAAGATGTCACTTTGAAGACCAAGGTGTGCCTGACCCAAGCCATGATCTTTTGAGTTGCCTCACATGCATATGAAAGCAGGGCAGTGAATAAGGAAGACAGAAGAATTGATGCCTTTGAGTTATGGTATTGACAAAGAATATTGACTATAACAAGGACTGCCTGAACAGTGAAAATTCAGATGAAAGCAAGACCAGGGTGGAAATGGGGAGAGTGTGGAGAATGCATCCAATGTCATGGAACACTTTATGAACAAAATAGTGAATGGGAAACTAATTTGCTCTGTAAACTTTTGCCTAAAGCACAATAATAAATTAAAAGAAAACTCTGTGGAATGCAGTTCTACTCTGACACACATTGGGTAACTGTGAATCGGAATTGAGATGGCAAGTGTTGCTTTTTCTTAGGTTTAATAACTTCCCAGGTGATGCTGATAGTACCACATTTTGAGAACCACAGTTTTGAACCAAGCCCCTATCTCATACCCTGGTTTCAGCAACTCACTTCTTGCCTTAATCCTTCATACTGAGTTCTTTTCTTTACTCCTTCAAAATCATCTGGCTTAATTTGGCCTAGAGACTTCCTGGCTCTCACCAGTCCCCCCAGCGGCTAAAGCTAAAGTAGTCACCTGACCCAACTACCTGTGACATGACTTCCAGCCCTCTCTATTTACGACCAGTTGTCTAGAATCCTGCTGTGCTACTTCCTTGATGCCAAACTCCTCTTGGCCTTTCATGGTACCTGTCCTTGGACTTCTCACCAGCTGTTCCCCATATTTCTGAGTGCTGAAACTTCCTTAAATGCTTTTCTCACTCCAGTTGGTTTGTCTAGGGTCCTGTCCTTAGCCTCTCACCCAAACCTGTCCATTGCCAGCTGAGCTCCAGTTTTGGCACAACATCAGTATAGAGTACCTGCCAGGGGAATTGACCTGGTTTGGCGTTTTCTCCACCAACAACCCGAGTGAAGTCTGTATATGATATGTTGCTTTGAGTGACGTTATCCAAAATAGTCTCAGCTTCAGTAGAATTTTCATAGTCTGTGTTGGAAAAAATAGTCTCAGCACGGGTGAGCTTCTGAGTGTGTGAGACGGAAACTCTTCCACATGGAAATGGCACTGGAAGAATAATAAAAAAAATTAGTATGCTGGGATTTCTCATTGGCAAACAGAATATGTATTACAAAAATTTAGAACAAGGTCCATCCTTGTCACTTCTGAGAAGCAGGCCCATCAATATTAACAAAATTGAATAAAAAAATATAGTCTCAAGTTAAAGGATGATTGCATTATTTTAATGGGAAGTTTTCAAACCCTTTAAGGGAAGAACTTTTGGCTCAGGAATCCATGTCTTTATGGAAATAGGTCTTCCAGAGTCAAATTTGGTAAGACTGAAGAGTTCTGGTAAGATGGCAGAATAGGCAGAAAGACTGCACAGACCCTCCTCAACAAAGAAAAGGGGAACCAATTATCACAGACATAGAAGATAATCCTGGACCCCTGAGCCTTGAAGGGAAGGATATAGAAGTGGACTAAACTCCAACTAGCAGAAGATTTTGCATGAAAACACCAAAAAAGGAGACATATGGAGCTGCGGTCTGGCAATGATCCTGATGGCACAGACAGCTTGGGTGTTGCTGAGTGGTGGTGGTGGTGTTATGTGCCATCGAGTCAGACCCGACTCACAGCGACCCCTCCTTGGGTTTCCTAGGCAGTATCACTACGGAAGTAGATTGCCCCATCTTCCTTCCGAGGAGTGGCTGGTGGGGAGTGGTGGTAGCACCTAAGAATTAACCTAAAAATCGGCCCTGATAGGCGGAGCCTGCATGGAGACTGCTCTAGCATCTGGTGAATAAAAGGGGAAGCAGTGAATAGGAAGGTGGGCTGAGCTGTGGACTTTTGTCTGTCTGCAGGGTGCAGCCATTTTGAATGTTTGAAAGTGGCTTGACCATTTTGGATATTTAAAGCAACACCATTCTCCCAGATTCCAGGGACTTAAGAACAGGCTCCATTTGCTGGGAACCTCAAGGATATTCTGGACCCGGGTGACTGGAAAGGTGTGACATTCCCTTTGTTACTCTTATACCCCACACCCTCTTGGTGAACGGAGGTGTGGCCATCTCTCACTCCCACCCACTTTCTGGGCCGGCAGGAATTCCACCCCAGTCTGCATGCTCTGACGGAACCTGGGTGCCCTGCCCCCCTGCCCCAATTTTTTTTAATAAATGGTGTATTTTTTTTGTCCATTTGCTTTTACGTTTTTGATGGTTATTCAATTGTTATTTTTGTCTAACTGAGTGGAAGACAGCAATAGTCCCCATATGACACAAATACACCCACCTCTCCTGCAGCTTCACTTACTGAGTGAGAGCCACCACTTCCTTCTCCACCAATGGCCCAATGATAAACAACCACCAAGAAGAGCCTGACTCACCCTTGGCTGCTCATCACAAACAATTAACAGACATCTAAATACAACAATGCCATGATGTCTCAGAGACAACAGACCATCACAGTCCACACAAAGAAGCAAGATAAAGTGGTAGAAACAAGGGAGAAAGATACAGACCCAGAACACATTCCTGAGGAAGAAGCAGCATTGAATCTCTCTGATAAGGAATTCAAAAGAATTATATTCAGGTATCTTCAAAGGATTGAGAGACAGACCAAGAGAAAACACAGACAAAACCCTAGAAGAATTTTGGAAGAAAATACAAGAACAAAATGACAAAATAATGAAAAATCAGAAATGATTCTAAATCTACAGATAGAAATCCAGAAGATTAATACTAAATTGTCAGAATTAGATAACACATTGAAAGGGTAAAGGAGTAGAATTGATGCAGTGGAAGATGGAATTAATGAGATGGAAGACAAATACCTGAATACTTCTTTGGAACGGGATCAGTCAGAAAAAAAGATCAAAACAAAAGGAAGAAATCCTAAGGTTCATGTGGGATACCATCAAAAGGAATAACCTATGTGTCATTGGAATTTCAGAACAGGAAGAGATAAAGAAA
>NW_006921897.1:1845032-1850139 GCF_000298275.1 Orycteropus afer afer
ATCACTACGGAAGTAGGATTGCCCAACCTTCCTTCCGAGGAGTGGCTGGTGGGTTTGAACCGCCAGCCTTCTGGTTAGCAGTCAAGTGATAGGTCATTGTAATTCAGTTACTTGGCTGGAAAAAAGTAACCAGATGGATTACTAACATGATGATTATCATAACCACGTCCACCCAGGACCTGGTTAACTTTTTCCCTTTGATTGCTTTATTTCTGGAGGAAAAGGAAGAGTCCACTGATACATTGAGGTCTACCAGAATGGAAATTTGTTGTCAAGCAAAGTCACCTCATATTTTATTTTCATTTTTCACTTTCTTTCTAGCCACATTCCTTGTAACAGACATTTCTATAGCAACCAGCTGTGGCAGAGTATCGTGAAGACAGCATGGGGTTGGGAAAACAGGAAATTAGTTCAAAATACTTATGTATAAATATAAATCATCAACAATAGCTAGAGAAAAAGGACCATTACTGTTGAAAGGCAGATAAGCTTATTTCGGGTTTGGCTTCCTTAATCTGCTAAAGCATGAAGCTATATTCAAACATAACACAATATTTGGAGGGTGGTTCTCAATATTTTTTTCTCTTAAATCATGGAAGCGTTTGTGAGGGGCTAGCCACTATGCCATTTTGTCTACCCTGGCAGTTTGGTTTTAAAGGATAAAATCTTTATTTTTCCTCTTCCCAAGGTAGGCTAGCTTTCAGGCAGTGTGTGTCAAGAACCGGGTCTGAAGGGTCGGCCCTTGGCCCTGGAAACTTAGAGACTGACTGTTCATCTTAGTTGCAGCATGTAAACTGCGTTCCAGCCTTTTCTTTAATTTCCTCTGCCTGCTACATTGCTGAGACAGGTATCGAACCCAGTTACAGAAGAATGGAATGTTATTCAATGTGCCAATTTAATAAGATATCAGGCTTTGGAAATGCAAAAGAAATTATATCTGATTTCCTTCCAACAGTCCCCTCATTTATCAAGTATAATTGATCTTGTAGCATATACTTTTTGTTTTTAATCAAACTTTCTTCCACTTTCATTTTCAAAGAAGAGCAATATGAGTGTGGAGTAGAGGTGCTCTGAATACACCAATCAGCTACCCATGTGGTGGCACAGTTGGCATGACCGGGAAACAGCACTTTGTCCGTTGCTGTGCAGGTTGACAGTGCTGTGTAGACTGCCTGGCAGAACTTAAAACAGATCGTTTTGGAACCATTCTGACACCAGGCATGTCAACTCAAGGATATGAAATAACTTTCCAGACTCTGGCAGAATCATGCTTAAAATTCACCATCCTTGAACAAGAAGCCTAACAATCAATCACTGATTTTTTTTTTTAAAGTACAGTATTACTACATTAATTTGATTTGATGAATTACAAAGAATTATACAGAAGTTCTGAAAATCAATGCTTCATGATATCCAAGTCATAGCAAAAAAAAAAAAAAAAAAAAAAAAAAAAAAAAAAAAAAAAAAAAAAAACAGTCAGGCTTAAAATTCAAGCTGTAGACAATTCCAGAATTTCTCTAAAAGGAAGCTGCAATTTTGGGAATTAATTTGTCCAATTCAAGCTATGGAGCTTTTCTGTGATTTCAAAGGGAAGTAGATAAAAGTCAGGGTTAAAATTAGGCTAGTTGAGGTGTTGAAAGTTTACATATAGATTTGGAGACTGAATCTGTAAAGGTTTAAAAAACAGATTTTAACCTGCTGGTTCACAGGACTTTTGATCTTCTGCAAGTCGGTATCCTTCAGTACAGAAGCAAACCACCTTGCTGTCAGCACCTTTTTTACAAAACTGCGTGCATCTGCCGTTCTTAATGCTGCATGTTGCATCTGAAAGAAAGCAAAGTCAACAGTAATAGCATCATTTAACCTGCATTTCTAAAAAGTGCATGAATTTACTGGCTAACGCATGGGTCAAACATAAGCTTGGGGTATGCATGGCAAGAAGCTTGGGAGCCTTGAGCTGAGAGGGAAAAAACCAACAAACAAACCCACTGCCATCGAGGTGATTCTGACTCAGAGCAACTCCCACTGGGTTTCCAAGGCAGTAAATCTTTACAGAAGTAGTAGATTGCCCCATCTTCCTTCTGCAGAGCAGCTGGTGGGTTTGAACCTCCAACTTTCTGGTTAGTAGTCAAATGCCTTCGGCCCTGCACCACCAGAGCTTTAGAAAAGGTAAAACAAAATTCTCATTAACCTAATGTGTGGACTGCGATGAAACACATAGGTTCAGAAAGGTACACAAAACTGGTGTTATGGATTGAATTGCATTCCCATAAAAGATGTTAAGTCCTAACCCCTGTACCTGTGAATGTGACCCTGTTTGGGAATAGGCTTATGTTAATGGGTCATGTGAGAGTAGGGGGCATCCTAAAGCTAATCTCTTCTGGGAGGGCTTTTATAAAAGGGCAGAATAGACAGGTACACCCAAGGGAAGACAGATGACAAGTGACAACAGGGGCAGATACATCCACAAGCCAGGAACTCTGAAAGAGACAATGAAGACCCTTCCCCTAGAGGCGAGGCCCTGCGTTTGGACTTCTAATCTCCTGAACTGTGAGAAAATAAATCTCGATCCTTCAAAGCACCACTTTGCAATATTTTTTTATGGCAACTCTAGGATACTAAGACAACCTGTGTAAATACAGGACATTACCAACGCCCCAGGACCTCCCTTAATGCTCCCTCTGTATCACTACCTCCTTCCTCCTTTCCCAAGGCAACCATTATTCTAACTTCTAATATGCCTGTTTGTGAATGACATGATATGCACTCTTCTGTCTTTCATTTGACATTCTATCTGTGAGAATCATCAGTGTTCTTTTGTGTAGCAGTAATTCATTTGCATTGCTGTATAATATTCTATATAATGATGAATGGAGAAAAGATTGAAATTGTCAAAGACTTCATATTACTTGGTTCTCCAGTCAATGCCAGTGGAAGCAGCAGTCAAGACATCAAAAGATGTATTATTGCATTGGGCAAATCTGTTGCAAAAGACCTCTTTCAAGTGCTGAAGTGCAAAGATATCTCCTTAAAGTCTAAGATGCACCTAACCCAAGCCATGGTATTTTCAATCATCCCGTATGCATGTGAGAGCTGGACAGTGAGTAAAAAAGACTGAAGAAGAGGTGATACTTTTGAGTTGTGTTGTTGGTGAAGAATGCTGAAAGTACCGTGGACTGCTAAAAGAACTAACGAATCTGTCCTGGAAGAAGCGCAGCTGGAATGCTGCTTGGAAGCAGGAATTACCAGACTTTTTGTCTCCCTTACTTTGGTCATGTTGTCAGAAGGGACCATTCCCTGGAGGAAGATGTAATGCTTGATAAAATGGAGGGTCAACGAAAGAGGGTCAACAAGATGGGATGACATAGTGGCTGCAGTGATGGGCTCAGGTATACTAGGCCTCGTGAGGCTGGCACAGGATCAGGCAGTGTTTTGTTCTGTTGTATATAAAGTTGCTATGAGTCGGAGACAATTCGACGGCACATAACAACAACAACATAGTATTCCATTTTATGAATATGACTACTCTTATTCACCCATTCTACTGTTAATGGATATTTGGGTTGTTTCCAGTTTTCAGCTCTTCTGCATAATGCTACATGCAGTGAGCATTCTTGTACAGATCACTTGGTTACAAGCATGCATTTTTATTGGGTAAATAACTATAAGTGGAATTATTGGATCATATATTTAGGTTTAGTAGACATTGCCAAGAAGTCTTCCAAAATAATTGTGCAAATTTATCTTCCCACCATCAGAGTATGAGAGTTCCAGTTGTTGGATATATGTGTCACAGGTATCTTCTCCCACTCTGAAACTTGCTTGTTCACTCTAGTGTGAAAGGGAAGTCTTTGTTGTAGTGTAGTTCAGTTTATTAATCTTTTCATTTATATAAAGTGAGCAGCTACCATATCCTGTTTAAGAAATCTGCTTACACCAAGGTCCTGAATATATCCTCTTATGTAATCTTTTAGAAGTTTATTGTTTCATATTTCATATTTAGATATTTAATCCACCTGAAATTGATTATGGTGTATGGTATGATGTAGGAATCCAAATGCATTTTTTTCCATATGAATATCCAATCAACCCATCACTATTGAAAATTCAACCATGCCCTTCTGCACCAAAGTGGTACCCGTTTCTCATATGCGATCTCAATGACAGGAAGTGGTATAGTTCAGGGCTTACTAGCTGAGAGCTGTTGTTAAGAGAAATAGGCTCTACTCTTGGACTATTTCTGTCTCTAGAGCAGCACAGGAGCATGACGTTTATGTGACACCTTCCCTCTTATCTGCATGCTCAACATACATGCTCAACCCTGCAACTTTCTATAGAAATGCTCAGTTGTCATTGCAACTATAACATGGAAAGTTTGAAAATAAGTGTATTAGATACCTCTTATGCACCACCTGAAGTCCTCTCAGATTCACCTGTGTCTTTTTCCAGTACTGTAGTGATCAGCTCTGCATAGACTTCAACTGATTTCACACAGGTCCAGCCTTGAACTGCATTGTCTCATCTGCACTACGTGTCTCTCAACTCTTGCTTTGAGAACTTCCTGTTGATGCTGAGGCATGGGATGCCGTCCTACCTCTTTGTTTGCTTACATAGTGCAACTTTGGAATGTGGAGGAGTTAACACTCCATGGACTGATCCTTTGACCAATGGGAGACAGCTGCTGATGGAGAAATTCTCTCCCCTTTCACCTCTACCCATCCTTTTGGTGTACTACCCTGAAATGCAGTTCATATGGCTTCTTTGAGGATGTTCTAGGAGATCAAGCAATCAGTTGCATCAAGGTTAGGGAAAGACTCTTTTATAACCTCTGACATGCAGATGATACAACCTTGTTTGCAGAAAGTGAACAGGACTTGAAGCAGTTACTGATGAAGATCAAAGGTTACTGTCTTCAGCATGGGTTACACCTCAACATAAAGAAAACAAAAAATCTTCACAACTGGACCAATAAGCAACATCATGATAAACAGAGAAAAAAATTGAAGTTGTGAAAGATTTCATTTTACTTGGGTCCACAGTCAACACCCATGGGAGCAGCAATCAGGAAATCAGATGTTGTATTGCACTGGGCAAATCTGCTACAAAA
>NW_006921897.1:1850889-1852354 GCF_000298275.1 Orycteropus afer afer
GGCTAAGGCACTTGACTGCTAACCAGAAGGCTGGTGGTTCAAACCCACCAGCCACTCCTTGGAAGGAAGATGGGGCAATCTACTTCCGTAGTGACATTGCCTCGGAAACCCAAGGAGGGGTCACTATGAGTCAGGTCCGACTCGATGGCACATAACAACAACAACAACTTACACTTACAATTCCAGGAATAGAGGAAGACTTATTGCCAGGTGGACAAAGGAACCAACCTGAGCTTTAACCATTGCTACTAATGATCCACTAAGTACATGATCCACAGAGATGGCACCTGGTCCTTTTTTATTTATTCGTTTATTGTCTAAGGACCTTTCTTATCACTAATGATGATAACATTGGCTCCTTTCATGTTACTAGCTATCATTCATTTTGTTGCTACAAGGCAATACCAAAGTGTTCAGCCAAATCAAATACCACTTGTAGAAAGTGTTCAGTCAATATGAGATTGAGATAAGTTAACAGAGGTAAGTGGTAGGTGCAGCCTAGCTTTGTACAAGGGGATTTAGTAAACTTGACATGGTTTTCTCAGCTCTGATCCTGTGTCCTTGGCTGAGTAACCAGCTCTCTCTATCATTTTCCCCATTTGCCATTGCACTAATGGCCCAGTATGTTGCTGTTGGTCTCCAGCTTGGTTTGTGGATGTGGTGGGAAGCACTGCTGCCCAATCAGTAATCTTTTTTTTTTTTTTTTGGTGGCAGGTAGACCTTCTTCTTTTTTTTTTATTATCTTCATTGTGATTTGGGTGAAAGTTTACAGAACAATTTCATTTTCCATATAGTAGTTCATATACATTTTGTCTCATGACATTGAATGCAGTTTCCCACAGTGTAACAGTTCTCTTCCAACTTCCTCCCCATAGTTGCCTCTTCCTGTGTCCTTCCCTCCCATGCATTCCTCCCCCCCCCACCAGTGGTCTCCCTGTGCATACACAGCCCTTCTGTTTTCCCATGATTGATTTCTCCAAGGAGTGTATCTACCTTATGTAAATGTTCAGCCCATATGCTGGTCTTTTATTTGTCTGGAAGCCACAGGAATGAGTTCAATTCCAGACCTGAAGGACAGCTGGGTGCCATAGTCTCAGGGGTTTCACCAGGTTCTATCAGACCAGCAAGGCTTGTCTTTCTTTTCTTTTTTTTAAATGTTGAGTTTTGTTCCACATTGTTCTCCCACTTTATCCAGGATCTCCTACACAGATTCCCCCTCTGAGTGGTTGACAGTGGTAGCCTGGCACCATCTAGTTCCTCTGGTCTCATGGTCATATAGGCTGAGGATCGCCTGGTCTACTAGTCCCTTGAACTAATTGTTTCCACGCGTCTTTGGTTTTCTTCCTTCTTCTTTGCTCTGGACGAGGAGAAACCCATTGTTGCATCTAGATGGCCACTTGCAAGCCTTTAAGATCCCAGTCACTACTTGCCAAAGTATGATGTGGAACAAGGTTTTTGTGTAGTA
>NW_006921897.1:1852458-1853632 GCF_000298275.1 Orycteropus afer afer
CTGGCTGCAGCCAAGAAGTGACTACAACCTTGCCCCTTGTCAGCTCTACTATACACCTGGGAATTCCTTACAGAACATAGAAATATGCTTGTAGAAATATCGTCTGCCAACCCTGTACATGGTCATGGGCACACTCTTCCCTGCCTAGACATCCCTGATCATTCAGCCTCTCTTTCCATCTGCCCACTCATAGGTCAATGTTTGCCATCACCCAGTCAGTAGTGTTTTGCCCTCAGGTAAAGGACTTAAGATTCTGAAAACAGAATAACAGCACAAGGAGTTCCAGTGTAGAGTTCTGCAGACCAGGGCCTAAGGAACAGTCAATGTGGTTGGTACTTATTCATCAGTCATATATTGAGCACTTAGATGTCAGGTACTGAGTTGGACATGGGTTCTCCCCCCCTCCTGAGGCTGATCTCAGAGCCTAGAATATCGGCTAAACAACATCTGAAAGCACCCTTTCTTGTTCCTACATGTTAGCACAAACAGCTGTTTCGAAGTCCCCTCATGTCTAGTATAAGAGTTATACTCTGCTTGCTTTTACTCTGCCTTCATCTCCCCTGATATTTTCACTGATATGAAAACGGAAGCTTGGCCAAAGGGTGCTCTATTTAACAAGTTTATCACAAAATATGTTGTTATTTGGCTAAACACAGCATATATTATATCCTTTCTTCCCACCACAGACATACACAGTAAATAAGACAGTTGTGTCTGTGATGTGCTGGCAACATGGGGGCCAGAGAAGAGTGTTTATGTGTTTGTTGTGATTTTTGCTTGCTTCCCACCCTACTTTGCTGTGGGAAGATACCCTCTTATATTCTTTAGAAGGGACAAGAAAGACCAAGTTCTCACAGACCTAGATCTGTCTGAGAGGGATGCTGATGTGATGTGCAGCTGTGACCAGGCAGTGGACTTTATTCTAGCCAAAGGGACCCAAAAGCCACTTATTTGTTATTCTTCCAACTAGAAAACTTTCCCTGAACGTCTGCACCTTTCTCCCCTGGAGAGGAGCATGATGAAGATAGGAAAGGAAGACCAAAAGATTTTAATGATGGAAATCTCCCTTTATGTTTCCAGCCAGGGTGAGGCCAGAGCCTGGGCAGGTAGACACTCCATCAGCTGTGCTCTCTCATCGCCTGTGAAGTCAGACTGTAGTTCAGGTGAGACAACA
>NW_006921897.1:1854777-1869433 GCF_000298275.1 Orycteropus afer afer
AAATACAGGAAAGAAGTGGGAAGAGAGCTGTTCCATTGTGAGGATTACAATCAGTGTCACAAAAGTAAATGTGTATGAATTGTTGAATGGAAACCCAATTTGCTCTGTACACGTTCACCGAGATAATTTTTTAAAAAAGTTTTCTACACATAAAGAACATTTTGGGAACAATCTTACTTTGCCTCTGAATTAACTGAGCACAAAGGATTTTACTAAGCCTCGACCAGGACGGCTGGGGAGAAGAGCACAGCCTGGAGGCCAGGTGTGGTGCTGGTCGCCGTGTGGGCTGCTGTGCAACTGCAGAGGCCTGAGCAAACCAGAGCGTCGGGAGCCAAGAGTAACCCACACAGTGCCAGCTGTGCGTGGCGCCTTCCTGCCATGGGAGCGCCACCTTTTATTTACAGCAAAACCTGCTCTCCGCGTTTCAGGCTTATGTTGCCATTCCTCCAGGTGATTTGCCTCCTCCTTCAGAGTGTTCTTATTTTTCAGCTAGATAAAGGCATTTAGGAATGTTTAACGCTAAGCACTGCTTTCAATTACACTTCCTCCGTGTGCTCCTCAGTCTTCGCTGAGACTAATTGGGTTATTCGTTCCCTCAGCTCCAATGGTTTTATTATTTAAGTTGATAATTAGTAACTACTCCAAAGATTTCAGTTGCTTTCTGTAATAGCAGGATCAACATTATCGAAGTAAATCTCAATTTGAACTTACAACCTTTCAGCTGATGGGAGCCCATCAGTGCTGTTGAGCCAGTTACAACACCCACAGGAAAGGTAACCTGGGCGTTGGTTTGTCCCCACTGGCTGGTGACATGGAGCTTTTGCTCTGGGAAACCTGAGGGAATGGGCGTCCAAGCCAGGTGGATCGCTTCATCCACCCCATTCACTCGCTTCTTTCTTCTTAAATGCTTTTGCCCTGTCGTCTTTTCCTTTACTTATCTTCTTCTTCTTCTTCTTCTTTTTTATCATTTAGATCTCAAAGGAAGGCGCTGCATGGATCTCTGTTTAGTGATGAAAGGATTTTTGAGCCACTTGACAGGGGACTTTGTTTCCTTTCTCAATGGGACCGGTGCAGCTGCTGCATTTCATTTTGTTTTATGCCTTTTCATCCGTGTATCAGGTGGGTTGCTATGATGCCGTAATGGATTCCTGCTAATTTTGTACTCTTTGCCCTCAGTCATGTAGCCTGTGGTGTTAAATCCTGTCCTTAGGATTATGTCTCTATTCTTCTGGTGATTCTGAGTAGAAAGAATCCTTCATCAGCACTGTGTGCTTTTCCCAATCATAACGCCGGCTCTATTGTGTCAGGAGGTAATAAACAAGTAGATAAAGGGCTTTGGGGTTGACTGCTTCAATTACCAAAACCTCAAAGGAAAATATTCCAGAAAAGATGCGTGATGATCCTGCATTTGCTATGAAAATCTTTTGATGGCATCAATATAATCAAATTCAAGAATGAGCTCTGATTTCTGTCAACAGCTTTACCCTGTGAAGGGCTTTGTGTTTGAGGGGGTTGTTAGTTGTTACTGGGTAGCTTCGACCCGTGGTGACCCCATGCACAACGGGACAAAACATGGCCGGCCCCGTGCCATCCCTGTGATCCTTTGATGTGTTTGAGTCCATTGTTGTAGCCATGTGTATTTTGAGTGCTTTCCAACCTAGAGGGCTCAGCATCTACCACCATATTGGACACGATTCTGTTTGGAACCATAGGGTTTCTGTTGGCTGCTTTTTGGAAGTAGATTTCCAGGCCTTTCTTGCTAGTCTGCTGTAATCTGGAAGGTCCACTGAACCCTGTCCACTGTGGGTGATCCTGCTGGTGTTTGAAATACTGCTGGCGTTCCTTCCACCATCACAGCAACGAGCAAGCCGCCGCAGTCCAACAAACGGACAGATGGGTGGTAATATATTTGAGAAGTTTCTATTAAGTGGAAGAAGTGACCTTGTCATATCCTAGTTCTGTACTTAATTGACTTCCACTCTGCCTGTGTTAATAGCAAATCAGTCATAAGTTGAAACAACGTTACATGTTCAGTTTTCTCTGAATTTTGAGGTAGTGAGTGCAGGCATACCTTGGATATTGCAGTTGGTTCCACGCCACTACAGTAAAGTGAAAATCACAATAAAGCAAGTCCCACGCATTTTCTGGCTTCCCAGTGCATATAAAAGTTATGTTTACAGTATCCTGTAGTCAGTGTGCAATAGCATTATGAAAAAGTTTGGAACATTGTGAGAATTACCAAAATGGGACACAGAACTGAGCACAAGCTGCTGGAAAAATGGCACCAATAGACTTGCTTGCTGTAGTATTGCTACAGACTCAAGAGGTAAAAATGGCAGTATCTGTGAAGCACAATAGAGTGGAGCGTGATAAAGCAAGGTCTGTCTGTATAGCGGTTAGAAGCATTGGAGTTTGGAGTCATACAAATTGAGGTTCAAGTCTAGACTGTGCCATTTACTGCCTCTATGACCTTGAGCTGTTTGAGCTACCATTTTTACCTCTGTATAGAGTGGGGATCATAATGGTACCCAGCCCCATATGCTTTATTGAGGATTAAATGAAGTAGTGCACTTAGTAAAGTGACTGGAGCATCATTACCACTTCATGTGAGCTCCTAAATGTTAGTTCCCTTAGTATGGTTTCTTGAGTTCATACCTTGAAAACTATAGTTACAGATGGAGTGAATATGCATAAGCTTTGAAAGTGTATATTTTTGAGAGACAATTATGATACATGAATATTGCATTTTCTAGTTTCACCTGGTTCCGAAGGGAAACTTTGGAACAATGAGAATAAAAAAAGTTACTTACCCAATTCACAGTTCTTTCCTTCAAATCCAAGTTGACACCAACATTCATAGGAATTGATGTCATCTTTGCACATGCCGCCATTTAAACATGGGTTGGACTCACACTGGTCTCCATCTTTGAGACAGGTAAAGAGTTTGGATTAGTAGATAAATGGCTTAGAATGCCCAGATCTCCCTGCACTGACCCGTGGGGAGGAGAACCTGATTGATTACAGGGTCAGAGCAGAACTGCTGAACTGGAAGTCATGCCTACAGGCATGTGATGCCCCTGTCTTCATGAGTTTTGAAAGCGAAGGTTCTTAGGCTAGCGCTACCCTAGGAAATTGCCCCAGGGAAGGCTTGCCCATAGTCTATGCAACCCAAGGGACAAGGGAGAGGAAGAAGACTGTCTGGATATAGAAATGCCCATTATCAACGTAGGGTAAGAAGGATTTCCAGTCCTCCCATATGAAATGATGGAGGAATTAATTCTAAATCAAATAATTTCAAAAACTGCTATCTATGTGCCAAACAAAACCTGCGTTGTCACAGGTCCTGCAGAGTAACTGATGTGGAGAACACATGCTGTATCCTCTCAAGGAACTTGTCACCTAATTGCAGAGCAAAAACATCTAATTCTTTGTATTGTCATTTACCTTGTTTAGTATGCAGTAATGGTTGAAGACAATGGGAAAGATGCCAGAAGCATTTATTACCGTACCACTTACAGGTAGTCTACTCTGTAGGAGTTAGGTCGCAATGGTGTAAGTAAAGTGAGGAACAACTTTCAATACATCATAAATGACTGAAAAAAAAAATGAAACTCTACATCTGTTTTCTTGATATATACATTGTCCATGTCTCCATTCTCCCTTTCCAGGGTTCTTGGAAGCCTTTGAAGACACTGGGGGTAAGAAAACAGGAGGAAGGAATAGGTGACAGGAAGGCTCAGGATGAGATGGGAACCTTGTGTCTGGTTTCTTAGCACTTTGCATCCATACATACTTCTAAGGAAGCTTCTAGAGAAAAGGATGAATAGAACCAGAAAGGACACTGAGCTGGAAAAATAGTAGCCCTGAATAAATAAAAAATGGGAGCTAGGTCAGTAAGACTCAATACATGAAAAACCAAAGAAGAGGGAAAATGGCAAGAAGAATGAAAGGTTGAGAGAGAAAGGGAGTCAAAGAGAAATTCCCACTTGTTAGTCAATCTCTGGAGCAAAACCACCCAACATCCGGTGTGTGTCATCCCTGCTCACTTGCCTCCTCCCTGTTGGAAGGCTTCATCTAGGTTGCGTAGACTAAGGGACTAATATCCCTTTCTCAGAAGCAGTTCCTCTCTGGAGAATCTGCTTGCTGTAAAAATGAGACCTTGTCCCCTCTGCCCCTTGAACCAATGTGCTTTTGCACAAATACTGCAATTTGTTCCAATTCTATGAAAACAAAATACGTTATCTCGGGTTTATTATTATTGATGTTCAGAACAGGTCTAAAAAATGAGCTACATTTGCACTTTATATTATAGACCAACGAGTCTGAATTATTTAGGATGTTTCACTGAAAGGGTCTGGGCTTGCCGCCAGCTACACAGCAACTCATTTGCTGAGACAGATCTTTAAAATGAGTGTCATTTTATTGTGCATTTAGTTCTTCCTTTGAGTGCTCGTCTGTGTGTACTTTGGGGCAGGCAAAGCCATAGCCAGGAAGGGTCAAAGACAGAAAGGGACAAGACCTGGCCAAGTGAGACCTTCCTGTTTAAGGTGACTAGGTTGCTATTTAATGAATAACTGCATCTACATCTGAAGACCATAAGGGATAACAGTGAAAGCAAGGGGTTGGAAATGAGAGGACTTGGGTTTGCTTCTCGGTTCCATGACTTTCCAGCTGGATGGCCTTTGGCCAGTCCTTTAACTTCCTCAAGCCTCAGTTTCCTCCTCTGTGAAGCTGACTTAATAATGCTTTGCTCACAGGGTTTGTGTGAAGGTGAAGTGGAACAGGCACTTTGTAAAGTGCTGGATAGTTGGCTAGTTAATGTGTTTGGGTAACGATTCTTCCTCAACCAGGCTCTTTCTGGGGCAGGTTGATAGTAGACAAGAGGGTAGCAGTTAGTCACTCTGGGCCCCTCTTGTATGGGAAAGCCATGTGGGGAGAAATGGCATGCTACTTTTGTCGTGGTTAGGAATCTCTGCTGCAAGTGAAAAGAAGCTTGGAGTTCCTTTTTATTTTCCTTTTTTGTTTTTTTGATAGAAAAAGCGGCGATGACTGAATCATGCCCTTGATGTTTCCCCAGTATCTATACTGGAGGTAAGAGCTCTGGTGGTGTAGTGCCTAAGGCACTTGACTGCTATCCAGAAGGCTGGCGGTTCAAACCCACTAGCCACTCCTCGGAAGGAAGGTTGGGCAATCTACTTCCGTAGTGATACTGCCTTGGAAACCCAAGAAGGGGTTGCTGTGAGTCGGTCAGACTCAACGGCACATCACAATAACATACTGGACATACAGCACACAGCACAGCCCATGTGACCTAGGGGGCAGGGCCCAGGTGCAAGATCTGGTGCTTAGAAGGCCACCCGCCCTTGAGGGAGGCAATGAAGGATCATGGGTGTTTAAATGCAGCCAGGAAAATTCTTCTTGGAAAGTGGAAATTGATTTGCTTTTTTAAAAGGAATCCCAAGATTGGGAGTTTTAAATTCAGCAGGAGCAGAGAAGAAAAGACGTGTGTGGATGACTTGCCGAGGACATGTCAATAGAGCATTGTCCCGGCAGAGTCCGTTACTAAGAACAGGAAAAGGTAGGTCAAGCAGTCGAGTGGACTGGGCCTCTTCCTCATGATTTCTAAACCTAAGTTTGTTGAGTTCTGAGGATATGACAGCATCTAATAGTGTCTCCAGAACAGGAACTGTGTGCAAGAGAACTGGATCTCAAAAACAGGGATCCGTGAATTCAATTCTGGTTAATTGTTCCTGTCCATGCACAGTCTTATACCCCCTCAGTGTCTGCTGTTGGCTTTTAAATTAGTTCTAAAATTTATCCAGTAACCAGTTGGTTTGGATGTGACTCAGACTCTTGGCAACCCCACGGATGTCAGAGTAGAACTGTCCTCCGTGGGGCTGTCAGTGTCTGTGATCTTTTGGGAATAGATCGCCAGGCCTTCCTTCCCAGATTGCTCCGGGTAGAGTTGAACCTCAACCTTTTGCTTAGCAGCTGGGTACAGTAACCCTTCGTACCACCCAGGGACTCCATTGTAAAATAAGTTGCCATTAAAATTTTGAATTTTCCTCCTTTTGGTCAGTCCGTTCAATCCAAAGTCATGGAGTACCTCTGTACCAGATATTGTTGTAGGTGCTAGAAATAGATCAAAAAATAAAGCAATTGAATTTCCCTGCCCACATAAAGCTTGCAGTCTAGTGGAATGAGACATAATAAATAATAAATGATAAATATTATAGAACAAGTATAGGAAATCTTAGATGGTGACAAGTGCTATGGAAAACGAGCAGGATAGAGGTGTCTAGTGTGGTGGGGGCAGGTAAAGGTACCAAATAAAATGATCAAAGTGGGTCTCCCTGAGGTGGTGACATTTGGGAGGAAACCTGGAGGAGGTGAGGGAGTGAGCCAAGAGATACCTGGGAGAATAGCGTTCTAGGTTGAAAGAACAGGCCTGAAAAGGGACTCTTAAGGGGGAGTGATGCTAGAGTTCTCATGGGGCAGCAGGGGTGCCACGGGGCCAGAGCTCAGCACGTGAGGAGGAGAGCAGTAGGAGAGCTCAGAGGGGCACAAGAAGGGAGGCAAGAGGCAGTCACGGAGGCCACCCTAAGAAGGACTGTTGAGCATGTTCTGATTCTCTACTAAGATTGCAACTCTAATCTAGTCTCAAGATACAGTCATTTCAGTTTCCTCCTCCCAGCTTCCTGGGCTAGAGTGATGTTCTTTTGCAGCCCTTGGAAGGAATACACTTATCCACCAGCTGATGTCTCCCACACTGGCATAAACATGTAGGACCCCAGCATTCAATCTTGGGAAAGAGTTGAACTCATTTTTCTGAGTCTTTTTGACAGTTTCGTCTATTATCTATTTGCAGAGAAAAACAAAACAAAACAAAACATGATTCCAGACGTTTCAGATACTTGCAAGGGGCTGAAATAAATTACTTACCAACATACTGCTTCCAAAATTCCGTCTATAAAGAAAAAGGAAAAAGGGGACAAATTAACAGTAGTATCCTAAGTATTTTTTTTGGGGGGGGTCTCTTCTTTTATTACATTTATAATGCTCATATATGTATTGATACTTTAAAATTCCGAAGGGAAATTTCTTTTGGTGTTTCTTTTTAAAGGATTTTTGTTCTTTGCTCGACATCTGAGGAATGTGATATGGAACTACTCACAGTTTTTTCTGTGTTTTCAAAAACTTCTCTTGCTTCTTCAAAACTACACTTTTCTTCTATACATTCTCTCTCCAGACTCCCTTGAACAAACTCTTCCAATTTACCGGAATTGTATCTCTTTGGCCGGTTCAGAATTTTGGTGGCATTTTCATGATCAAGAAAAACTGAAATTAAAAAGAACCATTCTTTAGCTTTAGAAAAAAGAAAACATCATGAAAATTAAATACATCTCTTATGAAAGGCTTTGTTTTAATCCAAGTAATCCCAAAGCCAATTTCCCTGTGGGCATGGTGCCCAAAGCGCCAGTGTTCCCAGGGCACTGTGTACACATGGAGATTTAGGAATTAAATTTCAATTTTATTTTCTGTCAGGAGAGCGCTAGTAACGAAAGGTCAGATTTCCAGTCGTATTTGAATTGACTTTGGATGAATAAGAAAGTTCTCAAAGAAGCAGTTAACTTCACACTTTGTCATCATTTGAAAAGAGCAGCTCCTCGCAAGGGGCTCTATCAGCTTGGCTGGGCTGTGGGCAGGATGCTGTTGTCCAAATCACTCGGTAATGCATCCTCATGGAAGAACAGAGGCCTAACTGTGGTCCAGCTGCAAATCTGAACTCAGTGTCTCTCAGTAGCTGGTCAAGAAAAACCACTGAGTTGCTTTCTTCTCTTCAGACTCACTAGACCTTCCGTTGGCATGTGTTATAGCAATTCCAGTAACGTAAGCGTCCCCCTGGGATTCTGGGTGGTGCTCATTTAGTTATGATTGCCTGGCCTCTAGAGGTACTGCTGGACTCTGGAGCATTGAGTCTCCACCCTTCATATCCTCTCTTTCCATATATATGGTCATATTCATGGCTTGTAAAGTGGTGTATGTGTGTGTGTAGTTACTACCAGGAATTTAAGAAGCCACCTGAAGTTTCTCCTTTCCTCAAAAGACGAGCAGTGTAACAATTCGGTGAAGGAGGGTAAGAATTGTTAGCACAACTCACAGAATGTCATCGCTGTCACTGAATGTGGAAATTGCTGAATTGGTGTGTGTTCTGCTGCGTATATTCTCAAGAGCAACAACAACAACAAAACAATTTTGAAAACACAGATTAACAGAAGAAAAGAAAAAGACTACCATAGTATCTGACACCATCTAACAGGACTGTGTGCTTTGAGGATGAACTTCCCAGGGCATTTTGGGACTGTCTTCCCATTAACTCCCCAAACAAGAAAATCCAACTCTAGTCCTTGATTTTCAATGGAGCTTTCTAGTCCCTTGACAACCTCACCTTTTTTTTAAAATAATAATAATAATTTATTTTTTTCAACCTCACTTTCTCTTCCTCTGCAAATCCCCTCTGGGCTTTACTTTTTCTCTGAATTTGCCCTAGATTCCCTTCAGTTATTCACTCGCCAACTTCCTCAGTTCCCTTAACCCCTTTCTTCAGTGCTGCACCTACCCTGCAATCCCAACCCTAGAGCAGCCGAGCCATCTGCCTTCTCTCTTCCCTTCTGAGGCAGCTGAGCACTGTGGGAGAAAATCACCAAGCTGCAGATGGACACCATCACACATCACTGCCTCCCAGCCTCCACCAGGCACTCCTCTCTGTTCAACCCAGGTTCGTGGCTCTGGGCTGTCTGACAGTGCTAGCTGTGTCTTCCTTTTACAGCATGGTCAGGTGTGAAAAGGTCCCTAGGTGGCACAAATGGTTTTGCGCTTAGTGGTTGGCGCTTTGAACCTACCGGGCAGAGCAAAGGAAGAAAGGCCTGGGGAGCTGCTTCCATCAAGATTAGAACTGAGAACCACTATGGGGCAGCTGTGCTCTAGAACGTGGGCCCACCGCGAGGGGCAGCAAGTTTAGAGTGACCAAAAAACAAACAAACAAACAAAACAAAATGTGGGTTCGAACCACATCTCTGCTGCTGATTGGCTATGGGACCTTGAGCAAGTCACGTATTCTCTGAACTGTAATTTTTTCAAATGTAAAATGGGTGTAACAGTAGTATAGTAAGAACATCTACCTCAGGGGCTGCTGGCAGGTCAGCGAGGATAGGTGTGGGCTGGGGGACGCTGACTACCTCTTCTCTCCCTATCACTCTCGTGCCGGCTGGCCTGTCTTCTTCATAACTTCCCCAATTCCCTTGAGCTCGTCAATGCACTGTTGTCTAGCTCTTTCCCTTCCTGAGAAAAACCAGACGTCCAGTTGCCTCTGACTCATGACAGTCCCACACATGTCAGAGTAGAGCTGTGCTCCGTAGGGTTTACAATGGCTGATATTTCATAAATAGATTACCAGGCCTTTCTTCCAAGGCACTGATAGGTGGACTCAAACCCCCGACCTTTCCATTAGCAGTTGTTGTTGTTATGTGCTGTCGAGTCGGCCCCAACTCATAGCGACCCCTCCTTGGGTTTCCAAGGCAGTATCACTATGGAAGTAGGATTGCCCAACCTTCCTTCCCAGGAGTGGCTGGTGGGAATGCATTAACCCAAGGACTGCAGGCACTGTACTAAAAAAAAAAAACCCAAACCCACCCCACTGCCATCGATTGATTCCAACTTACAGTGATCCTATAGGATAGAGTAGAACTGCCCTGTAGGGTTTCAAAGGCTATAAATATTGACAGTAGCAGACTGCCTCATCTTTCTCCGTACAGCAACTGCTGGGTTCTAACTGCCAAACTTTTGGTTAGCAGCCAAATGCACCACCAGGACTCCTAGATACTATACGAGGTGCCACAATACCCGTGATCACTCTGGGTGTTCACACACTCGTGGCCGTGACTACCACGCATGTAGCAGCAAGCCCCCGCTAGCCATCTCCTGTCAAATACAGCTTCTGAATTCCAGATCCTCTCTCCAGCCCCTTAGCTGTAGCCTGTAACATGGCTGGTGATGGCTGATGTTCATTTCATGCGTCTGAAGGGGTGGACACTGTGCTCAGTGCTGTGGCTCCGTTATCTCATTTCATCCTCATAACAGTCCCACGAGACAGGCGCTTTCATCTCATTTTTGTAAATGAGGAAAACTAAGTTTCAGAGAGGTTAAGTACTTTGCCCAAAGTAACATACTAGCCTCGGAGCCAGGATTTAGACTCAGGCAGTCAGTCTGCAGAGCCAGTGCTCGTGGCCACTGTGCTGTGTCCCAGAATCATAACATCAAATTCAAAATGCCCAAGACATACTCTGCGTACTTCCCCTAAACTTGTTCCCCTTCCGTACCCACATGGTTAGTAAGTCTTGTCATTTCTACCTCCTTAAGCTCACTTGTAGGGGCCAGTGGTGGGTCGGTGGTGGAATTCTCCCCTTCCATGGAGGAGACCAGGGTTTGATCCCCAGCCAGAGCACCTGCTGGTGCAGCTCCCACTTGTCTGTCAGTGGAGGCTTGCGTGTCGCTCTGATGTTGAGCAGGTTTCAGTAGAGCTTCCTAGGCAGGCTGGGAACAAAGGCGTGGCCCTCCACTCTCCACGATCAGCCAATATGAGTGTTGACATCAGGTAGATGCACTCCTTGGAGAGATCCATCATGGGCCAACAGAAGGGCAGTGTCTGCACAGGGCCAGGAGTGCATGGAGGGACAGGCACAGGGAAGCTAACTATGGGGAGGAAGTGGGTGGGGAGCTGTTGCATTGTGGGAAACTGTAGCAGTGTCATGAGACGAAGTGTATGTGAACTGCTGCATGGAGAGTGAACTTGCTCTGTAAACTCACCCAAATCGCAATAAAAATTAAAACAACAACAACAAAAAGCTGCCCATGAAAACCCTATGGCAGCAGCCTCCAGACTGCTCTCCCCTGGTCCCGCACCGCTTGCTATCAGTTCAGGTGCGTATGGCCACACTGAGTGTCCTCTAGCAGCTCTCAGGGGCAGTCCCGGTTTTTACATTTCTGATGACTCCATGTTGTGTTCTGTTGTCCAAACTCTTCAGTTCAGGGCTTTCATGACCCCGTCTAGTCATCCTGCCTCATTTCTCATCTTCGCCAATCAGGTTTCCTGCTGAACTACTTGGACACTCTGAAATACCTCACATTCTTTGTGGATTGGGACCTTTGCACATGATGATTTTCTGTGTAGAATCAGAAATGTAAGGAGAGTGAACTTCTACTCAAGGTCCCTTGGTAGGGCAGACGGTTTGAGCTTGGTTATTAACTGAAGGGTAGGCAGGTTGAATCTACCCAATGGCGCCACAGAAGAAAGGCCTGGTGACCTACTTATGTGGGATTACAGCCAGCGACCACCCTGTGGAGCACATAGTCCTCTGACACACACAGGGTCTCCAGGAATCAGAACTCACTCCACAGCAACTAATTTGTTTTCTGTTTGTTTGTTTGAATTCCTATGCATCCTTTAAGACCCAGCATCAAATGTCATCAGTCATGTCTTCCCATTTAAAGTGCTCCTTTATCCACGTTCTCTTAGCACCTGGGACATACCTTATCACAAACCAAACCAAAACCAAGCTCACTACCATTGAGTCAAACCCGACTCATAGCGACCCCTCCTTGGGTTTCCAAGGAGGTATCACTATGGAGGTAGATTGCCCAGTCTTCCTTCCGAGGAGTGGTTGGTGGGTTTGAACCGCCAGCCTTCTGGTTAGCAGCCAAATGCCTTAGGCACTATGCTACCAGAGCTCATTGTTCTAAAATCTCTCACCTTGACCTCATGGTGCTTTAGGTCAAAGGCAGAGCCTGGTTTATCCCCAGTAATGTTCAAATGCAAGACTGCGTCAGGCCATGCACTTTATAAAACGGAATTGGTTCTGTTTTGATTCAGTTTCAAATTGCTGCAGTAACGCCCAGAGGCAACAGCCACAGAAATGCAACATTTCAGTGTGTCCCACACAGAGACTCATTTTGGGAGCCATCGACAGTTTACAAGCAGAAGAGAGGGGAGCATCAGTCCTGTCCACCCTTTGGGGAGTCCCCTGGCCCGCCCCTCTTGTCGCCTTCATTGTTAGTTGCTGCCAAGCCGCTCCTGGTGACCCCGTGTGTGCAGGGTAGAATTGCTCCATAGGGTTTCAAGGCTGGGACCTTTGGGAAGCAGATTGCCAGGCCTGTCCTCCATCTGGGTGGGTTTGAACTGCCAGCCTTTCAGTTAGTAATCCAGTGCTCAATCACTGGCACCCCCAGGGACTCCTCAGAGGCCTGTTATCTTTGACCTCAGTGGCTCCAGATTCCCAGTCTTTCTTCTCAGTGTCGGGGGTCATACATTTAACCAGCTAAGGAACATATTTCAAGTTGATCTCTAGTCACAATTTCCCAAGCTCTGAAGCCCTAGTCCCTCTTCCGTGCCCTAAACCCTATCCTTTTCAAACATCTGAGGTCTCCCAGCTTCTGAGGTTTGCAGCGGCCCTCTTAGAGCCTCCCTCAACTCCCCACTTCTCTTGCGGCCTTTGGACTCCCAGATCTGGCTAGTGACCTGGCTTTATTTCCTGCTTTGTGTGATTTCCAGCCAGTTTTATTTATCCCTTGACTCTACTCACTTTGCTAGTTTGACTGAACCTTTGCATTCTCACATCATTACTTCTCCCTTTCAGTTGGATTCCGTATCTGACATCATGTCTGGAGTGGGAATCACAGTGCCAGTCTGCTTTCTGGGGACTCTTGGGGTTGGCACCCCTGATCCTGGCATTGTCATCTCATAGACTGGATTTTAGTAGGTTGACACATAAGTGTGATAAATGCTTCCTGCAAGAACATGCTGTTTGTCCAAATGCAAGACTGTCTTATGGCTTCCTCTGGGGAGTGCAGAAGGGTACTGAAGTTAGAAAACAAAGAATACACGTGGCTTTGTAAGTTTCTACTCTTTACAGCAAGTCTTATATTTGCTTGGCTTCCCTGGGGAGCTCAGCTGTGTACTAAGTTTCCCTGGATACCAGCTCTGACATGTTTGGAATCAGAGACAAAATGATTTCTTCCTAATCTGTGAGAAAATTTGGTGATCAATACCAACTTCTTGATGAAAAGTTTAATGTCTCTGTTTTAACAAAAACTTTAAATTGAAGATAGATAATTTTACAGGTTTTTTAAAGTCTCCATGCCTCATTGTATAGTTGTAATTTTTAAAAACACATTTCATATCTTAAAACCAAAGTAAATAAAACCATTGTTTGTGGTTTTAATGTTTTACTTTTGATACCAAAGTGGTGAGTCCCCAAACTAAAAAATAATAGTTAATTTTTTTCTCCTTATTCTCCTGTGTCCTTATTAAAACCTTTTTGCTCTTTAAATTTTTTTAACCAAGTAGATGACTGTTTTCCAAGAGGAGTTACATTGTCCAGTCATAAACTCAGCAGTGTTCATTAAAGGAAGAATAACATTAGGATTGAAAATCTATTTACTGAAAAAGAGATGACGATGACCCAGCCACCAGAGAGCCAGTACTCACCAATCCACATGATGGCGACTAGAATCCAAAATACAGCTGTCAAATCATGTGATCATTATTTACTGACAAAGAGAGCACCAGGCGTTTCTATATCTAAAAGACAAACATGCTCAGTGGATTTTAAAGAAGGAAACCAACCTGTACAGTCAGCACTGAGTAGATATCCTAAAAGACAGATGGTGACGAGGCCCAGGGATTCTGCCATGATCATGCTCAGCTACCATGTAACCTTTGCTGGAAGATTGTGCAAGTGGCAAGGTTGACCAATTGTTCCAAAGTACAAGCTGGGCTGTATTTACTTCTGGTAAATAGCATCCATCTCCCTCAGTGGGTCTTTGGGCTATTGCCATTGGCCCCTTGGGTCAAGTGAAGAGAATGGGCAGTGGCCATCATTCAGCTTCGCCTCTGAGTCCATGCACTTCTGCTACTGTACCTGCATAGAGATTGAAGCAGGAGAGGATACATCTTTAGAATGAGAGCAGGCAGTAGTGGTTACAGTCATTGTGGCAGCAGAATTCATCAATAGGGCCCATTTTATCCTTGTCTAGGAGCACTAATACCATAAAGTTAGAAGGTAAAAAGATGGAAAGAACAGTCATTTGATCACTCACCTTAAAACAGCCCCAGTTCTTATAGACCCTGAGTCACCCGGCAGACCTTTTATGCTTCTCCTCATAATCTGGAGTTTATAAACTTTACTGTACTGCGTACCCCATATGATGAAACATATAGACCCCATCTAAGAAAATATGAATGTATGTGTGTATGTACACATATATGCTTATGTAGTGTATTTTTTAGTAAACGTATCCTCTATAATAGTACATATTACTGTATGATATTATACTACTTCATGTACAGTTGAAGAACCTCACAGTTGTCTACTACCATCTACCTACTATTCTTTGTGCTGTTGTTGTGGTATGTTTTACTTCTACACGTATTATAAACCCTGTAGTGCATGATTATTACTCTTGCTTTAAGTAGTAAACACTCTTTTAACAAAATTTAAAAAGGAAAAACGTTTGGTCACCTATTCACTGTTCTGACTTTGCTCAAATCTTTGTGAAGATCCAAGTTTCAATCTGTTACCACTAAAAAAAAAAAAAAAAA
>NW_006921897.1:1869533-1883583 GCF_000298275.1 Orycteropus afer afer
CCCTTAATTTCTGTTTGTCTGAGAATGCCTTGATTTTGCTATATTTAATTGATAATTTGGCTGGATATAGAATTCTAGGTTGACAGTTCCTTTTTCCTTTCAGCATATTAAAGATGGCATTCTATTCTATTCTGGCTTGCATTGTTTGGGATGAGAAGGAAGTGAATATTCTTATCATTGTTAACCATATATACTGTGTCCTTCCTCCCTCCTGTGCTCCTCCCCCCTTTTTGGTGGCTTTAAGATTTTCTATCTGTAATTTTCAACTATTTGTCTACAATGAGCAAAGGTGTGTGTGTGGGGGTTATTAAGCTTCATGGATCTGTGATTTGATATTTATAGCAAAACTTGGAAAATTTTGATCTTGTTTTTTAAACTACTTATTTATTTATTTTTATTGTGCTTTGGGTGCAAATTTACAAAGCAAACTTGTTTTATATTCAATAGTTCATGCACATCTGATTTCGCAGCCCCAATTACTGTCCCCAACCATAAAAAACTCGCTCCTCTCCCCTCTCCCCCGTGCCCTTCTAACCTGTGCATTCCTCACTGTCCAGCTTTCCCTCTTTATGAATGCTGTCCCTCTGGTGTCTCATAGCTCATTGATCCAAGGAGTGCATCTCCCTAGAGTAGGTGGGTGCATTGATCTGGGGTAGATGTTCTGCATGTAGGTCTTTCTACTGTTGGGCTGAAAGCCAATTCATGGGAGTGAGTCCATTTCTAGGCCCAAAGGGTAACCTGGGGCCATAGTCTCGGGGGTTCTACCAGCCTCTTTCCGACCAGTAATTCTGGTCCTTTTTGTGTTTTTGAATTTTGTTCCACATTTTTCCTCCCATTCTATCTAGGATCTCTAGTTTTGGTCCCTTTCCAAGCAGTTGCAATTGGTAGCTGGGCACCATCTAGTTCTTCTGGTCTCAGGGTCTGAGGTCCTTATGGTCCATCTTATCTTTGAACTAATTTTTTTCAGATGACTTTGATTTTCTTCACTCTTCTTTGCTCCAGATGAGAGAACAATAGTTGCATGTTAGATGGCTGCTTGAAAGCTTTTATGACCTCAGTTGCTACTCACTAAAGTAGGTTGTAGAACAAGATTTTTATGTACTATGTTGTGCCAATTGAGCATGGGATCCCCCGAGACCATGGTCCCAAGTCCACAGACCTGGTGATTCTCTCTCACAGGTGTTTGGTTGTCTCCGAGAAGTTACTTCAACCCTGTCTTCTGTTGCTTCTGTAATGTATGTGACTAATTTTGTAGCACAAGCACATATGTAAGATTATCTTTAGCCAAATCTGTCCTTGGTCTAGGATGTATTCCTGTTCACCTACCCCAACCTGATCTTCTCACCTGTCTCTGTATTCATCTGTAGCCTGGTGTTTGGTGCAAGTGATACTGCAGCATTGTGCATGTAGTAGTATTTGCCTCTGTTGCCTATATCTTTTGTGTATGTTTCAGTGTCCTTCCTTTCCCCAGTGTCACCATGCTAGTCACAAACTCTTCCCATACCGTTTCTCCCCTCACCCAAATCAACATGTGACCCCCAACTACTTATATTTGCAAGAAATAGCAAAGAGGTATAGAGGTATCTCATGTACAGTTCAGCTAGTTACTCCCAATGGTAGCATCTTACATAAATATAGTACCATATTGAAACCAGGAAATGGACATTAGTATAATGTATGTGTATAATTCTCCCCCATTTTATCATATGTATAGAATTATGTCACCACAACTACACTCAAGATACAGAGCTGTTCTGTTACTGCAAATGTGTTCCTTGTGTGTGTCAGTAGTTCATTCATTTTCATTGCTGATGGACCACAGTTTAACGACTTTCCTGTTGAAGGATATCTGGGCTGTTCCAAGTTCAGGGCTTGTCGTTGGCTGAATAATGTCTCCCAAAGATCTTAGATCCTAATCCCTGGAATCTGTAAATGTTACCTGACTTGGAAAAAGGGACTTTGCAGATGTGAATGAGGATCTTAACATGAGGAGATTGTCCTGATTATCCAGGTTGGCCCTCAATGCAATCATACATATATTTTTAAGAGGCAGGCAGAGGAAGATTAGATGCAGACAGAAGAGAATAAATCAGTGTGACCAAGGAGGCAGAGATTGGAGTGATGCAGCCACAAGCCAAGGAATGGTGAAAGCCACCAGAAGCTGGAAGAGGCAAAGACAAAGAAGGAGTGTTACCCTATCAGCACTTTTATTACAGCCCAGTGGTAATGCTTTCAGAATTCTGGCCTCCAGAGCTGTGAGAGAAAAAATTTCTGCTATTGTAAGCCAGTGTGTGGTAATTTGTTCAGCAGCTGTAGGAAACTCCTACATGGCTATTAAGAGTAAAGCTACTCTAATGATTCATAGTCAGGTGGGTTTTTTTTTTTTTTTTGTGTGTGTGTGTGTGTGTGTAAGTTAAAACTTCATTTCTCTGAGATAAATGCTCAGCACTACAATTGCTGGGCCATATGGTAGATAGATGTTTAGTTTTTTAATGAATTGCCTAATTGTTTTTAGAGATACCTGTGCCATTTTACATTCCCACCATCAATGGATGGGTGATCCAGTTTCTCTAAATCCTCACCAGCATTTAGTATTGTTGCTAATTTTTATTTTAGCCATTCCAACAGGTATATGGTGTTATTTCATTGTGATTTTAATTTACATTTTCCCGATTGCCAATGACTCCACTTTGAGGAGACAGCTCTTTCCCAGTCATAGTTTTAGTGCCTTCCAGCCTGAGGGGCTCATCTTCTGGCACTATATCAAACAATGTTCTGCTGCTAATTATAAGGTGTTCAGTGGCCAGTTTTTTCAGAAGTAGACCACCACATACTTCTTCCTAGTCTGTCCTAGTCTGGAAGCTCTACTGAAACCTGTCCACCATGGGTGATCCTGTTGGTATTTGAAATACCAGTGGCATAGTTTCCAGCACAGAGCAAAAGTTTTCAGGACTTTCATTTGCTGATGTGGCAAGACTCAAAATGAGAAGAAACAGAGGCAAACATCAATTAATAATCAGAAATTGAAATGTATAAAGTATAAATCTAGGAAAATTGGAAGTTTTAAAAAAATGAAATGGAACACATAAAAATTAATATCCTAGGCATTAGTGAGCTGAAATGAACTGCTGTTGATTGTTTTGAATCAGATAACCATATGGTCTAGTATGTCAAGAATGACAAATTGAGGAGGAATGACATCACATTCATTACCAAAAAGAACATTTCAAGATCTATCCTGAAGTACATAACTGTCAATTATAGGACAATATCCATATACCTACAAAGAAGATCAGTTAATACTATTATCCAAATTTACACACCAACCGCTAATGCCAAAGATGAAGAAATTGAAGATTTTTACCAACTTTGACAGTCTGAAATTGATCAAGCATGCATTCAAGATGCTTTGGTAATTACTGGTGATTGGAATGCAAAAGTTGGAAACAAAAAAGAAAGATCAGCAGTTGGAAATATGGCCTTGTGATAGAAGTGATACCAGAGATCACATAATAGAATTTTGCAAGACCAGTGACTTATTCATTGCAAATACCATTTTTCAACAACATAATCAGCAGCTATATATGTGGAACTCGCTGGATGGAATACACAGGAATCGAATCGACTACATTGAGGCGACTGAGAAGCTAAATAAATATCATTAGTCAGGACAACGCCAGGAGACAACTATGGAACAGACCATCAATCACTCATATGCAAGTTCAAGTTAAAACCAAACAAAATTAAAACATGTCCACAAGAGCCAAAATATGATTATATCTCACCTGAATTTAGAGATCATGTGAAGAATAGATTTGACTCATTGAACACCAGTGACCAAAGACCAAATGAGTTGCGGGATGACATCAAGGACATCATACTCGAAGAAAGCAAAAGGTCATTAAAAAGAGAG
Organism: Orycteropus afer afer; assembly: GCF_000298275.1. Classification (NCBI taxonomy): domain Eukaryota; kingdom Metazoa; phylum Chordata; class Mammalia; order Tubulidentata; family Orycteropodidae; genus Orycteropus; species Orycteropus afer. The sequence continues at coordinate 1,873,447 of NW_006921897.1, forward strand.
GAAAGACAGAAAATACCAAAATGGATGTCAAGAGAGACTCTGAAACTTGTTCTTGGATGTAGAGTAGCTAAAAGTAATGGAAGAAATGATGACGTACAAGCGCTGAACAGGAAATTTCAAAGGGCAGCTTGAGAAGACAAAGTAAAGTATTATAATGAAGTGTGTGAAGAGCTGGAGGTTGAAAACTGAAAGGGAAGAAGACACTCAGCATTTTTGAAGCTGAAAGAACTGAAGAAAAAATTTAAGCCACAGGTTGCAATATTGAAAGATTCTATGGGCAAACTATTGAACGATGCAGGAAGCATCAAAGGAAGATGGAAGGAATATAGAGAATCACCGTACCAAAAGAAATTGGTCACCATTCAACCATTTCAGGAGGTAGCATATGATTAAGAACCTGTGGTATTGAAGGAAGAAGTCCAAGCTGCACTGAAGGCACTGGCAAAAACAAGACTTCAGGAATTGACAGAATACCCATTGACATGTTTCAACAAGTGGATGCAGCAAAGGAGGTGCTCACTTGTCTATGCCAAGAAATTTGGAAGATAGCTACCTGGCCAACTTACTGCAAGAGATTCATATTTGTGCCATTCCAAAGAAAGGTGACCCAAAAGATTGTGGAAATTATCAAATAGTATCATTAAGTTCACACACAAGTAAAATTTTTCTGAAGATCATTGAAAAATGATTGCAGCACTAGATTGTCAGTGAACTGCCAGAAATTCAAGCCAGATTCAGAAGAGGACCTGGAACAAGGGATATCATTGCTGATGTCAGATGGATTTGGGCTGAAAGCAGAGAATATCAGAAAGATGTTTACCTGTGTTTTATTGACTATGCAAAGGCATTAGACTGTGGATCATAAGAAATTATGGCTAGTATTGCAAACAATGAGAATTCCAGAACACTTAATTGTGCTTGTGTGGAACCTGTATGTAGAGCAGAACAGTGGGATGCTATGTGGTTTAAAATTAGGAAAGGTATACCTCAGGGTTATACCCTTTCACCATACTTATCTAATCTGTATGCTTAGCAAATTATGTGAGAAACTGGACTGTATGAAGAAGAACGCAGCATCAAGATTGCAGGAGGACTAACAATGCAGATGACACAGCCTTGCTTGCTGAATGTGAAGAGGATGTAAAGCACTTAGTGATGAAGATGACATAAATAAAACAGAAATTCTCTCAACTTGATCAGCAGGCAACATCATGATACAAGGAGAAAAGATTGAAGTTCTTAAGGTTTTCATTTTACTTGGACCCACAGTCAACACCCATGGAAGAAGCAGGCAAGAAATCAAAGAACATTGGGTAAATCTGTTGCAAAAGACTTCTTTAAAGTGTTCAAAAGCAAAGATGTCACTTTGAGGACTAAAGTGTGCCTGACCCAAGCCATGGTATTTTCAATTACTTCATATACATGCATAAGGTGGACAATGAATAGAAATGACCAAAGAAGAATTGATGCCTTTGAATGACAGTGTTGGCAAAAAATATTAAATACACCATGGACTACCAGAAGAATGAACACCTCTTGGAAGGAGTTCAGCCAGAATGCTCTTTAGAAGTGAGGATCGTGATACTTGGCTCATGTACTTTGAACATGTTATCAGGAGGGGCCCAGTCCCTTGAGAAGGACATCATGGCTTGGTAAAGTTGAGGGTCAGCAAAAAAGAACACATCCTATGAGATGGATTGATACAATGGCTGGCTGCAACAGTGGGCTCAAACATAGCAGTGATTGTGAGGATGGTGAGGACCGGGTGGGGGTTTGTTCTGTTGTACAAAGAGTCACTGTGAGTTGAAATGATTGGATGGCACCTAACAACAACAACAGCAGCATTCTTTTCCTTTTCATCTGCTTCATGGAGAGAAAAGTTTCAAATTTTAATGAAGTCCAATTCATCAGTTTCTTTTTAAAAAGGGTTATACTTTTGGTGTCAGGTGTGAGAACTCTTAGCCCTATATCTGCAGATTTTCTCCAGTGCTTTTTCTAAAATTGGGTCTTTCATTTATGTCCATGATCCATTTTGAGTTAATTTTTGTAAAAGTGTGACGTGTGGGTCAAGCTTCATTTCTTCCCCCTGTGGATTTCTGATTCCTCCAGCACCATTTGTTGAAAGGCTGTCCTTGCTCCATTGAATTTCTTGTTTATTTTTATAAAATCTCTGTTGAGCATATTGATTAAAGTATACTTGTAAGTTCTCAATTTGGGTCCATTAATGTATGTTTATCTCTTCCCTTTCTTCATTACTGTACTTACCTGTTGTTGTTAAGTGCTGTGAAGTTGATTTTCAACTCATAGTGACTCCATGTGACAGAGTGTAACTGCCCCGTGGGGTTCTCTAGGCCATCATCTTTAGGGGAGCAGATCACCAGATCCCTCTCCTGAGGAGCCTCTGGGTGGGCTGTAGCTCCGTAGTAAGTCTTTGCGTCAGGGAGAGGGATTCCTCCCACTTTGTTATTCTTTGGCAAGATTGTTTCACCTGTTTTAGATCTTGTACCTTTCCATACAGATTTTAAACTGAGCTTGTGTATATCCATAAAAATCTTTTTGAGGTTTTGATAGGAGTTGCCTTAAAGCTGTACGTCAATTGGTGGAGATTTGACATCCTCACTCAGCTCAGTTTTCCAATCCATGAACCATGTGTCTCTCCGTTTATTTATGCCTTTGATTTCTTCCATCAGCATTTTGTAGTTTTCAGCATATAGATCCTAAACATGTTTTTGATAAATGAATACCTAAATGTTTTTGGAGTATATATGGTATTGTGTTTTTCTGCACATATTCATGTTGATATGTTGGAAGGCAGTTGATATTTATGCATTGTATCCTCTGATCTTTCTGAACTCAATTACTGATTCTAGGACTTTTTATTTTCAGTTTTTGTAGGTTGTTTGGAGTTTTTTTTTTTACATAGACTACCATGTTAACTGCAAATAGGTACAGTTTACTCACAATTTTCAAAATATTTTTTTTCTGAGAGTGGGTTGCAAGTTTTTATTTCTTAATTTTTTGTAGTGAGCATGTAGTAGTGCTGAGGATGTAGACAAGTCTACTGACCTCATTCTTTTCCCCACCTCTCTACTTGGCTCTAGGGTGGGTGTCACAGAGACAAACCTTGGATCAATGGATATGAAAGAAGGAGACTTTGTTTCCAGTGTGCAGTAGGAGAATGGGGGGAAATGGCACAGTGTGATTGTATATAGTATATACTCCATTTTTATTTTTATATACTAACCCCCCCAAAAAAATCCCAAACAGGAGCTCTGGTGGCATAGTGCCTAAGGCATTTGAATGCTAACCAGAAGGCTGGCGGTTCAAACCCACCAGCCACTCCTCGGAAGAAAGGTTGGGCAATCTACTTCCGTAGTGATATGGCCTCAGATACCCAAGGAAGGGTTGCTATGGGTCAGGTCCGACTCCACGGCATATTACAACAACAACATGTATTGAACATGAACCACATGCCAAAGCCTCTTCTAAAGTCCTTTTCATACTTAGTCTCTTGTCATCCTTTTAACAACATTTTTAGGTGGGGATATTTCCTATTCCCACTTTACAGATGAAGGGACTGAGCCTCAGAGAGATAAGATAACTTGTTCAAAGTCACACCTAGGAAATGACAAAATCAGAACTGGGACCCAGGTTGTCTCTCTCCCCAAATTATACTTTCTGCACACTACTTCCCTTCCATCCAGTAATTTTAAGACCAAATTAGTGAGGTTATTTTTTACCTTACCCACATGCTGTATGGTTGAAATAATATCCTTCATACACTAAGATCCACTTTATGTAGATCTGTCCAAAGTTCCTAATCCAGAGAGTGAGTTGTGGCTGCACATTTCAAAGGAGCATAATAACTTGTAGTCAAATGGATTTGTTCACTTTTTTCTATGAAGTGATACAATTAATTGATGGAAAGCTGAAAGTATTGATTGCTGTGATTTGGTCTTTGTCAACTACCAGTCCTGATCTCTGTGGCTGCAAACTGGGATTTGAGCATGGTGCACAGTTCAGTGTGGACCCCAAGGATTGATTATCCAATAAACAAAGTAACCGCCTGCTTAAAAACCAAAAACAAAAAAACCAAGATGCACTGCCATGGAGTTGGATCTGACTCAGTGACCCCTCCTTGGGTTTCCAAGGTGGTATCACTATGGAAGTAGATTGCCCAATCTTCCTTCCGAAGAGTGGCTGGTGGGTTTGAACCTCCAGCCTTCTTGTTAGCAGTCAAATGCCTTAGTCACTTTGCTTAGGTTATCAAAAAAACAGGACACCAGTTGTCCAAAGAAAAGCTCCACAGCTGTGGAGAACACAGAACAAAAGGAACAATGAGTGCTGTCATTTTTGCGTTTAATTGCTAATATTATAGTCACATTTTAAAAGAAGTTACATTATAGTTATCTAAGACATACACAAACACGTATGTTGTTGTTGTTGTTAGGTGCTATCGAGTTTGCTCCAACTCATAGCGACCCTGTGCACAACAGAACAAAACACTGCCTGGTCTTGTGCCAGCCTCACGATCCTTGCTATACCTGAGCCCATCGTTGCAGCCACTGTGTCAATCCATCTCGTTGAAGGGCTTCCCCTTTTTCACTGACCCTCCACTTTACCAATCATGACATCCTTCTCCATGGAACAGTCCCTTCTGACAACATGACCAGAGTAGGTGAGATGAAGTCTGGCCATTCTCGCCTCCAAGGAGCATTCCAGCTGCACTTCTTCCAGGACAGATCTGTTCATTCTTCTGGCAGTGCATGGTATCTTAAGCATTCTTTGCCAGCACCATGATTCAACAGCATTGGTCTTCCTTATTCATTGTCCAGCTTTCACATGCATATGAGGCTACTGAAAATACCATGGCTTGGGTTAGGTGCACTTTAGTCTTCAAAGAGACATCTTTGCTCTTCAGCACTTTAAAGAGGTCTTTTGCAGCAGATTTGCCCAATGCAATACGTTGTCTGATTTATTGACTCTGTTGGTGTTGATTGTGGGACTGAGTAATATGAAATCTTTGAAAATTTCAATCTTCTCTCCATTTATTGTGATGCTGCTTATTGGTCCAGTTATGAGGATTTTCATTTTCTGTATGTTAAGGTGTAATCCATACTGCAGTCTGTAATCTTTAATCTCCATCAGTAATTGCTTCAAGTCATCTTAACTTTCAGCAAGCCAAGTTGTGTCATTTGCACATCACAGGTTGTTAATAAGTCTTCCTCCAATCCTGATCTCACACTCTTCTTCATATAGTCCAGCTTCTCGGATTATTTACTCAGCATACAGATTGAATGTTGTTGTTGTTATGTGCCGTTGAGTCGGCCCCAACTCATAGCAACCCCTCCTTGGGCTTCCAAGGCGATATCACTATGGAAGTAGATTGCCCAACCTTCCTTCTGAGGAGTGATTAGTGGGTTTGAACCGTCATCCTTCTGGTTTGCAGTCAAATGCCTTAAGCACTATGCTACCAGAGCTCCTACAGATTGAATAAGTATGTTGAAGGGATACAACCTTGGCACACTCCCTTCTTGATTTTAAACCATGTAGTATCCTCTTGTTTTGTTTGAATGACAGCCTCCTCCTCAATGTACAGGTTCCTTATGAGTACAATTAAGTGTTCTGGAATTCTCATTCTTCTCAATGTTATCCACAATTTGTTATTATCCACACAATCAAATGCTTTTGCACAGTCAATAAAACACAAGTAAACATCTTTCTGGTATCCTTTGCTTTCAGCCAAGACCCATCTGACATCAGCAATAATGTCTCTTGTTCCATGTCCTTTTTTGAATCCAGCTTTCATTTCTGGAAGTTCTCTGTCAATATATTGCTGCAACTGTTTTTGAATTATCTTCAGCATAATTTTACTTGCATGTGAAATTAATGATAGTGTTTGTTAATTTCCACATTGTGTGGGATCACCTTTCTTTGGAATGGGTACAAATATGGATCTCTTCCAATCAGCTGGTCAGGTAGCTATCTTCCAAATTTCTTGGCATAGACGAGTGAGTGCCTCCAGTGGAGCATCCATTTGTTGGATCATCTGAATGGGTATTCCGTCATTTCCAGGAGCCTTGTTCTTCACCAATTCCTTCAGTGCAGCTTTGACTTCTTCCTTCAGTACCATTGGTTCTTGATCATATGCCACCTCCTGAAATGGATGAACATCTACCAGTCCTTTTTGGTACAGTGACTCTGTGTATTCCTGCCATCTTCTCTTGATGTTACCTGCGTCATTCAATATTTCACGCATTACAATCCTTCAAAATTACAACTCGAGGTCTGAGTTTCTTTTCTTCAGTTCTTTCAGGCTGAGAAATGCAGAGAGTGTTCTTCCCTTTTGATTTTCTAACTCCAAATCTTTGAACATTTCATTGTAATAATTGACTTTGTCTTCTAGAACTGCTGCTCTTTGAAATCTTCTGTTCAGCTCTTTTATCTTGTCATTTCTTCCATTTGCTTTCGTTACTTTGCATTCAAGGAGCTCTGGTAACATAGTGCCTAAGGCACTTGCTAACCAGAAGGCTGATGATTCAAACCCACCAGCCACTCCTCGGAAGGAAGGTTGGGCAATTTATGTCCATAGAGATGCTGCCTCAGAAACCCAAAGAGGGGTCGCTATGAGTTGGGTCTGACTTGATGGCACATAACAACAACAACAACAACTTTGCATTCAAGAGCAAATTTCAGAGGAAAGAGGTAACTATCGGGGGGGAGAAGTAGGAGGGGAGATGTTGCATTTGCTAAATTACGGTCGATGTCATGAGACAAAGTGTATGTGATCTGCTGTATTGCAAGTGTAGTTGCTCTGTAAATTTTCACCCAAATCCCAATAAAAAGAAATTAAATAAAAAGAGAGAGCAAATTTGAGTCTCTTCTGACATCCATTTTGGTCTTTTCTTCCTTTCCTGTGTTTTAATGACATTTTGCTTTCTTCATTTATGATGTTCTTGATGTCACCCCACAATTCATCTGGTTTTCGGCCATCGGTGTTCAGTGTGTCAAATCTGTTTTTCAGATGGTCTCTAAATTCAGGAGGGATATAATCAAGGTCATATTTTGGCTCTTGTGGACTGGTTTTAATCGTTTTCAGCTTCAAACTTGAATTGCATATGAATAATTGATGATCTGTTCCACAGTCAACTCCTAGCCTTGTTTTGGCTGAAGATATTGAGCTTTTCTATTGCCCTTTTCCACAAATGTAGTCGATCTGATTCCTGTGTATTCTGTCTGGTGAAGTTCACATGTATAGCCACAATTTATGTTGTTGAAAAAAGTATTTGCAATGAATAAGTTGTTGATCTTGCAAAATTCTATCATGCAATCTCCAGCATCATTTCTATCACCCAGGCTATATTTTCCAACTACTGGTGATTCTTCATTGTTTCCAACCTTTGCATTCCAGTCGCCAGTGATAATTAGCACATCCTGATTGCAAGTTCAGTCAATTTCAGACTGCAAAAGTTGATAAAAATCTTCAATTTCCTCATCTTTGGTTTTGGTGGTTCATGCATAAATTTGAATAATGGTAGTATTAACTGGTCTTCCTTATAAACCAAAACCAAACTCACTGCTGTCGAGTTAATTCCAACTCATAGTGACCCTTCCTTGGGTTTCTGAGGCTATATCTTCCTTATCAAAACCAAACCAAACTCACTGCTGTTGAGTTGGATCCAACTCATAGCGACCCCTCCTGGGGTTTCCAAGGCAGTATCACTATAGAAGTAGATCACCCAATCTTCCTTCCGAGGAGTGGCTGGTGGGTTTGAACTACCAGCATTCCGGTTAGCAATCAAATGCCTTAGGCACTATGCCACCAATAGGCATATGGATATTATCCTATCACTGACAGCATTGTACTTTAGGATAGATCGTGAAACATTTTTTGTAATAGTGAATGCCATGCCATTCCTCTTCAGTTTGTCATATTTTCATATATATGTGTCAATTTTTGTATTATGTATATAACTCATATACCCCTTTTGAATACATGAGTAAACAGAAGAGGGGGCACCTCCGACTATAAGTGCTTAGGGCATACCCAGGGTTCACAGGGATACTTCAAAGTATGCAAAAACCAAACCTGTTGTCATCAAATTGATTCCAGATCATGGCAATTCTATGTGTTTTACAGAGTAGAACTGCTCCATGGGGTTGTCTGGGCTGTAATCTTTATGGAAGTAGATTACCACTCCATTCTTCTGTGGAGCCACTGGCTGGGTTCAGACTACCAACCTTTAGGTTAGTAGTTGTGGTAGTTGGAGCTGTGTGTCAACTTGGCTGGACTGCAATTCTGAGTGGTTTAAGCAGTTATGATGTGGGTTAATCCCATGATGAGATTGGATGTATATGTTTTGAGCAGCCAATCCGTTGAAAGAGAGATTCCCTAGGGGTGTGGCCGGCTTCCAATATATTTATGGGCATTCTGGGAAAAGAGACACTCTTCTGTGGATCGGGATCCTGTTATGCTGCCTACAACTGTCCACCATTCGGCCTGGAGATCTTGGAGCAGCCTGTATACGGCCTGCCGACCTTGAGCTCATTAGCCCCTGCAGCTGTGTGAGTGATTGAGTCGGGGAAAGCCTCCAGCTTGACGTTTGATCCAAGAACTTGGGACTTGCCAGGTTCTATTAGTGTGTGAGCCATTTTTCTAAGATAAATTTCTCTCTCCCTTTCTCTCTCTATAAGCTTTACTGGTTTTGCTTTTCTAGAAAACCCAGCCTAACACAGTAGTAAAGGACAAACTGTGTGTAGCACCCAAGGACCCCTCAAAGTATAGTCCTGAGAAGTGTCCACATCAAACTTTCATGATTGCAATAACTGATTCTAGAACAATGAAGCCCATGAAGGGAAAACAGCCATAATCATTTAATGAAGAAGAATGTTGAATAAAAACAATTAGTAACTGTGGTTACTTTTCTTCACCAAAGCTAATGGAATGAGAATAGTGATTAAATGTACAAAGAATACTAAGATAAGTGAACAAAGTGCCCTGTCTTTTAAAGGTTGAGAAAACAATTACTCAAAAGAGTTTTGAACCAACTGAGTTATTACGGAGAAATAGTGTTAGATTTGTCCTCACAGATTTGGTTCAGCCATCACAAAATGAATAGCCCTCATGCTGCAGTATACCTAGGAAATAATTACAGTTGTCAGATGGCCTCCTGGTTAGCGAGACAAGACAGTGTACCCAGAAAATGAAAGCCCAATGCACCAGACCATGCAGGGCTGGGCCATAACATCTCCTGCCAAGAATGATCTCTAGAGGCTTTGCTGGCAGAATTTCATCTCAGCATTTTTGCTTCTCCTTGAGGCTTGCTGAGCTTCTGGGAGAGAAAGTTCTCCAGTATTTTATCTCAGTTGGTGTCCCCTAAAACATTCTCCTGCATTTCTCCAAGAGAAGCAGCCCCAAGAAGGGATGGTGAGATGTCTTAGAAATGATTGCACTGAGATGAGTATATGTTCCAGGAGCAAAATAGTAGGTCATAGAATTGTTTTGTTCCCATACATCAAAATCTGCGGGGAAAACATATTCTGTATTTAATAAACATCTGAGCATTCACTGTGCCCAGGTACAGCCTTAGTTTTCAGCCTCTGCCTTCCCCAGCTTCCGGCGATTGAACTCAACCGCAACGAGCCTTGAGGCAAAAAGGATATTAAGGAGTTTCATTCCTATCATCAGTTGAAGCCTGGACCAACTTTTATTACCTGAGCAGTTCAGTGGTAGAACCCTCACCTTCCATGTGTGAAACCCAGGAAGCTCTGGTGGCATAGTGGGTAAGGCTTTTGGCTGCTAACCAAAAAGTTGGTAGTTCAAATCCACCAGCTGTTTCCTGGGAGGAAGATGAGGCAGTCTTTTTCTGTGAAGATTTACAGCCTTGGGTTGCTATGAGTTGGAATTGACTCTATGGCAGTGGGTTTGGTATATGGGAAACCCAGGTTCAACTCCCTGTCAGGAATTGGAATTCTGGTCTCATAAAAAGAGTTAAGGAATGTTTTGATCATGAACATGGGTATCTTTTAATTTATTTAGGGCTTTAATTTTTTTTTTTTATTAGGATTTGGGTGAAGATTTACAGAGTAAATTCACTTTTCATACAGCAGTTCACATATACTTTGTCTCATGTCATT
>NW_006921897.1:1884855-1885597 GCF_000298275.1 Orycteropus afer afer
GTGCATATATCTATTCTTGTTATGGCTCTCACTTCTTTAGGGTGGCTTTAATTTCTTTTAATAATGTTTTGTAGTTTTCAGTTGTTAAATTTATTCCCAATATTGACAGTTTTCAAAGTTATGCTTTTACTATTTTAGTGGTTACTATAGAGATTATAAAAATGCATTTGTGAATAATTTCAGTATAATACAAATTATTATTTTTGCCATCTTCCTATAACCACTACAGGTGGACTTCAGGTTATGATGGAGATCCGTTCCTAAGTGTGTCTTTAAGTCAAATTTGTAGGTACATCAGAACAAATGCATACAGTTCTTATTTAGCCTTCCTATTTAGCCTTCCATTAGGGTAAGTGGAGCTCTGGTGGCAGAGTAGCTAAGGCATTTGCTAACCAGAGGATTGATGGTTCAAACCTACCAGCTACTCCTTGGAAGGAAGATTGAGCAATCTACTTCCATAATGATACTGCCTCAGAAACCCAAGGAGGGATTGCTATGAATTGGATCTGACTCGACGGCAGTGAGTTTTTTAGTTTAATGAAAGAATGGAGCCATGGTGGTGCAATGGTTAGAGTGCTTGGCTGCTAACTGAAAGGCCATCGGTTCAAACCCACCAGCAGTTCCATGGGAGAAAGATGTGGCAGTCTGCTTCCATAAAGATTTATAGCCTTGGATACTCTATGGTACAGTTCTACCCTACCCTATAGGATCACTATGAGTTAGAATCAGCTTGATGACAGTG
>NW_006921897.1:1885697-1894308 GCF_000298275.1 Orycteropus afer afer
AGGCATTTGACTGCTAACCAGAAGCTTGGTGGTTCAAACCCACCAGCTGCTCCTAGGAAGAAAGATGGGGCAATGTACTTCCATAAAGATTTACCCCCTTGGAAACCCAATGGGAGTCACTATGAGTCAGAATCTGCTTGATGACAGTGTTTTTTTTTTTTTAGTGCAAGAAAATGCTTGAAGCCTTTTCAATGATTTAAAAGCTGCACATCCTGCAAGTGGAAGTGATTGTGATGAAGAATTTGCTGTTGGTAGGGGTTAGTTCATTTGTTTCAAAGCCAGGGCAAGTTTATGTAACATTAAAGAGCAAATATGAGTTGTCTGTAAGTCTTGGTATTTGTAACCCAAGGAACTTACTGAACCTCTAAACTCCATTCACCTCTCTCTTGCCTTTTGTTATTGCCAGAGCTTAGAATTGGTTCTTCCCTGTTCAGTCATGGCTGCTGAAGAGAAACCAGAACCAACTCAGATTTGTAAAATATGAGTGAAAAAAAAAACCCAAACCCACTGTCACTGAGTCAGATCTGACTCATAGCGACCCCTCCTTGGGTTTCCGAGGCGGTATCACTACGGAAGTAGATCGCCCCACCTTCCTTCTGGGGAGTGGCTGGTGGGCTTGAACTGCCAGCCTTCTGGTGAGCAGTCAAATGCCTTAGGCACTGTGCCACCAGAGCTCCCCAAACCAGAATGGGAACAATTACCCAGAGATGCCTGGCTAGAAAGTAAACCTCCCTCTTAGAAAACAAAGGTAGCATGTACCTTGCATCATAACCAAATCTCTTAAAAGGCAGAGTTGAAAACAGTGGTGCCTGGCTCAAAGATAATGGCTAATGTGTCACTTTCAATATGTGTCACCCTCCGTAGTTCTAGCAATAACCCAGTCTTTCGCATCAGGCTGTGCTGCTTCTGAGTCTCCCATTCCAGCGCTTCAGCCCACAGTTTCTCTTGTTCCAGTTATTATTCCAGTACGCTCACATTTTACAAGTTCAGGTCTGTTCCAATTTCGCTCCATCAACCATGAGTGAAATGGGAAGGATCGGTTCGAAGCCCTGTTTCCTTCTGCCATTTGCTTTTAATTCTGCAGGACATTGCTACTACTACTTTGTGAAGTCAACATTTCTTTATATCTACTCACATATTTGTCTGTTCTTGTGTCCCACCTTCCTTCATGCATTTCCATGTTTCTGTGTTTTCATATGCTGCATCAACCCCCTGTATTCTTTTTCCTGGGAAGGCCTTGGATTGTTTCTCTATTCTCTGTAGTTTTAGATCATCTAGTCCTGATTGTTACATAAGCTCTGTCAAGCATTTAAAAATATAATTTTATGTAATTTATTCATTTTTGAGTAGTTACTACAGGAGGAATGTTTATCTGCTCTGAGTTACTGCATTCTACCTAAAGCAGAAGTCATATAATTACTTTAAAAATATCTATCTATCACACTGGACTGTAAGCTAAATGAAGGTGGGGACATTGTCTGCATTGCTAATGAATGAATGATTAAGTGACATGATGTCTATAAAGTGCTTGATAAAATAAATGTTACTCTCCTTTCTTAACCCTTTAAGGCTTTCATCCCTATCAACTGTGTGTCACAGTGTGGTGGGGAAGAAAATTTGCATCTATTATCAGTCTCTTGCATTTTTCTGAATTGATAGAACAAGAGAAAACATCAAGGAAGGCTACAGAGCTGGGAGTTTGATGCCCAACTGGCTGACCTAGCTACACAGATTTATTGGAACTCATTCTTGGAACATGAGGATTGGGCTCTTTTCATTTTATGATTTTGATATTTAAGTTGTACCAGTGGGTGATTTGTGAAGTAACCGCTCTTAGGTTTCAACAACAGAAGCATGTTAAGTTTTACTTAATGTATTTATGAATTCCAACTGGAGGATGCAATAATAATCACTCAGCATCCTCTCTGTATATGAATCTGCAAATGAGCAAAGGAACTGGGGAAAAATGATGTGTGATTGTAAAGCATAATGTGACTACATGGATAAAAGAGAGCAGAGGGGACATCCTTCTACCCAAGTGAGATAATAAGGTTTTTGACATGTAAGAAAATAGTGCTGTGTAAGTAGCTTGTTTTCAATACATATCTTAAGCTCTTATAAAAGTGCTTGCCGCATCCCTGCATTCTAGAATCAGCAGTCATATTAGTAGGATGTAGCCAATTATAAGGCAGCCAGCTGCTCTGGCTACTGAATGTTAGGACACAAATTGAGGGTAAAGAATTTTTACTTGGTCATTTTTCAACAAGGAATGTCTAAGAGAAATTTATTGGTTTGTCTGAAATTCTTAAATTATCCTTGAAGCTGTGATGTTTTTAGAAGAGAAGCATCATATTGCCTCTGAAGGTAATACATCATAGCAGATCAAACATAAAGGGAATTTTTGAAGGATTCAACACAACAGTGCTCTTTTTTTTTTCAGGGGAGGGGGCAAATGTTTCTATATTTTAACAATCTCATTTGCTTCCTCAGCTTGGAGACTAACTAGGAGCAAGTTTATCTAGTTCTCCCAGGAGTTTGGCTTATACACAAACAGTATTTTATAGTTTATATGTGTTGTTGTTGTTGTTAGGTGCCATCGAGTCATTTCCGACTCATAGCAACCCCGTGCACAGCAGAACAAAACACTGCCCGATCCCGTGCCAGCTCCACGATCCCTGCTATACTTGAGCCCATCATCGCAGCCACCGTGTCAATCCATCTCATTGAAGGCCTCTCTTTCGTCCACCCTATATAGTTTATATAGGCGACTCCTATACATGATCATATTGGGACCTCACTGAATCATTTGTAATAGACAGAGAAGAGTTACTATCTCTCTGTGCCAAAAGGCCATGGGGGCGACATCTGACCTCTTCTAACTTCACAAGGGGGAGGAAGGATCAAGGTCAGCAGTCCAAGGCTTATTTCTATGAGACAGAGATCAGACATGCCACCACCCTCCAACCTCTTTACCAATTCAGACACCAACCATCCCTTCCAGGGCACTCTCAACTTCTCTGCTGGGTTCAGTAATTTGTTGCAATGGCCACACAGACGATAACTCATGATTATGGGGTTTGTTAGGAAAGCAACAATTCCAGATCAGAAACAACTCAGGATACAGTTCTTCAGTCAGGATGGCCCCTTCTCAGCCATGCCTCAGCCTTGGCTCTCTCTGGCCTCAGCTTCTGTCCTGCTTGGGCAACTGTGACAAAGTTCTTTTAGCTCTGAAAATAGGTGCCCAGAGAGGTCCCCCACTCTGGCAGCAAGACTCCTTCCTGAAGACACTTGGTTTTCTCACTCCATGGGCTGAGAAGCCTGCCACTCTGTCTCATATTGGTCTCTTGGTTCTGCTGCCTCTGGTGCTGCCATTTCTCTGCTCTTGCTCCTCACTGTCTCTTGCCATCTCTCAGTGTCTCAGCAAAGTGTTACAGCTCTCTCTCTGCCTGCTGGTTGAGGAGGTCCAGTGCAGGGATCTCAGGTCCAAGGACACACTCCACTCCTGGTTCTTCTTTCTTCATGGTGGTGAGATACCCTTCTCTGCCTCTGGCTCATTTGAAGCCTAGCAGATGGCAAAACTGACCAGTCCTCATATTAAGGTTCCACACACCTTATTTGCATGGTCTCACCCCCACAAAGGTACAATTTACATTATTAGCAAGCTGTCTAATCCCCTTGGTGGGCCACAAGCACTTCACATTCCCGTCGTCCCACTGAGTCATCTGATGGGACTCACAAAGATCATGACTACAAGAACCATATTAAATAATTCACTGCACCACAGTCTGACAGTTATAGAAACAAAGCCTCTGAGTTCCAGACTTCACAGAAGCCACTGAGTTTATTTTCAGGTTTGCCTGGTTAACATTAACATCATTTGTTCAGCTACCTTAAACCCTCATCTTTCAATTTTCAGCATACTAGAAAAGAAATGAATAAATAATTTTTTGAATTCTTGCTGGATCAAAGGACCTATTCTCTCAAACTTTTAATTAGATTTGTGTGTAGTAACCTCCCTTGAACTTTGCTTTCATCTGAGAAATCCTGTCACAGTAAAATATTTCTTGGAAGAAAAATATCAAAAGGTAAAAAAAAAAACAAAAAAAAACCCAAAAACTCAGGTTGAGATGAAGTGCCTGACTTTTTTCTCGGGAAGAAAACATCTTGCAAAGATAGCATTCCTACTCAAATGACAGAAATGAGTGGTACGCAAGGTGAGACTTTCCAATAGAAATGATAAACATGATTATTAATTCATTACTAAACCAGTTCCATCCTGTAGTTTTATCAGTCTTCTATTGTGTCATCTGTCTCCCTATTGATGATAACCAAACTCACACAAATCAGACTTGATAATTCTGTTTACACTTAGAACTGATTATAGCAGTATTATATAGTAAAATGAAAAGTTTTCAGCCAGGGGTAGGATGAATCTACTTTTTTTGTGTGTTTGATCAATTGAATTGTCAATAGTAATTCATCATAAGGTTTGAATGTTGTTTTCATAAAGTTTCAGGCCTACAAAATTAGCCTTAGCCCTGGCCTTGGTGTTGCCCCAGAAGTTAGGTGCTCCTCCACTTAGCCATCCCACCCCCATTCCTGCCCCTAACTTTATTGCTACCCGACAGATATATATGGCTACATGTGTAAATATGTAGCTCTATAGATTTACCCATCTATCTTTCAATGTATATTTCTGTGGTCCTCAAATAGTTGTGTGGAGTGAACAAACTGAATTAAATTTACAGCTACTTTAATATATTTGCCTTATTTTTGTTCTGAATTGACAACAACAACAACAACAAAACCCAACTCACTGCTATTGATTCAATTTGACTCATAGCAACCCCTCATTGGGCTTCTGAGGTGGTGTCTCTACAGAAGTAGATTGCCTAGTCTTCCTTTCGAGGAGGGGCTGGTAGGTTTGAACCACCAGCCTTCTGGTTAGCAGTCAAATGCATTAGGCACTACACTGCCAGAGTGATTGGGATTTTAATTCATATATTGAAATCTTCCAGCCACTCTTCGGAAGGAAGATTGGGCAATCTACTGTAGTGATACTGCCTTGGAAACCCAAGGAGGGATCGTTATGCGTCGACTCCAACTCAATGGCACATAACCACAACAACATTGAAATCTTATTTATTGAGTACCCACTGTTGCTGGGTACTGTACCAAATGCTAGGGAAAGAATGGCAAGCAAGACAGGCATAAATTCCTACCTTCAAAGAATATATGTTTAAGGATTGGGGAAACAGAAAGAAGCAATAAATAAACTGGACAGAATGTTAGTTTTATGTGCTACAGAGAAAGATAAAGGAAGGTAGGGGAAGAGGGGAGTGCACATGTGGTGTGTGGGAGAGCTTGCCATTTTGGAATGGGTGACAAGAGAAGTCCTCACTGAGAAGGTGCCATTTGAATGAAGACCTGAAGGAATTGAGGGAGGTATCCATACAGATATCTGGGAGATGAACATTCCAGGCAGAGGGAGAACAGCAAGTGCAAAGACCCTGGGATGGGCCTGTGTGTGGCCAGGTCAGTGACAAACCAGGTGGCTGAAAGAGGAGGCTGAACACGTTAGGAGACAAAGTCAGAGAGTGCATGGAAGTCCAGATCATGTGGTATCTTTGTAGGCCAGTGCAAGGACTTGAGCTTCTGCTCTGGGAGGAATGGGGAGCCAGTCGAAGGGTGTGCCCAGAGAAGTGATATGATCTGACGTGTTAACAGGCTCACCTTGTTTGCTGTGTTGAAAATAGCCTGAAGGGGGTAGGGGCAGAAGCAGATAAGCGAGGAGGCTGTTGCAGTAATGTAGGAGAGAGAATATAGTAACAGTGGAAAGGGTGAGAAGTAGTGGAGTTCTGGATACATTCTGAAGATAGGGTGAATGGAATTGGAATTTCCTTATAGACAGAGTGTGGGGTGTGAGAGAGGGAGGAGACAAGGATGACTCTCAGGATTTGGCCTAAACAGCTAAAAGGATGGGGTTGTCATCAGCTCAGATAACGAAGGTTGAGGAGGTGCAGGAAGGCTTTGGGATGAAAATCGTGACTTGGGTCTTGGCCATGTTAAATTTGAGATGCTGGAAGACTGGCAATCTACTTCTGTAGTGATACTGCCTCGGAAACCCAAGGAGAGGTCACTATGAGTCAGATCCGACTCCACGGCAGTGAGTTTGTTTTTTTTTTTTTTTTGTTGTTGTTATTGTTAGATATTCATAGAGCACTGGTGGCACACTGGTTAAGCACTTAGCTGCTAACCAAAAGGTCTTGGAACCCACTTGGAACACTTGGAACTCACCAGCTACTCCATGGGAAAAAGACAAGGCAGTCTACTTCATAAAGATTACAACCTTGGAAACCCTATGGGGCAGTTCTCCCCTGTCCTATAGGGTCACTATGATTCCAGATCAATTCATTGGTGATGAGTTTGGTTTTGCTTATTAGCTCTTCAAACTGAGCTTTTGCGGAGGCATCTGGGTGTATACGTCTTGGCCTCAGAACCAAACCAAACTCCAAACTCACTGCCATCGAGTCAATTCTGACTCATAGTGACACCCTTTGGGTTTCTGAAGTGGTAAATCTTTACGGAAGTAGATTGCTCAGTCTTCCCTCTGTGGAGTAGCTGGTGGGTTTGAACCACCAACCTTCCGGTTAGCAGTCAGGTGCCTTAGGCACTATGCCACCATAGGCCTCAGAAGATATGTATAAATTTGGGAGTGGTCTCCATCGAGATGGAATTGAAAGCCATGAGACAAATGAGCTCACCAAGGGAAGGGAAGGCATCCAAAGACTGGGCCCTTAGGCCCTCTAACATCAGGGAGATGAGAAAGAGCTAGCAAAAGAGACTACAAAGGAAAGGCCAGTGAGGTGATATGAGAGATCCCAAGTGTGTGCTGGACCAAGTTTCTTTCCAAGGATCCTCTCACTCTATTAGGTGTTTCCCCCTCTCTCAGTAGGAGGGACCTCAAAGTCAGCTATATGTTGTTGTTACATGCCGTCAAGTCAGACCTGACTCATAGCGACCCCTCCTTGGGTTTCTGAGGCAGTATCACTACGGAAGTAGATTGCCCCATCTTCCTTCCGAGGAGTGGCTGGTGGGTTTGAACCGCCAGCCTTCTGGTTAGCAGTCAAGTGCCTTAGGCACTACGCTAGGGGACTGATTACTTCTTGGTGGAAGATAATCCACTCGGTTTGTATCAGCAGATGACTAAATGGCAGAGATGTTAAGCAGTGACAGATGTGTCAAAGCATGTATTTTAACAGAAGCACTTTTGTTTTGTTTTGTTTTGGCCCCCGGCCCATGCAGTGTGTTGTAATTAAGACATAGCTGTACTCCATCATCACGACAGATCCATTTAGTACTTTGCCAATTTTTCTTTTCTTTTTTCTTTTTTTTTTTGGAGGGGAAAGGGAGATATGGTGGGATAGAGATGGGAAGGTCGGCATGAGGCAAGAGAGACTTACACTTGGAATGTTTGACATTATTTATTCAGGTATTCAAGGTCCCTGGGTTGTGCGAGTGGTTTGCGATCGGCTGCTAACCTGAAGCTTGGCGGTTCAAAGCCCTGCGGTGGCTCTGTGGAGGGAGAGTCTGGGGATCTGCTTTCCTAAAGGGTACAGCCGAGAAGACCCTCTGGGGCAGTTCCGCGCTGTCCCAGGGGCTGCCGGGAGTTGTAGTCAACTCGACAGCAGTGGCTTTGGTTTGGTTTTCATTCTGACGTTCAGCAACAGGTCCCAGAAGAGAGGGCCCAAGAGCTGTTTTTCCCCTCTGCCACCCTTAAATGTCGTGTCACCAGTGACCGTATCCTTCCCTGTTTGAAGAGCCATCCTTGATATACAAATCTCTTTGAAGGGAAAGGTTAAGGCCATATGTTTTGTTGAATTGAAGATTCTGCCCAACTTTGGATTTTACCTTCCCTGAACTTACCTGCCAGTATCTGTCATTTTTTAAGAATCAATTTTGAAAATCCATGAGCTCGTGCAAATTCTGAGTGTAGTTTCAAGTCCCAGGTGAGCTTTCCTAAAGGATGGTAACACTGCAGTATCCTTGCTGGGACCTAGGAATAGTACTAATTAATTTTCAGTGCCTTTCCCCATCGGAGGATTTCCACCAGAAAGGTTCATTTCTAAAAGATAGCCTGGAGCAGATTGAAGCACAGAGCCCTGGAATTGGCGTGAGCAAGCAACAGCTGGATTCTCCAAATTGAGTTCTTCCATGATTTCCCAGAGTGCAGAGAGACAGCACTAATTGCCTCTTAGCTCCCTAAAGGAGAAACCAAACCCCAAACACTTCTATTGAGTCGATTCCAACTCCTAGTGACCCTGTAGGACAGGGTAGAACTGCCCCCTAGGGTTTGCAAGGCCGTAATCCTTATGGAGGCAGACTGCCACATTTGTCTCCTGCTGAACGGCTGATGGGTTCAAACTGCTGACCTTCCAGTTAACAGCCAAGTGCTTTAACCACTGTGCAACCCATCTGCTGCCATTGAGTCGATTGCGACTCATGGTGACCCTATTTTGTTGTTGTTGTTGTTATGTGCCGTCGAGTCGGACCTGACTCATAGTGACCCCTCCTTGGGTTTCTGAGGCAGTATCACTACGGAAGTAGATTG
>NW_006921897.1:1897558-1902499 GCF_000298275.1 Orycteropus afer afer
AGTGATGCTGCCTCAGAAACCCAGAAATCGGGTCCGACTCGATGGCACATAACAACAACAACAAGCTTCTCTTGGTTGTTTTACACACACACAAATGCACACACAAAGGGAGCTGGCTTATGAGTACCTTCTATTTCAAAAGAGAACTTTCAAATTAGTGAAAGAAGAAAGGGTGTAGAGTGTGTGCTCAATTAGAAATGTTGCCTTTTATATGGAATGACTCACGCGCTTCTTCAGGTAAGCTGTGTATAAGCTCTTTCTATAGATTTATACTGTGTGTGAGTCCAAGAGAATTGTGATGGAAGAGAGCAAGACTGACAATTCTGCCGGGCTTGCCTTCTTTGTTGTGTTGTATTCTTGAGGCCGTGACTGTCCTTGGTCAGGATACAAGCTAGGCACTCTGGGAGCTTTGACAGGGACCACTATAAGCCCTTGTTCTGGCTTCCTAACACCTCCTGGGGATGCCATTTTGACTTTCTCCAATGGGTTTTCTTTTTTAAACATTGTTGTAAAAATATTTATAACACCACATTTGCCAATATATTGTTTTTCACATGTACAATTGAGTGACATCAGTTACATTAATTATGTTGTCTAACCATCACCCATAATTGTTGCCAAGTTTCCATCCTATAAACAGAAGGTCGTTGCTTCCTAAGCAGTGACTCCCCGTCTTCCCCTCCCTCCTGCCTGTGTAACCACTATTAAACTTTGATCTCCATATATTTGTTGAACCGGCTTTCTTAATTTGCCAAGATGAGTGTGATGTTCTAGTAGGAGCCCACTTGACTGAATGCCCAGGCCCACAGCACAAGGGCCAATTAATTTCCAGGAAGCCCTGCCCCAATCACTGGGGCTCTGGTGACTGGCCGTCCACGTGCCCTTACAGAGACCCATGTCACATTCATCTGGAGGACTCCCTCCTAATTTACTAGCTGCAGATTTTGACAACTGGGTCAAAGTACAGGTGGTAGTTCCCAACTTAACGATGTAGTTGAGTTGCATTTATGACCGTTAGTTTTTTTGTTGTTGTTGTTTACTTCTTATTGTTAGCAATATGTACTGCACACAGTGTTGAAGAGCATAATTGGCTCATGTTATCATTCTCAGATGTTCTGACTTACTGTTCAAAACACTGCTGAGTAGCAGGCTATGAAACTTAAAAAAAAAAGTATTTGGCTCACATCAGAGCCAACTTAAGATGGAGTCGTCAGAATGACTTAGACATGGGACTACCTGTACTAAAGGTTGAGACAATAAGGCATCATTTTTGTTCAAGCTGCTCGTTATATGAGAAGGTTTTTAGGCTTATTGCAGCAGGAAAATGGTGGAGGGATACAAATAATATTTTATTGTGTTTTAGGTGAAAGTTGACACAGCATATTAAGTTCCCATTTAATGATTTCTACACAGATTATTCAGTGATATTCATTGTGTTTTTCACAATGTGCTGTAATTCTCGTCCATCCCATTCTGTTTGAACCATTTCCAGTTCTCTACTTTCCCTGCCCTGTTATCTTTTCATCTTTGCTTTAGAGTAATTTTTGACCATTTGGCCTTATAGAGATGATTTTTTAAAGGAGCTCATTACTCTTGGGTGATAATTCTTTACTTTATGAACCAATCCATTATTTAGCCAAAAGGTGACCTCAAGGGGTAATTGTGGTTTAAGGTCTAAAGAGTATCTCAAGCCAATAGTCTTGGGAAGTCCTCTAGTCTCAACTGGTCCAGTAAGTCTGGACATTTTAAGAATTTGAGTTCAGTTCCACATTTTTGTCCCATTCTATCAGGATTCATCTTTTGTGGCCTTGATTAGAATAATCAGTACTGATACCAAGCACCATTTAGTTCTTCTGGTATCAGGGTAGATGAGGCCACAGTTTGTATAGACTGTTGGTCCTGTAGACTAGTATCTCCTTTAACTCTTTGGTTTCCTTCTTTGTGTTTTGCTCCAGATGAGTAGAGACTAATAGTTGTATCTTAGATGGCCACTTTCAAGCTTTTAAGACCCTAGACACTACTCACCAGACTAGGATGTAGAACATAAACTCTGTGAACTGTATTATGCCAATTAACTGAGTTGTCCCATGGGACTATGGTCCTAGGTCTTCAAACCCAGAAAACCAATCTCAAAAGGAGTTTGGTTATATCTAAGAGGTATCCTATACCTGTGTCCTGTACGTGATTCATCATATATATGAATATACATGCATGCACACACATAACTGTATATATGGGTACATCTGTCTATATAGATATACAGATATCTATATATCTGTATATACCCAAATATTCATACCTATACACATATGTGGTGGTTAAGTTTGTGTCAACTTGGCTGGGCCTGGTTGAGTGGCTGGGCAGCTGGATGTAGTATTCCCTATGATGAGACTGGCAATCCACTCCATGGTGGAGTCTACTGTGAGCATCTGAGTAGCTGCTTTAAGGCTGTGGTCTGCTTCCCATATATAAGAAGCAGCTTTGGTAATGGTTTCCAGTTTATGGCACGCTTGAACCCTGCATGTAGCCGTGTCATTGTTCAGCAGCCTGCCATGCTCTGATGACTTGGGACTGTCAATGAACTTGATTAATGGCCTGCCGTGTGGTTTGATAACATTGGGACTGTGCCTTTTTTCTTGTCAGCTCTGGGCTTGTCAGCCTCAGCAGCCATCAGCTGAGTGAAGAAAAGCCTCCAGCTTCAGTGGGCTGGGAACAGGAGGCAGAGCTGAAGCCCAAGGTTGAGGGGCCTTCACCCAGCCCCTAGAGCCTGGCACTTTGAACTTGGACTTAAAGCCTCCAAACTGTAAGAGAATAAACTCCTGTTTGTTGATGCCATCCCATTTGTGGTATATTCTTGTCAGGGTGGCACTAGGAAACCAGAACAATATATATGCCTATATACATGTTTGTATAACCACACCCATATTTTCTGGTTGTTGGTGGTGCTTTTACAAAATTATATTTGTCACATCTTACCCAAAACGTCTTTTTCTCTTGTGTACTTCTTAGTGACAATAATGTGCCTTGGTCAAGCCATGTGGGATGAAAGGATTCTGCAGCTGTTTTCTGCCAGTGCCCTGTCATTGTGATGTGACCAGCTATGAGTGGAGGGCTCTTCGCATATGTCTGGGCACAAGAATATGCTTTGTTGACACCCTTACTTAGTGCTTTCTCCTCTCTGTGCCCTCAGGCCTTGGGCTCAGCACTTCACCTTGGCCTTGCAAAGCAATGTGTCAAGTTCAGGTTTAGAATTAAGATTTGATTATTTTGTGTGCCATTGTTTCCTTCTTTTTATGCATTCATTTATTCAATGATTCATTTGAAGATTTTTTATAGAAATACCGATGGGAAAAATTCTGTGATTATTTTTTTTTAATCATCTGGTAAGCAAGCAGTGACCAAAGAACAGTTGATGCTTTGAGTTGTGGTGCTGGAGAAGAATACTGAAAGTACCATGGACTGCCAAAAGAATGAACAAGTCTGTCCTGGAAGAAGTGCAGCCATAATGCTGCATGGACGCAAAAATGGTCAGACTTTGTCTGACCTACTTTGGTCATGTTGTCAGAAAGGGCCATTCCCTGGAGAAGGGTATCATGCTTGGTAAAGTGGAGGGACAACGAAAAAGAGAAAGGCCCTCAACGAGATGGATTGACACAGTGGCTGCAACGATGGGCTCAGGCAAAGCAAGGATTGTGAGGCTGGCACAGGACCGGGCAGTGTTTCGTTCTGTTGTACATGGGATTGCTATGAGTCAGAGCCGACTTGACGGCACCCAACAACAACAACAAGCAAGCAGTACCTGATGAAGCAGTTAGGTTACACAGTGATAGCTGCAAGGTACTGAAGAAATACAAGGAGGGCCTCTGGAGAATCCAGGGTGAGAAATGGGCTGAGGTCATGAAGATGTCTCCAGAAAGACATGCAAGTCTCGATCATTGAATGCCCCTGTGCTCTTCCCACCTCTTTTCTGCTGATTCACATCCCCCTCCCATTCCTTTCAGGACTCTGCCAGTCATCGTCTCTCCTTCGATCTGTAAGTTCCCCCTTTCTCTCACCTGGAAAATATCCTCGGCCATCCTCTAAATCTATTAAACCTGTTGCCATCATGGCAATTCCGACTCAGAGTAGAACTGCCTCATAGGGTTGCCAAGGCTGTAAATCTTTCCAGAAGCAGACTGCCTCATTTTTCTCCTGTAGAGAGGCTGGTGGGTTCGAACCACTGACCTTTTGGTTAGTAGCCGAGCACTTAACCACTATGCTTAAACAGCTCCTAACCCTCTTCTAGCTCCTTCCTAAACCCCATGACCTTATCATATCACAGAGCTACCACTCTGCCATCTTTTCTTGGCCAGTTGGAAGGCTAAGTGTCCATGCTGTGTATCAAGGCTCACTCTATAAAGGAATGGGGTAGATGAGAGTCCAGAATGACAAAAGTGACTCAAACTGCTGTTTTTTAGACTAAACAATGTCTTTGTGGTGTTCTTAACAACCTCCCTTCACCAGGACTGGGCAGAAAAGCTTTTTTTTTTTTTTTTTAAATAAAATCATAACTGGAGCCACCTGAGTGATTGATGAATAGGATGAACATGTGGCAAGGCCAGTGGGAGTACACCCACGAGTACATATAGGCTTGGTGGGGGATATTTCTCTTTATATGTTTGCATGTGCTATAAATATCTCTGTGAATATAATACAGCATACAGGGGGCAAAGTTCTGAAAACGTCTTAGCCATGACCAAACACCTTGAAGAAATGACTTGCTGGGCTTGGAGATTTAGGACCACAGTTTCAGAGGACATCTAGGTCAATTGGTATAACACAGTCTACAAAGATGATGTTTTACATCCTACTTTGGTGAGTGAGCTCTGGTGGCATAGTGCCTAAGGCATTTTGACTGCTAACCAGAAGGCTGGTGGTTCAAACCTACCAGCCACTCCTTGG
>NW_006921897.1:1902623-1908285 GCF_000298275.1 Orycteropus afer afer
TGAGTAATGACTAGAGTCTTAAAAGCTTGTGAGTGGCAATCTAAGATGCAACTCTTGGTCTCTTCTTGTCTGGAGCAAAGAAGAGTGAAGAAACTCAGAGACTCAAGGACTAGTGGACTACTCAAACCACAGCCTTCACACCCTGAGATCAGAGGAACTAGATGGTGCCTGGCTACCACCACTGATGGTTCTGATCAGGATCACACTAGAAAATCTTGGACAGAGAGGAATAAAAAGAAATGTAGAAAAAAAAAAACATTTAAAAACATTAAAAACAAGAAAGCAAGCTTACTGGTCTGATAGAGACTGATGGAACCTCTGAGACTATGGCCCTTAGATGCCTTTCATGGCTGGGACTGAACCTATCCCCAGGGATCAACTTTCAGCCAAACAATAGACAGGCCTATAAACTGACTAGCAACTCCAGGGGGGAATGTTCTCCTCAGTACAATCAACCATATGAGACCAAAAGGGAAGTCTTTGCCCCAAAACAAAGTTCAGAAGGCAGGAAGGGGCAGGAAATATGGGCAGATGGAAACAGGGGACCCAGGGAGAAAGTGGGAAGAGGGAGATTGCAACTAATATCATAAAATAAAATGTGTATGAATTGTTGAATGGGAAACTAATGTGCTCTGTAAACTTTCACCCAAACCACAATTTAAATATGTGTTGTGGAAATTGTATATAGTTGTTGTATGTTATCATCACCTCCAATAATTTCTTCACCAGACTTGTCCATTTATGCACCTCAGATGCAGAAATAACATTAAGATTACCTTTTTTGTTTTATTTATTTTTAAATTGGTTGGTGACTTTAAGAATGCAGGCAGCCATATCAGAAAGGATATTCACTTTATGGTCCAAAATTCTGTAGCAGTAATCCTAGAAATTACAAACCGAAGTAGATTGGAACTGGCGAGTTCCTCTGTCATTGCCAAAAGGAAGCTGCCTGCGCAAGAATGGCCTTCTCAACAAATACTCATTTCCCTTAATGAGCGCTCTGGAGGCGCTTTGTATTCCTTATTAAATCAGACTCTCATATGGCTTTGCCCTGACTATGTTGTCGTCAAACATAAGCTTGCCTTTTACATCAGTCTAGGGACCATCTTTTCTAGTTAGTCAGGGGTCTAAATAGCTTTTCTCAAACAACTCTGTACTTAACTCAGTTTACCCATGGCTCCCTCCTACCCCTTCACTTTCTCTAGATACAAATATTTCTCAGTGCAGGTGTAGAGAGAAAATTGAAAAATCACGGGAGATTTTTCTAGTGTCATTCATTTCAGGTTTTATCTTGTGGCTTAAAAGTTAGGTAAGCTGGTAAGCCTTAATAAAATATTAATAAGATTGGAAAAGAGGCAACGTGCATATCACCTCCACCCTGGAAAAATGTAAAAACAAAACAGAACAAGGCAGGGAGTAATGGGAGATGAAACTGAAGAAATGAGGTGATTTTTTGAGGAAGGGGGGAGTAGTAAAGTGATTCTCTGCTCCAGATGAAATACTTGGCCTGACGGTGGGTCAGTGCAGTGCAGCTGGTGCACACTTCAGTATAAAATGCACAGAATTCAGGGGATACACAGCCAATGTCCTTCAATATTATATAACCCAAGCCTCCTTTCCAGTAGCCTGGGATGAATGTTTTCATCTCAGTGGGACTTAAACAAACAAACAAAAAACAAATCTGTTGCCATGGAGTCAATTCCAAGTCATAACGACCCTACAGGACAAAACAGAACTGCCCCATAGGGTTTCCTAGGCTGTAATATTTGCCCTTTTGATCAGCAGATGAGGGCTTAGCCACTGTCCCATCATGTGACTTAGACTACTGAAATATTAGGAACAGATAAATGTTGAGCAGTGCAGGAATGGCTAATTGAGCACACAGTCAAATAATGGCATATTATACAGTCAATAAAATGTTTCTAGAAGGAGACTCAGTGGCATGGGATGATGTTCATAATATATTAATAATTGGATCATAGCAAATTATAAAATGGTAAGTATAGTTTGAACCCAATGAATTACATAAATTGATAGAAGTTGGGAATGTAATTTCTTAAATTGTTAGCAGTGCCTGCCCCCAGGTTGTGCAATTAAAGGTGGGTTTTATTGTTTGTACTTTTCTATATTTTCCATATATTTCTTTATGAAGAACATGCATTCACTTTACAATCATCTAAAGAAAAGAGAGGGCATGTCTCCTCTTTGTCAACACTGTGTACTTGAATTGTGACCCTCAGAAAGATATGTCTAAGTCCTAACCCCCAAACCAGTGACTATAATCTTATATGGAGAAAGAGTCTTTGCAGATATAATTAAGAATCTTGATATGTCATTTTGGGCTTGAAATCCAATCCCAAGTGTACTCATAAGAGACAGAAGAGGAGAAGACACAGATGTGGAGGAAAAGGCCACACGAAGGGGCAGCAGAGACTGGAGTGATGCAGTGCTAGCCAAGAGATGCCTATAGCCAGCCACCAGAGGCTCAGGAAGCCAGGAAGAAATCTCTAGAGCATCAGAGAAAGCATGGCCCGACTAACACCTTGATTTCAGGCTTCAGGTCTCCAGAGCTCTGAGAGAACAAATTTCTATTGTTGTAAGCCCTACGATTTTGCTAGTTTGTTAGCAGCCCTAGGAAATACATATACTGCATTGGGCCACACTGCCCATTTGGTTTTCATTCAAGGCAGCTGACTAGGATCTTCACTCTGGCTCTCCTTAGCCTCAGATCACCCTTCACTGTCTTGAAAGAGCCATGCTGAGCTCTGTCACTGGTTGTGTCCATTTCAAATTTGTGTTCCACCTCCTCCCTGCTGCTCTTCTCTTCACTCTCATTTGTGTGACCTTCCTTTTGATCATTACAAACTGCACCTGTCATATAGTCCAGGCTGAGAGCTCGTCCTCCAGTTTTCTTTGACTAGTTCATATTTGTTACTTAACACATTCACTAAAGGACCTTAATGGCCACCTAAAGGCTTTGTTATTCTCAAAGGAGACCCAGTGACTTAGGGAGTCTCCCAAATGACACTGGAACCCAGGCTACTTGAGGTAGAGTCTTATCTAGTTAAGGGAAGAAGGGAAATTCTTTCTAGCAACATGGGGAAAATTCATTGCCAAGGTAACTGAAGAGGCTTCCCAAAAACCAGAGGCAGAGAATTGTTGTTGCTTCCATTTGCCAAGGAGGAGAATGAGGAGGCTCTTTGGTGACTTTGTCTGTCACTTTGGCTTCTTCTCCCATTCCTCATGCATGTCATTTACAGTCCCAGCTGCCATTCCTCCCCCCACCCCATGCCACTACTCCCATTCCTGCTCTGCTCAGAGTGAGACCCTTCTCCACTGTGGCCCTCTTTGCCTGACTCACTCCCCTCCTGTTCCCAGCCATCCCTTCAATTTGGCTAAAGCATCACCTCCACAAAGCTTTTCTTGACATCTTCCCAGCATGGGTCAAATCCCGTCCTGCCCTTGTGTTTCCATAGCATCATGGCCTCATCTCTACAGCCCTTCTCAACAATGTCAGGAAGTGGTCTCTTTGTTGAGATGGGACATTTTCAAATTCATGTTATTTGGTAATAGGATTTCTGCACCAGACGAAGGAGAGAAAAAAAATGAAACAAACTCTCCTGAGAATGGAATATTGTCTATGGTTGAATAATCTCTACGAAGAAAAGCCAGTAAACAAACTCCTGCCATGGAAAGCTTTGATGTATTGCTGCTGCCCCACTCGATCTATATGCAGAATTCCATGAGCAAACTCTCATTTTCTCTTGTTAAAAAAAAAAAAAAAAAAGAAAGAAAAAAGAAAGGCAGAAGCTGATGATAAAAAGTTGAAGAAGGGCTTTCCAAATGTGGAAAATGTTTACTTTGAATGATCATTAAAAGAAGAAGAAGAAGTGATCTGTTTGGTTCTTCCTTGCTATCCTGGGAGCTCCTTGAAGGAGGCAACTTACATTTTCTGCAACTTAGCCCAGAGTTGTGTTTCCTAGATGTTCCTGGAATGAACAAGTAAATATTATCATCAGGGCTCTGGCCTTTTGGTTCAGAACCTGTGAAGAGAGAAGCAGAGCCAGCATTGTGATAGCAGACCTGCCAGTCATCTGAATCAGCATCCTGAAGCCCTTTACACAAGGCCTTCCTATCGTCCATCTTAGAAGCATAAAAACATGACAGGATTTTCAGCAAGTGAGAATGGGGCAAAGCAGATAATGCTTACTCTTTTCAGTCCAGAAAAAGTACCAACAAGGATCTGGATGCTGAGAAGTGATAAGGATGCCACACACAATGAGGAAAGTCAATGCAACATCCCTCTGCGGTCAATAAACACTGTGGTGCCTGAGAAGATTTTGCTAAGAGACCAATCAACTCTAGACCTGACTCCCCTTCCCTATGGGAGCCAAGATTTCAGGGATAATTGATGGCAGGAGGTGCACAACGACATTTGCAGGCTGTAGTGTTGCTGTTAGCTACCCTTCAGTTTGCCCCTGGGCTCATGGCACCCCAGGCACAATGGAACGAAATGTTGCCTAGTACCCTGCCATCCCCATGATGAGTTCTGGATCAGGCCATCATGACCCATGTAGTTTTCATTGGCTGATTTTCAGAAGCAGATCACCAGGCTTCAGTCTGGGAGTGCCACTGAAACCCGTTCAGCATCACAGCAACATGGTAGTCCCCACTGCCGGAGGAGTAGTGGCTGTGCATAAGGTGTATTAGCTGGGAATCAAACTTGGGTCTCCCCTATGGAAAGTGAGAATTCTACCACTGAAGCACAATGCTGCCTCCCCACAACCCCACAAAAGCTGTAGTACACATGCATGGGAGAATAGAAGAGCTATGTATGCACGAGGAGACAGCTCGGGGGCAGGAGTGCATGGAGGGAAGGACACAGGGAAGAGGTAACTATGGGGAGGAAGTGGGAGGGGAGCTGTTGCATTGGGGTAAATTGGAGTCAGTGTCATGAGACAAAATGTATGTGAGCTGCTGTATGGAAAGTGAATTTGCTCTGTAAACTTTCACCCAAATCACACACACATACACACACACACAAAGCTATAGTACACATGCTAAAACAAGACAAAAGGTGGTTTTCACTGCAACCACACTTAAGTACAACATAAGAAAACAGCCCCATGGTTGTAATGGTCTCTCCTGAAATGAAACACAGCTGTGCTCTTCTAGTAATGACGTCCTGGGACCGAGCCCAACAGTGTCTTGGAAGTGCGTCTGAGGAAAATGTGAGTCTGGAGGAAGAAGGACATTTATATTGGGAAAGAAAGCAGGAGGAGGCAGAACCACAAGATTGATGGAACAGGTTACCGCACTGGAAGGGAGCAGAAAGAGGAAAGCAAGATGCACGGGCCGGAGCTGGTGCCAACAGTCATTTCACAAGCACAGCCTTTCTCCGCATGGCCTGGCAGGCTTCCCTGGGCAAGGGGCATTGTCTTAAAGCTCTTCAACAGCTGTCGCTCCCCATCTCCTGGCCCATTCAGCTTAACTGACAGCCATGAAGAATTGTGGCTTTTTGAGATGGGTGTGGGCTTAGTAGTCCCTGCCAAGTGCAGTGGTTCTGTTAGAGGGTTAATTTGAGATTTAATTAGGTAATATACTTTGTAGGAGCTCTGGTAGCATACTGGCTAAGGCACTTGCCTGCTAACCAGAAGGCTGG
>NW_006921897.1:1908385-1927957 GCF_000298275.1 Orycteropus afer afer
TCCTACTTCCGTAGTGATACTGCCTCGGAAACCCAAGGAGGGGTCGCTATGAGTCGGGGCCGACTCGACGGCAAACAACAACAACAGCAACAACAATATACTTTGTGAACCATTAAAAAAAAAAAAAAAAAGAAAGAACTCACTGCCATTGAGTCCAAGGTGGTATCACTGAGGAAGTAGATTGCCCAAACTTCCTTCTAAGGAATGGCTGGTGGGTTTGAACCACCAGCCTTCTGGTTAGCAGTTAAATGCCTTAGGCACTACACCACCAGAGCTCCTATAGAACACCTCATACTTCCATTCAACAAGTATTTACTGAGTTGTTATTTCATATAAGGCACTAAAACTAGAATGAAGAGAGTATAGAGATGAATATTATATTCCATGCTCTCGGTAAATATAGAATGTCTCATCTTAGATAATAAAGACAAGGGGAGAGAGAGAAAGAGAGAGAGAGCAGAAAGTGTAAGTCATGTTCCAGGTACAGTGCTGGGTAAAGGAAAGGGGTGACAAGAAATAAGAATGGAAAGGTATGTTGGGGTAGAGCGACTCTTCTAGAACATTTGTTGGATAGTTTGGTGTGGAATATCTTGGAAGTGTGGAGGGTAGTTTGGCCAATATAATGGTCTAGGTAGAGATGATATGGGTCTGACTTACAGTGGTGGCAGTGGGAATAGGATGGAAGTAGACAGGACTGAGGGACACATTCCAGAGCTAAACTGGGTCCAACTTGGCAACTGATTGAATGTTGGTTATAAAGTGGAGAAGAAACAAAGATGATAGCAAAGTTGTAAGCCTGGGTATTAAGTTATGTAGAGTCACCCTTAGAAATAGAGAAATCACCTGGGGGTATTGACTTGAAAGGGGAAAAGATTTGGTTGATTTTGAATATGTTGAGTTTGAGGTGTTGGTGGGCTATCTGAATGGAGATACCCAGAAAGCATTGGAAATGTGGAGCAAGAGTAGGGTAGATTCCACTGCAGTAGATTCCCGTAGTTATCCCAACACTCACCAACTTCCCTTTCAGCTACTTGTGTGATGAGTTTCTCTTAATTCTGTGTGGAGAGGGTCTGTGATTGTTCAGTATGTAACTGGGACATCATAGGTTTGCAATAATATTATTTTTATCAGTGAACTAGTGCTTGGGAAAAAGGTCAAAGCCAAGATCGATGTGTCCTGTGCACAGAAGTGATCATTATGGCCATTGAGTAGAAGAAATCCTTGAGGGAGAGAGTGTATAATAGAGAAAAGAACACAGAAATAAATTTAAAAGGCATAGGGCCATTCCTACCATGGACGAAAGAAGACAGGAAAGAAGAAACAGCAAAAACATACTGGTCATAGAGGTGGAAGGAGAAAAAGAGAGGAGAGGATTTCAAGTAAGGGAGTGACAGGAAACAGAATCAAATGCTACAGGGAGTTTGTTCAGTGGTAAGTGGTAGGGAATGGAGAACCAGGTTTCAAGCAGATGAGCAAATGCGAGTTGAGGAAGTGGAAGCCATGGGCATCTACTCATACTCAAACAAGTGTGGGGAGTAGTGTGATTTGCCTTCCTCAGAATCACCTGATCCCCAACCAAACCCACTGCTGTTGCGTTGATTCTGACTCATAGTGACCATGTTGGACAGTGTAGAACTTCCCCCACAGGGTTTCCAAGGCTGTAAATCTTTAGGGAAGCAGACTACCACCCGTTTCTCCTACAGAGTCACCTGGAGAGCCCATAAAAATATGGATTCCCAGGCCTTAGCCTCAGAATCATATTCTTCTTTATCTAGTCTGGAGCTTAGAAATCTGTCTTCTTAAAAAGCACTCCAGGTGTTTCTAATGCAGAGTTAGATTTTAGAACTGCTGGATAGACTATTATTTGAAGAAATTTACTGGTAAAGTAGAAGAGAGAGAAAGAGAAGAACTGCATTGGTCAGGATAGGCCAGGCAATGTTGCAGTAATAACTAACCTGCAAATCTCAGTGATTTAACCCAACGAAAGGTGATTTCTCCCTCAAACTGGAAGGTTTCACTGCAGCTCCTCTAAGCTTTTGCTCAATGTGACATGTTATCTCCACTTACAGTTCATTACCAAAACTAATCACATGAGCCCACCTACCTGCAAGGCTTGTGGGAAGTATAAACTTTCATGCACCTGGGGGGAGAGGAGAACTGGATATTGGTGCAGATGAGTCATGTGTTCTTGACAGGGAGCAAAGAAGCAGGAAAGCAGGGGAGTGAACTGAGCATGTGTGTAGGCCAGGAGAGAGGTGCCAGAGTTTTCTATAAAGTTTAGACATTAATCCCTCCTCTGATCCATCAGTGCCAAATTGTTTTTTCCAGTCTGCAAGTTCTCTTCTTACTCTTTTGGTGAAATCTTTTGATGCACAAAAACCAAAAAGCCAAACTCACTGCCATGGAGTTGAGTCTGACTCATAGCGACCCCTATCTGGGTTTCCAAGGCTGTAAATCTTTACGGAAGTAAATCGCACCATCTTCCTTCTGCAGAGCAGCTGGTGGATTTGAACCACTGACCTTCTGGTTAGCAGCCAAATGCCTTACTCATTGTGCCACCAGAGCTCCTTTTTGGATGCACAAAAATGTTTAATTTTTAGGAGGTCCCACTCAGTTAGTTTGTCTTCTGGTGTTTGTGTATTTTTAGTTATGTTTGATACTGTATTTCTGCCATCTATTAGGGCCCCTAAGTTTGCACTTATTTTTCTTTGATGATCTTTATAGTTTTAGGTTTTACATTTGGGTCTTTGATCCATCTTGAGTTGGTGTTTTGTAGATGGTGCGAGATATGGATGTTATTTCATTTTTCTGTGAATGGATATCCAGTTTTGCCAGGACCATTTGTCAAAGAGACTGTCTCTTCTCCATTTCGTGGGTTTCAGCCCTTTGTCAAACATCAGCTGTCTGTAGGTATATACTTCTAGGTTCCCAATTCTGTTCCTTTGGTCTATGTGTCTGTCATTGTACTAATACTGGGCTCTACTGTGGTTGTATAGTAGGTTTTGAGATCAGTTAGTGTGAGTCCTACTTTGTTGTTTTTCTTTAGTGGTGTTTTACTTATCTGGGATTTCTTTCCTTTCCATATAAAGTTGAGGATTAGTTTTTTTCCATCTTTCTAAAAAATGATGATGGAATCTGGATTAGAATTGCATTATATCTTTAGATCGCTTTGGGTGCTATTGACATTTACACGATGATAAGCTTTCTTGTCCGTGAGCATCGTATATTCTTCCATTTATGTAGGTCTCTTTTGTTTTCTAGTATAAGTGCTTTGTAGTTTACTATGCATAGGTCTTTTGTGTCTTTGGTTAGATTTATTCTTAAGTACTTCATCTATTGGGTGGCTATTATAAATGGTATTGTTTTCTTGATTTCCTTTTCAGAGTTCTTTTTGTTAGTGTAGAGGAATCTGATTTTTGTATGTTGATATTGTACCTTGCCACTTTGCTGAATCCTTTTATTAGTTCCTGTAGCTTTCTTGTTGAGTCTCTGGGAGTTTTTCTGTATTGGATCATATCATCTGCATTTATAGTTTTACTTCTTCTTTGCCAATTTGGATGCTTTTTGTTTCCCTTTCTTTTCTTATTGCTCTGGCTAAGACTTCCAGTACAATATTGAATAGCAATGGTGATAAAGTGCACCCATTTGCAAGGGGAATGTTTTCTGTCTCTCTCCATTGAGAATGCTGGCCATTTCTTTTGTGTATATGCCCTTAAGTATGTTAAGGAATTTCCCGTCTATTTCTATTTTGCTGAACATTTTTATCACAAATGAGTGTAGGATTTTGTCAAATGCATTTTCTGCATTGATTGATACAATCACATGGTTCTTTTTTCTTTGTTTAGTTTAATGTAAGTGGTGGATTATGCTGATTGTTTTTCTAATGTTGAACCATCCTTGCCTGTTATGAATCCCACCTGGTCATGAACCCTATCCTCCCAACCCTGAGACTAGATAAATAGATGGTGCTTGGCTATAGAGTAGGAGACAAATGAGGAACAAAACTCAATTGTAAAGACCAAGCTTACTGGTATGATAGAGACTGGTGGACCTCTGAGACTGTGGCCCTTAGCCACCCATCAGGACTGGAACTGAACTCACCCCCATGGCTTGACTTTCAGCCAAATGATAGAGAGGCCTATAAGGTGAACAATAACATCATGGAGGTCTACACTCCTTAGAATACATGTATGAGATCAAAACGGCGTCATTTACCCAGGGATAAAGCTCAGAAGCAGGAAGGGGAAAGAAAGGACAAATGGAAATGGGAAACACAAGGAGGAAGTGGGAAGAGTGCTATTAAATTGTGGGGATTGCAGTCAATGCCACAAAACAGAATGTGTATCAGTTGTTGAATGGAGCACTAAATTGCTCTTTAAATCAGAATAAAAAGGTTTTTTTTTTAAAAAAAAAGTACCACGAGGAGATCTGGGTTCGATCCCAGCCAGTGCACCTCACACCCAGCCACCGCTGTCAGTGGGGCTCGTGTGCTGCTATGTTGCTGAACAGGTTTCAGCGGAGCCTTTAGACCCACACAGACTGGGAGGATGGGCCTGGCCATCAACTGGAAATCAGTCAGGGGAAAACTCTGTTGATCACAGTGAAGTGATTGGGCTCTTCACGGGGGGAGGCAGGGGCCTAATGGACAGGTCACCACAGTAGGGTGAATCCGAGAAGGATGAGTACTGAAGCACCAAGTGGGGTGGGCTTAACCTTAGAGAGGAGGGAGTGCATTTCCTTCTTTTTTTCAGTCAGATGTGGCAAAGAGAGGGAGAATGAAGTCTTTGTGAGGGTTTGTGGTACAGAAAAGCCCTCATTGTCCCTCTTAGCAATATTATTCTGAGATATGTGTGACCTGTCCTTCCGTTCTCCTTTCCAGATTTCCATTTACAATTCTTTCATGACAGTTCCTGCCCTTCCAAAATTAACCCAAGACAATTAGTCAACACGACTGAATTAACAGGGCTTTCAAGAGTCAGTTGCATCTCTCCCACCTTACAGGAAAAGTTCAGAGATGAATCAAAGTACATCTGCAGAATCTCCTTTGCGTTAACAGTTTGATGTTTTTCCTCTGGGGGCTATATTTTTTGTGTGAATGTTCTCAAAATGTCAGCTCTCTTGGCCATCAATATAGCATACAAATTAAATATCAAATTATCATACTGGGTAATATAAACCCCAAAACTTACTCTGACTCATGGCGACTCCATGTGTGTGAACGTAGAAGTGTGCTCCATCCATAGCATGTTCAGTGGCTGGTTTTGCAGAAGTAGGTGTCCAGGCCTTTGTTCTGAGGCATTTCTGGGTGGACTTGAACCTCCAACCCTTTGGTTAGCAGTGTTCTCCGTGGGCACCACTCAGGGACTCCCATTACTAGGTTTGGAAAGTGGTGATGCTCTTGCTCCCACTTACTTAGAATTCAGTCAGAAGAATAGGGATTCTAGATCTGCAAGGGACCTTATGGTAGGACCACATTAAACTGGCTGAAGTCAATGAAATTTTTTTTGTATTTTAAAAAGCCTACACCAGAGGCTGATTCTCCAAGTGATGAAACATCTTCTTCTGTTCTTCCTTATGGCCAGCCTGATTCCTTCATCTTGCAGCTGAGACACCTGTCCTCTTGTTTTGTCCTTCATGGACATGGAAAACAACTGCACAGCCCTTACATACATGAAGACCATTATTATATTGCCCTCATACTCTTAATTTCAAAATTAATTATTTTTTTCTCTTTCCCACAAATGTTTCAAGTGACTAGTGTGTGCAAATCATTGTGGCTATGAAATTAATACTTTAATAAATCAGTCTTTGCTTTCAAAGAACTCATTATGTATACACACACACACAGAGAGAGAGAGAGAGAGAGTGCATGTGTATGAGCACAAGCCCTGGTGGCACAATGGTTAAGTGCTCGGCTGGGTGATTTGAACCTACCTAGCGGCTTTGTGGGAGAAAGGCCTGCCAATCTGCTTCTATAAAGTTTGGAGCCTCGGAAAGCCTGTGGGGCAGTTTCACTCTGTCACCTGAGGTCCTTATGAGTCAGGATCAACTCAGTGGCATTCAGCAACAAACTCCCCCCCCCCCCCCCCGTATATATAATATATATCTTTCTTCCACGGAGTGGCTGGTTGCTTCAAATTACCAGTCTTCCAGTTAGCAGCTGAGTGCTTAACTACTGGACTACCAAGGCTCCTAGTGGGTGTGTATACATATATATACACACACACACACACACACATATGTATATGTGAGTGCATATGTATATATTTATATATAGAGAGAGAAATAGAGAGAGATCTATATATAGGGAGACCCACCTATAACATGTAAGCACCAGAGAGCAAGCACACATTGTATTCTGCTTGTTTCCTCCCAGAGTAGGTGGCCTGGAACAATGGAGCACTAGGGGGAAAAAGAATGGATGTTTTTTCTTGCCTAGAGCCCACGGAGAAAGCGTCACCAAGCAGGTAACAGTTGACCTGGGTCTTGAAGTATGAGTAGGCGTTCCTCTGTCTCCATGATCTCCAAATCCTCATGAA
This sequence comes from Orycteropus afer afer, assembly GCF_000298275.1. Lineage (NCBI taxonomy): Eukaryota > Metazoa > Chordata > Mammalia > Tubulidentata > Orycteropodidae > Orycteropus > Orycteropus afer. The sequence continues at coordinate 1,914,925 of NW_006921897.1, forward strand.
CTCTTTTCAACTTCCCCTCTTTAGTTATATAACCACATGCATTCAGTATGTCATCCCATCCTCAGGTGTTAGCCTGTTCTTTAAAACTGACTCTGATCACACAGAGGGTGGCCTAGGATCCCTCCAGCTTTTCTGGGGATTCTTGGAAAGGGCTGAGGGTTGTTCCACTCAATCATGTCTGGATCCAATTGCCTGTGGCCACTAAATCTTAAAAATCAACTCTTATCCTCACAGAGGGTGGCCTAAGATCCCTCTAGCTTTTCTGGGGATTCTTGGCAAGGGCAGAGGATTGTTCCACTCAGTCACCTCTGGATTCAATTCTCTGTGGCCACCGAATCCTTGAACCTTGTTCTATGGTCTACTTCCTGAAATAAGCCTGCTGTGCTTTTCCTGCATTTATCCATGCAAATCCTGCTTTCCACCCCCTCCCTTTCATTGCCCCAATAACCTTGACCTAGGGCCATGTGCAGCAGATGTTATTGAAGGTTTGAAGACATGGAGGTGAGGCAGGGTTGAAGGGACAACAGGGGTTGAAATCCAGCTCATGAACTACTCTCCTAACCTCGTGTCCTGGCTGGGTACCGGGAGGAATGGACACCTTTTCCTCATTAATCCAGACCTGCTTTATGAATTAGTGGCAACCGCTTCAGATTGAAATTCTTAAAAATGTTTGTCATTTCTGTCCCCTGGTACGATGGACAGATTTAGCAAATAATAATAAAGGATGCTCAGTTCAATTTGAATTTCAGATAAACAGGGAATAATTTTTTTGTATAAGTATATCCCATGCAATAATAAAAAATCAGGAAGGGCATGTGTCAGGATTGTGTCCTTTCACCATACTTAATCTGTATGCTGAACAGATAATCCAAGAAGGTAGACTGTTTGAAGAAGAACATGGCATCAGGGTTGGAGGAAGACTTGTTAACGACCTGCGATATGCTGACAACACGACTTTGCTTGCTGAGAGTGAGGATGACTTGAAGCACTTACTGATGAAGATTAAAGACTTCAGTCTGCAGTATGGATTATATCTCAACATAAAGAAAATGAAAATCTTCGCAACTGGACCAATAAGCAGTATCACAATAAATGGAGAAAAGATGGAAGTTGTTAAAGATTTTATATTACTTGGTTCCTCAATCAACACCAGTGGAAGCAGCAGTCGAAACATCAGACGATGTATTGCACTGGGGCAATCTGCTACAAAAGACCTCTTTAAACTGCTGAGGAGCAAAGATGTCTCCTTGAAGACTAAGGTGTGCCGAACCCAAGCCATGGTATTTTCTTTTCTTTCTTTCTTTAATACATTTTGTTGAAATATAATTTGTGTACAGTGAAATACACAAAACTAAAGTGACATGGGTCGATGCTTTTTTTTCTTTTCTTTCTTTTTTTTGCAGTGTTCTGCCCCTTCCCTTTCTGCCCCTGGTAACCAACAAAGAAAGTTTTCTCCCATATATAAACCTTTCCTTGACTTTTTACAATAATGAACTAATACTATATTTGTCCTTCTGTGATTGACTTATTTCATCCAACAAAATATCCTCCGAGTCCATCCATGTTATGTGGTGTTTTGCAGATTCTGCATTATTCTTCAGTGTTGCATAGTATTCCATTGTGTGTTTGTACCATAGTTTGGTTATCCATTCTTCTGTTGATAGGCACATAGGTTGTTTCCATCTTTTTGCTATTGTAAATAGTGCTGTGATGAACATAGGTGTGCATATATCAGTTCTTTTCATGGCTCTCACTTCTTTAGGATATACACCCAGAAATGGAATTGTTGGGTCAAATGATATTTCTGATTCCAGCTTTTTAAGGAATCACCATACTACTTTGCACAGTGGTTGTATCATTTTACAGTTCTACCAGCAGTGTATGAGAGTCCCAATCTCTCTACATCATCGCCAGCATTTGTTATTTTCTGTCTTGTTGAACTTTGCCATTAGTGCTGGAGTGAGATGGTGTCTCATTGTTGTTTTGATTTGCATCTCTCTAATGGCTAATCCAAGCCATGGTATTTTCAGTCACCTCATATGCATGTGAGAGCTGGACAATGAACAAGGAAGACCAAAGAAGTGTTGATGCCTTTGAGCTGTGGTGTTGGCAAAAAATACTGAAAGTACCATGGACTGCCAAAAGAATGAACACATCTGTCCTGGAAGAAGTGCAGCCGGATTGCTCCTTGGAAACGAGAATGGCCAGACTTCATCTCACCTACTTTGGTCATATTGTCTGGGGACCATTCCCTGGAAAAGGATATCATGCTTGGTAAAGTGGAGGGTCAACGAAAAAGGAGAAGGCCCGCAATGAGATGGGTTGACACAGTGGCTGCAATGATGGGCTCAGGTATAGCAAGGATTTGTGAGGCTGGCACAGCACTGGGCAGTGTTTCATTCTGTTGTATATAGGGTTGCTATGAGTCAGAGCTGACTCTACCGCACCTAACAACAACAACAGCATGCAATAATTTGGACATATTCATACTGAAAACTATTCCTTGATTTGTTGTTTACCTGAAATTGAGATACAAGATAAAGAACCAGACTCACTGCCACTGAGTCAATTCCAACTCATAGCGATCCCCCTTCGGGTTTCCAAGGAGGTAAATCTTTACAGAAGTAAAGTCTTCCTTCTGCAGAGTGGCTGGTGGGTTTGAACCACCACCTTCTGGTTAGCAGTCAAATGTCTTAGGCACTACACCACCAGAGCTCCTTGAGATACAAGATACCCAGTTCAATTTGATCTGGCAAAGGTAGCCCCTGGGGATGTCCTCTAGTCCTTTCTTTGACTTGTGATTCAGGTGCCTACTATAGTAGAGAAGGCACAGCCTTTGGCTTCTGCTTTTTCTCTCTCCTAAGGAGCTCTGGTGGTGTAGTGGTTAGAGCATTCAGATGCTACTCAAAAGGTCAGTGAACCCACAAGCTGCTCTGTGGGAGAAAGATGAGGCAGTGTGCTTCTGTAAAGATTTACAGCCTTGGGAACCCTAGGGGGCAGTTCTACTCTGTCCCGTAGGATCACTATGAGTTGAACTTAATCCAATGGCAGTGGGTTTTTTTGTCTGACTCTTCTCTTACGTTCTCTAGCTCATTTCCTTCTAACTCACAAAATTCATTTGCTAGGGAGAGCAGTTCAGCTAGTAGGTCAGTCTTAGCCCAGACCATTCAGGCTCTGCACAGAAGGCTCATCCTCATAACTGAACATGTTTTGTCCTAAATAAAAACATTGCTCTCCCAGCATAGCAAGGGATCCTGGTCCTCAGCCTAGTCACGTAGCCCTAAACTGAGCAAGGGTTATAATAATAATAATAATAATTAGCCTTTCTTTCTTTTTAAATTTCTTATTGTGATTTAGGTGAAGGTTTACAGAGTGAAATGATTTTCCATTCAACAGTTTGTTCACATTTTGTTTTGTGACATTGATTGCAACCCCCACAAAGTAACAGCACTCTTCCCACTTCCTCCCTGTGGTTACCATTTCCATGCGTCTTTCTTTCCTATCCCTTCCTGCCTTCTGAGCTTTATCCCTGGACAGATGCTGCCCTTTTGGTCTGTATGGTTGATTGTTCTAAGAAGTGCATACCTCCCTGGTGTTATTGTTCACCTGATAGGCCTGTTGTTTGGCTGAAAGTTGAGCCATGGGGATGAGTTCAGTTCTGGGCTTGAAAGGTGTCTAAGGGCCATAGACTCAGGAATTCCACCAGTCTATCAGATCAGTAAGCCTGGTCTTTTTTTATGATTTTGCGTTTTGTTGCACATCATTGTCCCACTCTATCTGGGACCTTCTATTGTGATCCCTTTCAGAGTGGTCTGCATGGTAGCTGGGCACCATCTAGTTCTTCTGGTCTCAGGGTCATGGAGGCTGGGGTTCATGTGATCCATTAGTCCTTTAGACTAATTGTTTCCTTATGTCTTTGACTTTCTTCACCCTTCTTTGCTCTGGATGGGGAGAGACCAATAGTTGCACCTTAGGTGGCCACTCACAAGCTTTTAAGATGTCAGTTGTTACTTACCAAGTAGGATGTAGAACACTGTCCTTGTGGACTAGGTTATGCCAATTGTCATTGATGTACTTGTAGATTATTGTTATTGCTGTTATTGCAGGATTGGGTGTGTAATAGTATTTACCTTGTTGCCTTTAACTCTTGTGCGCCTCCCTGTGTCTTCTCTGCCTCAATCAGTTTTTGCTGACCTCTCCCCTTAAGGTATATTGCCTTTGTCCTTTATTGTATATGCCTTTCTTTCTTGTCTGTTTTCTGAATAAATAAGTATGATAATTTTGGGGAAGATAATACTACTCATACATTTTCAATCTGGTAATTATATCATATATAGCTCAGAATATTAGGACTGAGAAAGATTATTTTAGAGATTTTCTAATCCATACTTCTCCTTCTTCAATTTGCAGATGGAAAAATTGAAGCAAAGAGAGGGGCTGTGACTTGTTCAAGGTCACATAGTGAGTTGATATCTGAGCTTAGACTTTTTCTGGATTGCCTTTGCCTTCAGTCCCGGGGTGGTGCAAATGCAATGGGCTGCTGACTGAAAGGTAGGAAATTCGAGTTCACCCAAAGGCACCTTGGAAGAAAGGCCTGGTGATCTGCTTCCAAAAGTCAGCCTCTGAAAACCCTGCGGAGCCCAGTTCTCTGACACACAGGGGATCATTATGAGTTGCATCGACTCAACAGAAACTAGGGTGTTTTTCTTCCTTTTGGTCTCTCAGGAGCTGCAAATGATTTGGCAAAATTCTCATTTTTCAAAGTCAGCCAACCTCTCTTTGGTGGTGGTTCTGCCTGGTGGTTAGTCTAGATTGTGGTGAAAGGTAAGCTTCCCAGCTTATTACTTATTCAGCCTCCCTGGGAGAATCCTAAGTGGTACCATCCATCCCATGCCCTCAGGCCCATCTTTCCTGGACCTCAGTGGCCACAGCTGGAGGCAACTGCCTCCCTCTGCCCACCACCTTGGTCCTGCCATGGAGTTTGATTTACCCATGATGATATCCATGAAAAAAATGAAATGCCTTCACCTCATTCGTGTCATTGCAATGAAAAGTAAGCACTCCATTCTTTGAGCTGAAGTATAGAGGTCTTCTCACTGTAAACATATGCCAGGCATGATTTTATGGCCAAAAGGATTTCATGGCATTGCCAAGCTTCACCTTGAGTTCTTCTCCTTGGAGTCACTGCTCAGGGGCCAGTCCTGCTGAGAGGATTTCCCTTTCATCACTTTTGTTTGCCCTAAATTTGTTGTCTCAGTAAATGTTAAGCTGTTTCCTGACCTTTCTAGATTAGACCGAGCTGCAAATGGGAGCCAATCAGTCACGCTGCAGAAAGGCTCTGCCCTCTGTGGAGACTTGGAAATTTGCAAGACTCCCTTGTTTTAACCTCCCCCTGCTGGTGAAAAAAATCCACGTAGATTCTGTTCAGAGGCTAATAATTTCAGGAAGGGAATTTGAGTCTCAGAGTAGCAAAATGCCTTCACTAACACAAAGTTAATGATTGTACCTTTTGAGTGCAGAAAGAGAAATAAATATTTCTTCCATCAGGCCTAGCGGTTTCATCATTACCTGGGCAGTACTAAGAAGGAATCCAAGTACTCTTACATAGTGTATTTCACCAATGTTGAAAAATATAATAACCCCCAGACTGGCTCTGTCATCTTATGTCTGTATTTTTTGGCATTTATGACATATGGTTGGGACTGTTGGAATTGCAGTGAATTAGGAAAATGGCAGGGGGTGGGAGTGGTGGGTCAGTGGCAGAATTCTTACCTTCCATTCAGGAGACTTAAGTTCGATTCCTGGCCAGTGCACAGTGTGCACAACTGCCGCTTGTTTGTCAGTGGAGGCTTGTGTGGTGTTAAGATGCTGAACAGGTTTTAGTGGAGCTTCCAGACTTAGATAGACTAGGAGGAAAGACCTGCTCATGTGCTTCTGACAATCAGCCAATGAAAACCCAATGGATTACAGTGGTCCAAGCCCCAACAATCATGGACCAGGCAGCGTTTCATTCTGTTGTGTGTGGGGTTACCAAGAGTCATGGGCCCACTCAACCTGAGGCCGAAGCAGCAACAACAGGAAAATGAGGTAGAATAGACTGCTACTGGCCAACCTTCTCCTCCCCACCTTCTGTTGATAGCTTTTCAGTGGCTGTGGGATATAAAAATTAGATGTCTATGCCTGTTAGAGCTATGTCCAAAAAAAGAATTTCAGAGTGAGTTCCTACAAGAGTAAGCATAAATCCTCAGTAAACTGTGGAATGGACACATGTGAAAGAACTAATGCAATGTATTTTCTTTGGTTCCTATACTCCATGAACTATATTTTGGCTGCTCGGAAATTTTCCGCTTCCTTTTGTATTTTAAAGGACCTCTGGTGGCGTAGTGCCTTAGGCATTTGACTGCTAACCAGAAGGTTGGCAGTTCAAACCTGCCAGCCACTCCATGGAAGGAAGACTGGGCTATCTACTTCCATAAAGATTTACCGCCTTGGAAACCCAATGCAGGTTGCTATGAGTCAGAATCGACTTGATAGCAGTGAATTTTTTTTTTTAATATTTTAGGCAACTTCTTCATAGTTGAATTTGATACATATATAACATATGTTTAAGTTGGGGGGTATTATGTGACTTATAATTCCTAGGAATTGTATTAAAGAGAAAAACTGAAAATTAAAGGCTTTTATCATAGTGTATTAGGCTGGGTTCTTTAGAGAAGCAAAACCAGTAATTAGATTAGGAGCTCTGGTGGCATAGTGCCTAAGGCACTTGACTGCTAACCAGAAAGCTGGCAGTTCAAGCCCACCAGCCACTCCTCGGAAGGAAGGTTGGGCAATCTACTTCCATAGTGATACTGCCTCGGCAACCCAAGGAGGGGTCTCTATGAGTCAGGGCCGACTCGATGGCACATAACAATAACAAAAACATATTAGATTATTATGGATGTACACTACAGAGTTGAGCTTGTGAAATTTTGAATCACATATTGAAAAAAATAGAAAATACCGTTCTCTATGTGTGATAGTTGGGGTTGTGTGTCAACTTGGCTGGACCATGATTCTTGTGTCAACTTGGGTGGACCATAATAATCTGATATATATGTATTATATATATGTGTGTGTGTACACACACACACACACACGCACATATATCTCCAAAAAAACCAAACTCACTGTCGTCAAGTTGGATCTGACTCATAGCAACCCCTCCTTGGATTTCCAAGGTGGTATCACTATGCAAGTCAATTGCCCAATCTTCCTTCTAAGGAGTGACTGGTGGGTTTGAACTGTCAACCTTCTGGTTAGCAGTCAAATGCCTTAGGCACTATGCTACCAGAGCTCCTCACACAGTTATAGGGGCTGGCAAGTTCCAAGTTCCTGGATCAAGCATCAAACTGGAGCCTTTTCCTGACTCACGAAGGCTGCAGGGGCTGATGAGCTCAAGGTTGGCAGGCAGTATACTGGCTGTTGACTTCGGTGGATGACAAATCCAAGACCACTAGGCAAAATGGTGGATTGTTCACTCATGGACAGTTGTAGGCAGCACAACAGGACCCACATCCACAGAAGGTTCTCTCTTTTTGCCAGGAAGTCCATATATATATTAGAAGGAGGCCACACCCCTAGGTAAACCCTCTTTCAACAGATTGGCTGCTGAAAGCATATACATCTGATCTCATCATGTGAATAACCACATCACAACTGCTCAAACCACTCAGAATCATGGTCCAGCCAAGTTGACACACAACCCCAAGTATCACACATAGAGAACAGTATTTTCTATTTTTTTCAATATGTGATTCAAAATTTCACAAGCTCAACTCTGCAGTGTACATCCATAATTTATGAAAGCTCCTTGGCTGAGGAATGATGTGGGAGTTATTTTGAAATTATAGCGTACTTTATAAATGTTGAACATCTAACTCCTCTGTCTATTTGGGCCCTAAGAGTGTAGCTAATGCATCTCTCTTATTTGCCACCCCAATTATACATGCCACTTAGTTTTTGAATGCCTGTGCTCATGCTCGGGGATCTGCAGAGACGATTGAGAACAGGTCCTGCCCTCAAGTTGCTGATAGCCTAGTAGGGAAAATAAGCCAAGGACACAAACAGTGCTGGTGGGAAGCATTGGATGAAGGCCTCTAGTCTGGGCTCTGCTTATAATGGCATGACCCTGAACTTCATGTGCACAAGTTTGCTTATCTATAAAATAAGAGCTTTAGATGGCACGAAGTTGAAAACTACTATTCTTTGATGATGTTGTTGTTGTTAGGTGCCATTGAGTCGCCGACCTCATGTCAGGGCCCCACCAGTAACTTTTGGAGGCAGGCAAGAGAATTTCCCACAGCTCACCTCTGTCTTCCCTCACCTCTGTCTTCCCTCCATCTGCTCATGCATTGTAGGGGCTGGACTGGGCTGCAGACCCACCTACCTACATCTCCACCTAGCCTGTCCCAGCCAGGGAACACCATGTCAAAGCCTAGCTGTGCTTGATTTCCATTTCCTTTGTTCCCAACACTTCAATTCCTTGGAGCCAGTCTTTCCCATGGCTCTTAGGGATTCCTCTGCTTGTCTTCCAGTGTCCGTTTTCCCCACAGAATATTGACTGAGTAGCCTGTGCCTTGGCTGATTTTTCTTCTACTTAAATCAATTCAGTCATTTTCAGCTGATGTTTCTTTACGTTTCTGCATGTGTTGACAGGATTTTAAGAGAAAATTCCAAAAATGACTAACCTTTTTTACTTTCATCCATTTTTATCTACAATTACAGGTTTTGCACATGTTCAAGTCCTTGTGGAAGTAGGTAAAGTTCACATATTCAATAATTCTTGCTCAATGCACTTGAAGAGATAAAAGAACAGTATCCTGTAGGCATCTAAAGGTGACGGTGCTGCTGGGTCCAGTGAGCTCTTCTAAGCTGACACTATCTTTGGGCCCTAAGGGCAGAGGTAGTTCCCTCAGCAGGACATCTGTCTCTTCAGAGACCAGTGCAGTCTGGGACCAGAAGGCTTATGTATTCTGATCAGGACCAAACCGAACAAAACAAAAACAAAAACAACCAAACTCACTGTTGTCAACAGTTCTCTGAAAATGTCCATGTCTAAATCAGTGATTGGACATGGTGACACACACCTTGCACCTTTTAGGCAGCCAGGATGCCACCATGAAGGATGGTAGACATGGGCCCTTAAGAGCAGCCAGCAAGGCCCAATGTAATGTTCACCTGACTTTAGTTTTACTCTTTCATGTGTACTTTACCCCAAAAAGGATTTAAGGTGACTTGCAATGAATTTGACAGTACAAGATAAAAAATATGTGAAGTCATTAGGGGTGGAGACAGAGGAAGGAAAGGTGGGATTGACTGACCTTGACTGGGCCCTATGAGCCTGTGCCTGATGGCTGGTTTCAGTTGGGTAGACACCAGCCCTTCCTGTTCTGAGTTACCCTGTGACTTGGCATTTCTGGCAAGAAATCGACTCTAGTAACATTGACTTGGAGACCTGGCTCTTTCTCAGTTTATTGGGTGGCCCCACTGCCAGCTCTCTGGATGTCTCTCCAGGAAGCTGGAAGCCTTGGCTAATGACTCTGCAAGTAGGAGGTCCAAGGTTGTTCTTCAATCTTAGTCAGGATAGGGGCAATAGGACCCCAAGTGTCTCTTCACTTGGAGACTCATCTCCCCTATGTTACCCACCTTATATATACACTCAGAATTTATAGGAAGACAGCACTGGCAGCCTTCTAGTACCTCTGAGCTCCTCATGGGCAGAAGCTTACTTCTCTCCATTAAGGCATTTGCTTTAGATGAGACTAGTAATCTAATTTATTAATAGAATCATCATCCATGTAGTCAATGACATTGAATGGCAATGCTATCATCATCAATATTTATCACTAATGATAATCAGGGTTCTATCAAAGTAATTATGATTGTTTCTTAGTGAATGTGTGTAGGGAGTAGAAGTTAGTGTCACTATGTAGAGAACTGCAGCACAGCAGTCATGTCATTAATAATTTGGTTTATGTTGTGACTGTCAAGAAGAGTTCCAAGTTGATTCCCAGACTTTATTTAGTTGACTTCTGGGTTGCAGCCTAATACTTATTTCTTCAGTCATCAGGCACCTCAATTTTTAAATCATTACTTATCCCATCTGATTTAGAGACTGAGATGTGTTTTGCTATTTCGTATGCTAGACTCCTAAATGGAATGTGGTAGAAAGAGCAGACTGCTCCCACACTGTGGCATGCACGGTACAGAAAGTAAGGTGATTCTGTATTTCCTCTGGGCAGTTTTCTTTGTATTATTGTCAGAAGTCAAAAGGTTCACACCTGGTGGGTTCTTGAAGGTTCTGATACTATGTTTCTTATACTTTCTCCATTTTCCTCAATGATAATTGCTCGCCAAACCTGTCTTACCTGAAATTTCCTTATCAGTAAATCCAGTCATTTTTCAGCTGACCCTTCTTCTCCGATCTGTGTGTGTACACACAGGACTTTAAGAGCAAAGTCCAAAAGTGACTAACTTCTTTTACTCCCATTCACTTATTTTCATTACATTTTTTGATTATGAGGTAATTGTGGAACCACAGCTTACTGTAAGAAGGAAAAGAAACTGAACCAGTTTCCCATGACATTTTGCACAACTGTAGTACAATATCACAAGCAGACTAGTGACATTGACAGCCTGGCTATGGAACACTTACATCCCCACAAGGATCCCTCGTGTGTTCTCTTTATAACCTCACCCACATCCCTCTCCTTCCTTTGTCCCTGACCCCTGGCAATCACTAATCTGTTCTCTACCCTACAGTTTTGCCATTCTGAGAATACTGTATAAATGGAAAGATGGAGAATTTAACCTTTCGGAATTGGCTTTTTCACTCAGGATAATTCCCTTGAGATTCATTCAGTGGTTCATTCTTTTTGACTACTGAGTAACATTCCATGTTATAGATGTACTATATATGTTTATGGTACATGAAAATGGTATATCATAAAAAGTATATAACATTATATTTAACTCTTTTGTCTGTTCAAGGGCATCTGGGCTTTTCCCAATTTAGGGTTATTAAGAATGAAGGTACAACTATTGCTCTCTCCCCCTCTGAAGCAAAGAAGACTGAAGAAAATCAAAGATACAATGAAACAAATAGTCTAAAGGACTGATAGACCATGTAAACCTTAGCTTCTTTGACCCTGAGATCAGAAGAACTAGATGATGCCTGCTCTGAATGGGATCACAAGAAGAGGTCCCAGATAGAGTGGGGGAAAATGTGGAACAAAACTCAAAATCATAAAAAAGAAGAATCACTGGTAGTTGGAAAATATGATCAGGCTAGTGGAACCCCTCAGACTATGGCCTTTAAGCCTGAAACTGAACTCAGCCTATGGCTCAACTATCAGCCACATGATAGGTCTATAAGTTGAACAATAACACCCAGGGAGGTATGCACTCATTAGAACAATCAACCACAGGAGATCAAAGGGACAGCATCTGTTGGGGGGATAAAGCTGAAGGCAGGAAGAGATAAGAAAGAAAGACAAATGAAAATGGGACACACACAGGGAAGTGGGAAGAGTGCTGTTACACTGTGGGGATTGTCATCAATGTCGTGAAACAAAATGTGTAGTATGGATTGTTGAATGGAAAACCAATCAGTAAACTTTCACTCAATTCACAATATAAAGTTAAAAAAGCAAATTGGCTCTACTATTTTCTTTCCCATCAGCACATATGAGTAATCCAATTTCTTTTCACCCTTACCAGCATTTGGTGTTGTCACTGTTTTTTGTTTTAGCCATTCTGATAGGTGCGTAGTGACATATGTTGTGGATTTAATTTTCATTTCTTTAATGGCTAGTGAAGGAGCTCTGGTGGCATGGTGTTTAAGATATTTGGCTGCTCACCAAAAGGCTGCCAGTTGAAACCCAACAGCAAGTCCATGGGAGAAAGATGAGGCAATCTGCATCCGTAAAGATTTACAGCCTTGGAAACACTATGGGGGCAGTTTTACTCTGTCTTACAGGGTTGCTATGAGTCGGAATTGATTCTATGGCAGTGGGTTTCAGTTGGGTCTTTAATAGCTAGTGATGTTGAACATCTTTTCATGATGGTAAGCATCTTTCTTTTTTTCTTTGCAATCTGTATACCATCTGTATATCCTTTTTGGTGAAATATATCTTCATGTCTTTTGTCCATTTTCCAATTGGACTGATTTTTTAAAAAACAATGTTGAGTTTTCAGAATTCTTTATATATTGTAGATACTAGTCTTTTGTTGGAAATGTGATTTGCAAATACTCTCTAATATCCTATGTTACTGTTGTTAAGTGCCATCGAGTTGTCTCCAACTTACAGTGACCTTATGTATAGCAGAATGAAACACTGCCCAGTCCTGTGCCAGCCTTACGATCCTTGCTATACCTGAGCCCATTGTTGCAGCCACTGTGTCAATCCATCTTGTTGAGAGCCTTCCCCTTTTTTGTTGACCCTCCACTTTACCAAGCATGATATCCTTCTCTAGGGAATGGTCCCTTCTGACAACATGACCAAAGTAGGTGAGATGAAGTCTGACCATTCTCTCTTCCAAGGAGCATTCTGGCTGCACTTCTTCCAGAACAGATTTGTTAGTTCTTTTAACAGTCCATGATGCCTTAAGCATTTTTTGCCACCACCGCAACTCAAGAGCATCAACTGTTTTTCGGTCTTCCTTATTCATTGTCCAGCTCTCACATGGATATGAGGCAATTAAAAATACCATGGCTTGGGGTAGGTGCACCTTAGTCTTCAAGGAGACATCTTTGCTCTTCACCACTTGAGCTCTTTTGCACTTGAGCTCTTTTGCAGCAGATTTGCCCAATTGCAATATGTCGTTTGATGTCTTTTTTTTTTTTTTTTTTTACTACTAACCACAAGTGGCCCTTAAGTTTTCCACACATTACTACAGGCTTTTCATCTTCCCTAGTTACTTATCAGGGAGCTCTGGTAGCATAGTGCCTAAGGCACTTGACTGCTAACCAGAAGACTGGTGGTTCAAACCC
>NW_006921897.1:1928232-1935252 GCF_000298275.1 Orycteropus afer afer
GTGTATCTACTTGAGGTAAATGTTCAATTCATATGCCTGTCTGTTGTTTGGCTGGAAGCCACAGGTGTGGGTTCAATTCTAGACCTGAAGGGCAGCTAGTGGCCATAGTCTCAGTGGTTCCACCAGGTCAAAAGCCCAGTCTTGACTGCTGCTTCCATTGGTGTTGATTGTAGAACCAAGTAATTTGAAGTCTTTGACGACTTCAATCTTTTCTCCATTTTTCATGATGTTTCTTATTGGCCCAGGTGTGAGGGTTTTCATTTTCTTTCTGTTGAGGTGTAATCCATACTGCAGACTGTAGTCTTTAATTTTCATCAGTAGGAGCTTCAAGTCATCTTCACTTTCACCAAGCAAGGTTGTGTCATCTGCATATCGCAGGTTGTTAATGAGTCTTCCTCCAATCCTGATGCCACGCTCTTCTTTATATAGTCCAGATTCTCAGATTATTTGCTCAGCATACAGATTGAATGGGAGCTCTGGTAGCATAGTGGTTAAGGCACTTGACTGCTAACCAGAAGGCTGGCGGTTCAAACCCCCCAGCCACTCCTAGAAGGAAGATGGGACAATCTACTTCCGTAGTGATACTGCCTCAGAAACCCAAGGAGGGGTCGCTGTGTGTCGGGTTCGACTAGATGGCACATAACAACAACAACAACAGATCGAATAAGTATGGTGAAAGGATATAATCCTAACATATGCCTTTCCCAATTTTAAACCATGCAGTATCCCCTTGTTCTGTTCAAACGACAGCCTCCTTCCTGGTCTATGTGCAGGTTCCTCTTGAGCACATTTAAGTGTTCTGGAATTCCCATTCTTCTCAATGTTATCTGTAATTTTTTGTGATCCACACAATCAAATGTTTTTGCATAGTCAATGTGGTAGTTAAATTTGTATGTCAACTTGTCTGGGCCTGGTTGAGTGGCTTGGCAGCTGGTGGTAGTTATTCCCCATGATGAGACTGGCAATCAGCTCCATGGTGAGCTCTACCACAAGCAGCTGAGTAGCTGCCTTTGGGGTGTGGTCTGCTTCCTGTACATAAAGAGAAGCCTTGGGAATGGTCTCTAGCTTGTGGCACACTTGGACCCTGCATGTAGCTGAGTTGTTGTTTAGCAGCCTGCTATGTTCTGCCAACCGTGGGACTTTCAATGGACTTAAATTAATGGCCTGCCATGTGGTTTTGTAACATCAGGACTGTGCCTTTTTACTTGTCGACCTTGGGTCTGTCAGCAGCAGCCAGTAGCTGAGTGAAGAAAAGCCTCTAGCTTCAGTGGGCTGGGAGCAGGAGGCAGAGCTGCAACCCAAAGTTGATGGGCTTTTACCCAGCCCCTAGAGCCTGGCACTTTGGATCTGGACTTAAATCCTCCAAACTGTGAGAGAATATAAACTCCTGTTTGTTAAGGCCATCCCATTTGTGGTATATTCTTGTCAGAGTGGCACTAGGTAACCAGAACACACCTCCTGAAATGGATGAACATCACTTCTTTTTGGTACAGTGACTCTGTGTACTGCTTCCATCTTATTTTGATGTTTCCTGCATCATTCAATATATTCCCCATATAATCTTTCAGTATTGCAACTTGAGGCTCGAATTTTTTCCTCAGTTCTTTCAGCTTGAGAAATGCTGAGTGTGTTCCACCCTTTTGGTTTTCTAACTCCAGGTCTTTGCACATTTCCTTATAGTAATTGACTTTGTCTTCCCAAACTGCTCTTTGAAATCTTCTGTTCAGCTTTTGTCTTGTCATTTCTTTCATTTGCTTTAGCTGCTCTGCATTCACATGTAAGTTTCAGAGTCCCTTCTGACATCCATTTTGGTCTTTTCATCCTTTCCTGTCTTTTTAATGACTTTTTGCTTTCTTCATGGATGATGTTCTTGATGTCATCCCACAATGTCTCTAGTTTTCAGTCACTGGTGTTCAGTGCATCACATCTATTCTTTAGATGGTCTCTAAATTCAGAAAGGATATATTCATGGTCATTTTTTTTTACTCTTGTGGACTTCTTTTGATTGTCTTCAACTTCAAGTTGAACTTGCATAGGAGCAGTTGATGGTCTGTTCCACGATCAGCTCCTGGCCTTGATTTGGCTGAAGATATTGAGTTTCTCCATCACCTCTTGCTACAGATGTAGTCAGTCTGATTCCTATGTACTCCATCTGGCTAAGTCCATGTGTATAGCCACTGTTTGTGTTGTTGACAAAAGGTATTGGCAATGAATAAGCCATTGGTCTTGCAAAATTCTATCATGCAATCTCCAGTGTCATTTCTATCACCAAGACCATATTTTCCAACTACCAGTGATTCTTCTTTGTTTCCAACTTTTGCATTCCAGTCACCAGTGATAATCAACACATCTTGATTGTATGTTCGGTCAATTTCAGACTGCAGAAGTTGGTAAAAATCTTCAATTTCCTCATTTTTGGCTTTGGTGGTTGGAGCATAAATTTGAATAATAGTAGTAGTAACTGGCTTTCCTTGTAAGCATATAGATATTATTCTATCACTGACAGCATTGTATTTCAGGATAGATCTTGAAACATTCTTTGTGATGATGAATGCCATGTCATTCCTCTTCAATTTGTCATTTCTGGCATAGTAGATCATATGGTTCTCTGATTCAAAGTGGCCAAAACCAATCCACTTCAGCTCACTAATGCCTAGGATGTCAGTCTTTTCATTTTTGACAATTTCCAATTTTCCTAGATTCATATTTTGTACATTCCATGTTCTGATTATTAATAGATGTTTGCAGCTGTTTCTTCTCATCTTGAGTCATGCCACATTAGCCAATGCACATCCCGAAAGCTTTACTGTATCCACATAATTAAGGTCAACTCTACTCGGAGGCTCTGGTAGCATAGTGCCTAAAGCACTTGACTGCTAACCAGAAGGCTGGCGGTTCAAACCCACCAGCCACTCCACAGAAGGAAGGTTGGGCAATCCTTCTTCCGTAGTGATATTGCCTCAGAAACCCAAGGAGGGGTCGCTATGAGTCAGGGCCGACTTGACGGCACACAACAACAACAACAACTACTTGGAGGGGGCAGCTCTTCCCCAGTCGTATTTTCAGTGCCTTCTGACCTGAGGGGCTCATCTTCCAGCACCATATGGGACAGTATTTCAGGGCTATATTCATAAAGTTTTCCAGTAATATATCAGACACTGTTTCACTGCTATTCATAAGGTTTTCCCTGGCTGATTCTTTGAGAAGAGAGTGGCCTCTTCCTTGTTCTGAGTCTGTCTTAGTGACCACCACAGTATGACAAACTGACAGACAGGTTCATCTCCCTCAGCTGTTCCAAACTGCTTCACTCACTTCCTGGCCTCCCTTAGCCTCTCCAAACATGCTGCCCCACCTTGCTTCCTTCCTGGCCTCCCTCAGGCTGCTGCAAACCCACCGTGCTGCCTCATTTCCTTCATGGCCTTCCTCCTATAGCTTGTCCTTTCATTCTTGTAACAGGATCTTTCACAGAGCCAGAGTTTACTTTTGATGAAGTATAATTTGTCACTTTTTCCTTTGGATCATGCCTTTGGCGTCATATTTAGAACTCTTCTATTAACCCTATATTATGAAAAAGTTTCTCTAACATTCTATACTACACATTTTATTGTTTTGCATTCCACATTTAATCTTATGATTCATTTTGAGTTAATTTTTGTATGAAGTGTAAGGCTTAGGTTGAAGTTTATTATTATTTTTAAAAAACCTTATGGATGTATAATTACATTGACAAGGCTGTACTTTATCTGTTGAATTGCTTTTTCACCTTTGTCAGAAATCAGTTAGGCATATTTGTGTGGGTCTGTTTCAGAGTTCTGTATTCTGTTCCATTGATCTAGGTTTCTATCATTTTGCCAAGCATGACAGTGTCATGATTGCATTATAGTGAACCTTAGTGTAAGTGCCTCATCTTCTTTTTCAAATCTGTTTTAGTTCTTCTAGGACGTGTATTTTCCCATATAAATTTTTTATTAAGCTGTCTATATCTACAAAAATATTTGCTGAAATTTTGGTTGGGATTGCATTAAACTGGTATAAAAATTTGGGGAGGATTCACATCTTTACTATAGTATGTCTTCCAATTCATGAATGTGAGTTATTTTTCCATTTATTTACAACTTCTTTGACTTGTTCCATCAGTGTTTTGTAATTTCTGTCATACAGCTCCTGTGCATGTTTTGTTATGTATATGCCTAATTATTTTGTTTTCTTTGGAGCAATCTCAGTTTTTGTTTCTACATATTTGTTATTATATTGTAATGTGATTATTACATGTTGATCTTTTATCTGTAAGCTTTCTGAACTCACTTATCAAGTCTAGAGTTGTTTTAGTAGTTTCCTTGAAATTTCTATGTAGACAATTATATCACCAGCAGTAGAGTTTTATTTCTTCCTTTCTAATCTGTATGCTTTTTATTTCTTTTTCTTGCCTTATTGTGCTGGTAGCATAGTGCCTAAGGCACTTGACTGCTAAAACCAGAAGGCTGGTGGTTCAAACCCACCAGGCACTCCTCACAAGGAAGGTTGGGCAATCTATTTCTATAATGATACCACCTTGGAAACCCAAGGAGGGGTCATTATGAGTCGGGTCTGACTCGATGGCACATAACAACAACAACAACAACAACATTGTGCCAGATAGAACCTCTAGTACTGTATTGATTAAGAGGGGTGATAGCAGACATCTTTGCTTTGGTCTCACTCTTAGGGAAAGAGGTTTCTATGTTTTATCATTAAGTACAATGTACATCTTTTCAAAGAACTCACTTTTTGCTTCGTTGATTTTCTCTATTGTTTTTTAAATTTAATTGTGTCTTCTGTTATCTTTACTATTCCCTGTCCTCTGCTTGCTTTGAGTTCCTTTGCTCTTCTTTTGCTAGTTTCTTTATGTCAGAACTTAGATTATTGATTTGAGACTTTTCATCTTTGTAATATGAGCATTTGTTGTTGTTGTTATGTGCCGTTGAGTCGGACCCGACTCATAGCGACCCCTCCTTGGGTTTCCGAGGCAGTATCACTACGGAAGTAGATTGCCCCATCTTCCTTCCGAGGAGTGGCTGGTGGGTTTGAACCGCCAGACTTCTGGTTAGCAGTCAAATGCCTTAGCCACTATGCTACCAGAGCTCCAATATGAGCATTTAGTCCTATGAATTCCAGTCTCTTAATTGCTTTAGTTGCATCCATGCATTTTACTATGTTAAGTTTTCATTTTCATTTAGTTCTATGTATTTTTTATTTCCTTTGTGACTTCCTCTTTGACCCATTGATTATGTGGTGTGTTGTGTAATTTCCATGTGGTTAGAGATTTTCCTATTGTTGTTCTATTATTGATTACTGGCTAGATTTCATTTTTGTCAGAGAACACACTCTGTGTGGTTTCAGTTCTTTTAAATCTGTTGAGGTAAGCACTAGATCATACAAGATTCTATTGGGATCCATAGGGTTTTCATGGCTAATTGTCAGAAGTTGATTGAGAGGCCTTTCTTCCTAATCTCTCTTAGTCCAGAGGCTCCGGTAAAATCTATCCATCATGGGTGACCCTGCTAGTATTTGAAATACTGGTGGCATAGCTTCCAGAATCATAGCAACACATATTCCAGAATCATAGCAACACATAAGCCACCAGAGTATAACAGATTGATAGGGCTTAACATTTATTGCTAGATGGAAGGAAGGTACCCAGACTCAGTAATTCCAGCAGAGTGGAGCTGCAGAAGGCAAGGGTTAACACTTTATAACAATTTGAGCTCTGGTGGCGTAGTGCCTAAGGCATTTGACTGCTAATCATAAGGCTGCTGGTTCAAACCCACTAGCCACTCCTTGGAAGGAAGATTGGGCAATGTACTTCCATAGAGATACCATCTTGGAAACCCAAGGAAGGGTCACTATGAGTTGGGATCGACTGGATAGCAGTGAGTTTGTTTTTGGTTTTGTGATTGGAGAGTAATACAAGGAGTATTTAGCACTCAAGATATCAGTAAACAATTTGATGCAACTGGATGTCACTGTGAACAATATCAGAACTGAGAAATCTATAGCTGACTGAAATGCCTCGCGTGATCTTGCTTAGAATAAAAAAAAACTTTCATTAACATCTTTAATCTGTGTAATGGAATCTCAAACGACTTTTCATGCCTCTTTTGTTGTTGCTTGAACCAGTGACCAAAATCTCCAGAGAACACAATGAGTTAGAGTGTGACCTAAAGTGAAGAGTGAAAAGTCATCAATGAAAAGGGGAGATCATTTGGGGAACAGAAATTATTTGAATATCAAAGAAAAGCTGCTAGTTGACAGAAACATAAGCTTGTAACTGTTGTTTCATTGGTCATGTAGGTCATGGAACAAATCACGAGCCCAAGTCATAAAACAGAAATTTCATTTTAGACATCTCTCCAGTACCTTGATTTTCTGGAACTTCAGCTCTGATTCCTGGCAACTATAAGTCATTATGCTTTGTCCTCTATTTGCCCTGTCTTCGCTTCCATTTGTGTTGTTCTCCATCTTGAAGAGAAGCTCCGTACTTATCTGTTCTCATGCTCTCTCTCTCCCAAATCAGAGGCTCAGATAGTAGAGGACCTTTCAGTGAGTCCTTGTGTCAAGATAAGGAGCTTTGGTGGTGTAGTGGTTAAGCATAGGCTGCTAACCAAAACGTCAGTGGTTCAAAGCCATCTGCTGCTCTGTGGGAGAAAGATGAGGCAGTGTGCTCCCATAAAGATTTACAGCCTTGGAAATTCTATGGGGCACTTCTGCTCTATCCTGTAGGGTCACTATGAGTTGGAATTGACTCAATGGCAGTGGGTGTTAGAGATATTCCACGCCATCTTGTGTGGCTCTTCCGGGTTCTTCTTCATTCCCTGATGCCCCACCAAAGGTCATAAGTCAGTTAAAGGAAGTCGAAACTGAGTTTCCTGCAAGGCGCGAATTTTAAAAGGCAACATAGCTTCTGATAGGTTAAGACCCCTTCCCCCAGCTCTGATGTACAACCTCCTAAACCCGGGTCTATATAAGACAACTCTCTCCCCT
>NW_006921897.1:1935412-1936390 GCF_000298275.1 Orycteropus afer afer
GCCCCTGATTCCTCATCGGAGGGTCCAGAACCCCCCATTCTTCCAGCACTCCGACCTTCCCCCAGCACCTGCGACCATCTTCCATGGCGCCTTCCCAGCAAACAACACCGGCAAATCATCACCTTCGCCCCGGCCTGGGTAAGTCCTCTAATGACAGCTCGGGTATCTGAGTCCTAAGTCCTGGTAACTAGAAAAACAAGACTCCACTCCAGAGAACTGGGTACCAGGTTTTGTGTCTCCCCACCATGAGTCCGGGACTCACCGGGAGAAGTCCAGGACTTGCCCGTTCCGCCCCCACCCGCTGCAGGGACGCCTCAGAAGGTGGTGTGGCCCCCATTTTCAAGCCCTCTCCCCATGGTGGGATGCCTCCACGAGGAGCCTAGGCTTCCATACTTAGGACCGGGTCCTAAGCTGGGGCGTGCAGTCTGTACCTTGAGAGATGTCTTAAGTTATAGGCACCGCACTTTGTTTTGCTTCTGGTCACCATGGGCTCTGGATCCTCTATACCCGCAGACACTCCCCTGGGTGTTTGTTACAGAACCTTGAAGGCTTAGATTTAAAGCCCAAGCATCTCATACATTTGTCCACTCAAACTTGGTCCCAATATAAATTGGACAACCAAAACGTTTGGCCGCCTAACGGCTCACTTGAATCTGGTCTAATTCAAGACCTGTATATCTTTTGTGAGCGCCAAGGAAAGTGGTCGGAGATTCCCTACATTCAAGGCTTTTCTTATCTCCATAGTCAGCCTTCCCTCTGTTCGCTAGCTAATCAACAGTCCCCCCCAAAAAAACTGCTAGTAGCCTGATCTCTTTCCACCCCAGTGCCCCTCCCCTTTGAGTCTGTCAGCCATCTCTATCTGGCAGATGATCCTCCTCCTTATCGGGGAGAGCCACAAGCAGCTCCACCCCAGGCTCTAGTTCCTCACTCATCCCCCCAAGCCCACAAGAGCCTCCCACTCCCTCCCCTCCTCCTCCT
>NW_006921897.1:1937839-1941277 GCF_000298275.1 Orycteropus afer afer
CCAATGGCCTATTGACCCTACCCTAGTTGACCCTAAAGTCTGGGACATCCACTCACCTTCGATAGCCAAGTGCTCCCCTGTTAAAATCCTTCTCAAAGACCCTTCCCAATTTCTGGCCCATGCTCAGTATCCCTTGCCACACTCTAGTCTTCTGGGGTTACTGCCAATTGTTACAGACCTGCTCAACAAGGGCTTCCTATGACCAACTAACTCTCCTTACAATACTCCTATCCTTGCTGTCAAAAAACCCAGTGGCGCCTATCACCTGATTCAAGATCTTCGACTTACTAACTCAGCAGTAGTCCCAATTCATTCAGTAGTCCCCAACCCTTATATGCTCCTGTCCTCTATTCCTTCCAACACCACCCATTTCTCAGTCTTAGATCTAAAAATGCCTTCTTCTCTATTTCCTTAAACAAAGACTCCCAAGATATTTTTGCTTTCACTTGGACCAATCCCTCCTCCAGTGTTTCCACAGAGCTAACTTGGACAGTTCTTCCCCAAGGATTCTGAGACAGCCCCCACCTTTTGGAAAAATTTTGGCATAAGATTTATTCCTTCTCCAGCTACAGGGCTCCCTTTGCATCCAATATGTTGATGACCTCCTCTTGTGCGCCCCCTCATTGGCAGTCGTTCAGCAAGACACCTATACCCTCCTCAACTTTATAGCAGATAGAGGTTATCAGGTCTCTCTAGCCAAGGTTCAGCTTTTCAGACAGCAAGTTATATACTTGGGTGTGTCCCTGTCCCCCGGCTTCAAATCCATCACACTAGATAGAAAACAAATACTTAGAGATATGCCAGCCCCCTCCACCAAACAAGAGCTCCCCTCTTTTCTAGGACTAGCGGGGTACCTCTGATCCTGGGTCCCAAATTACTCCCTCTTGGCAGCCCCCCTGTACGAAGCCTCTAAGGGAGACCTCCATGAGCCCATGTTGTTGTTGTTGTTGTTATGTGCCGTCGAGTTGGCCCCGACTCATAGCGACCCCTCCTTGGGTTTCCGACGCAGTATCACTACGTAAGTAGGATTGCCCAACTTTCCTTCCGAGGAGTGGCTGGTGGGTTTGAACCGCCAGCCGTCTGGTTAGCAGGCAAGTGTCTTAGCCACTATGCTACCAGAGCTCCCCCTTGAGCCCATAGACCCTGCTGTAGCCATCCCATTCTCTCAGCTCAGACATGAGTTATTACAGGCCCCAACCTTACACCTGCCAGACCTGACCTGACCCTTCTGCCTCTACGTGTCTGAAAACAAGGGATTTGCATTAGGGGTACTAGGCCACCAACTGGGTCCTACCTTTGCCCCATTGCATATTTGTAAAAAAAAAATTAGATCCCACCACCAAAGGCTGGTCATCCTGCTTGCAAGGACTAGCTGCAACTTCAGTTCTTGTCCAAGAGTCCAAAAATCTAACCTTTGGAGTACCCACTATTGTCTTGTCTCACCACTCTATTCCTGATCTTATCAACTATAAAAATATCCATAACTTACCCCCCTTCAGGGTTCTATCTCTCCAAGTCACACTCATTCACAATCCCTCACTTACCTTTCAAACCTGTCCCCCACTTAATCCTTCTATGCTGCTCCCCACTCTGGGACAAGAATCTATCCATAATTGCCTTGAAACCCTCGAGGTACTTATCTCTCAAGATGCCCACATCCAGGAAGGACCCCTTTCCTCCTCTGATTTGGTTTGGTTCACAGATGGCAGTTCCTTCTCCCATAACAGGGTAAAATGAGCAGGGTATGCCATCACCTCTCAGACTAAAGTCATAGAACAGCAGTCCCTTCCCTCCCAGACCACCAACCAACAGGCAGAACTAGTTGCCCTTACACGGGCCTTCAAATTGGCGTCTGGTAAGCGACTGACAGTTTACACTGATTTGAAATACGCTTTTCACATTCTGCTCTCCCATGCAGCTGTCTGGCGTGAGAGGGGGTTCTGCTCCACTAAGGGCAACTCCATTCAAAATTCTGAGTTTATTATAAACCTCCTAGAAGCCTCCAGGATACCTACCGCAATTGGCATTGTCTACTGTAGGGCCCATCAATCTGACCCGTCACCTATAGCCCAAGGCAACAATCTGGTTGATCGGACAGCAAAAGAGGCAGCCTTAGTCCTATCAATGCTCACCTTAACAGGTGATCATCAACCAGAAGAGACAAGCCCATACCCGCCAGACACCCCCTCCAGCCAAAATAACCAACCACAGTGCCTTACCCAAGACCAATTGATGTACCTCCACAAGATTTGCCACCCTAGTCCTAGAGCCTTACTCACCTTTCTAGAGCCCCTAATCACCCTTACCCCTGCTGACAAGCAGCTCCTTCAAGACCTTTCCTCTACATGTGAGATCTGCCAGTGGACTAACCCATCTTCCAGACCTACTTCCTTTCCTACCCATCAGGCAAGAGGCACACTTACCTGGCATGGACTGGCAAGTAGACTTCACCCACATGCCCAAGATAAAAAGATATACATATCTCCTGGTTCTGGTAGATGCCTTCTCAGGTTGGGTTGAAGCTTTTCCCACTACAAACAAACATGCTTCCACTGTCTCCTCTCTTCTCTACAAAGAAGTGATTCCCCGATTCAGGCTCCCAACCTCATTCCAGTCTTACAATGGTCCTGAATTTACCTCTCAGATAACCCAGGGCCTCGCCTGGCTTATGGGCATCTCATGGCATTTTCACATTCCCTTCCACCCTCAATCATCAAGAAGGTAGAATGAACCAATAGGACGATTAAAGCTCTCCTTACCAAACTTACCCTAGAACTCCACACTGACTGGGTCACTTTACTCCCACTCGCTTTGCTATGACTCAGGTCATTACCTAAGGCACCTCTTCACATTTCCCCCTTCAAACTGATGTTCAGGCTCCCACTGCTACCCCCGGGGCTAAAACCCGATGCTTCTACTCTTCCACCCTCCCTCTTAGGAAGCCTTCTAAATCATCTGAGATCTATGCTGTGGAAACATGCCAATTTGCTACTGCCATCCCCTGCTTCTACCCTGGCCCACTCATACCAGCCTGGAGACCTGGTCCTGGTGGCCCCTGTTGGTCTCCCCAAAGAACCCCTCAAGCCCAACTGGTCAGGCCCACATTGGGTCATATTGTCCACTCCCACCACTGTACACCTCTATTCCTTTCCTAACTGGTTTCACATCTCTCGCATTAAACCCTTTACAGCTACATCATCTGAGCTTCAACAAGACTGTTCCCCAGACTCCCTCCAGCCATCCTTCAGGGTTCAGCAAATGGGACCTTTGAGACTTAAAGTCACCCGAAATCCTCAAGGCCAGATAAGTCCCGCCGACCTTACCTAAACCCCCATGTACTGTCAAACTCTCTCTTCACCGACACCGCTTAGCATCCTCTGTCTAATCCTCATTATTGCACTTGGCCTCATACTTGGGTTAGGCCTAGCTACCACAACT
>NW_006921897.1:1941617-1943449 GCF_000298275.1 Orycteropus afer afer
TATCATCCCCGATATGAAAAGGGGGTTCCACTGTCACAATTAGACATACAATCCATCATGGACTTCCCTATAAACCAAAATACCAAAAATACACAAACAGACCGTGCAGCTCAACTCTTCAAAAGCTACTTAAACAATGTAACTACATATAAGGCCACTACCAAACCCATCCATGGAGCTATATCACACAATGTCTTACTTACATTCCAGGCCCCACTCTGTTTCCAGCGCAACATGATAGGCCCTCCATTGGGACATCTCTCACCTAAACTATGCAACTACACTATACAACTGCAGCCTCCAGTGGATCACGTTTCTTATGTAGTTACCCAAAATGCCCCTTTTATTAAGCCTGTAAGATTTACAGGCCCTCCCCAGATCAGTAGTCAGGGACTTCTCAACAAAATTTCAGGATTCTGTAACAGCCGACATAGTCCATGTGTGACCATGCATCCATGGACCCCTTGTAACACACCCCCTCCCGTTACTCAATGCCTTCTTATACCCTCCACCAACCTTTACTCTGAGTGTCTCCTTCTTGACACCAAACGGTTCTTTGTCCATTGAGAAAATAAAACAATTACAACACACCCATCCACTTCTCGGGGACCTTTCCAAACACTAACTGGTGCCACCATGGCAGGAACTCTATGAGTCTGGGAGGCAGAAAATAATAAAATCACCCACCTTTTCAGTATCCACAATCAATTTTGCATAACTAGTCAAGGTGTTTTTTCCTCTGTGGTACCTCTACTACCTGTGCCTCCCTACCAACTGGACTGGAACTAGTCTATCTCAGCCCAGCCATTGACATTTCTCCAGATGACCAGCCCCTACCTGTACCAGTTGTGACTAGAATAAGACAACTCAGAGCAATTCAACTGATACCCCTACTAATTGGTCTAGGTATCTCTACCGCAGTGGGAACAGGAGTAGGAGGCCTAGCCACGTCACTGACTTATTTCCATCAAGTTTCTAAAGAACTGTCTGACAGCCTAAAAGACATCGTGAAGTCAATCACCACTTTGCAAGATCAACTCAACTCCCTTGTGGTGGTCACTCCTCAGAACAGGAGAGGATTAGACTTACTAACAGCAGAAAAGGGAGGTCTTTGCCTATTTCTGGGAGAAGAATGTTGTTTCTATATAAATCAGTCAGGTATAGTACAAGATGCAGCCAAAAGACTCATCGAGAGGGCAACTAATATAGATCAACGTTTACCCACTAACAATGGTCCACCTTTTTCTTCCCTCTTTTCAGACTCCCTACCCTGGCTCCTACCATTCTTGGGCCCCCAATCTCCATTGTGTTGATTGCTACCATTGCCCCCTGTGTTCTCCGTTTCATTCAATCACAGGTCCGCCAGATATCTACCCAAATTTCGTGACAGACAGCAAACCAAATGATCCTTCAAGCCAAAGACCTGGAAGAGATTCCCTTGCGCTCATGGAGACCACCCAACTAATAAGATACCTTGGCCACCTAAGCTTCACTGTTTCCCTCTTTTCACTTCCCTCCCCTAATCATTGCAACCCAGCTTGTCTTACAGGTCCCAGAACACCAGACGCCAAACATGTCCTGCTGACCCCTGGGAGTCGACACTCTTAGAAGCCGCTTCTTCCAGGACCTCTACATACTACAAATCACAAACCAGGCAAAAAACAAACAAACAAACAAACAAACAAACAAAAACCCACAGCATCTCTGAAGTTGAAGCAAAAGAAAACTGGTTTTGGCACTATAAGAGACAAACTTGTCTGTGGATAGATGGAAGGCCCCGCTTCCAAAGACTCCACGCCCCTCACCAGCAGGAAGCAGCTCCAGAAGATTGA
>NW_006921897.1:1943549-1946557 GCF_000298275.1 Orycteropus afer afer
TTTAAAAAAAAAAAAACCAAAGAGGGGGGAATGTTAAAGATATGCCATGCCATCTTGTGTGGCTCTTCCAGGTTCTTCTTCATTCCCTGCTGCCACACCAAAGGTCATAATTCAGGTAAAGGAAGTCGAAACTGAGTTTCCTGCAAGGCGCGAATTTTAAAAGGAAACATAGCTTCTGATAGGTTAAGACCTCTTCCCCCAGCTCTGACGTACAACCTCCTAAACCCAGGTCTATATAAGACCGCTCTCTCCCCTGCTCTTCCTCTTCCTCTTCTTCTTCTGTCCTTGGCACAGGCACCCTTTCACCTCTTTGAACAAAATCTCCTGTTGGGTACCCTGGTGTGTGGCATGGTCGTTGAGTGCCGATGGAGTTCTAACAGTGGGTTTGTGTCAAGATAAGCTCACTGCTTTAATAAACAACTCTCAAATATCAATGGTGTAATACAATGATTTATTCCTGAGTCACACAAAATCTAGTTTTGGTGTTCCTGGTCAGGCAGTTCTCCTGGGCACCTCTCTCCTGAATGGTGACTCAGGAATCCAGCCTCTTTCCATCTTGTGAGGCTGTCATCCTTGGTGGGATGCCTCACTGCACTATAAGAAGAAAATGCAAAGAAAGAATACAAGACATTTCGTCCAGAGGAGGTATATGCTTCACTTCTGATTTTCTTCCATTGGCCAGAACTAGTCACATGGCGCTCCCTAGATGCAAAAGAGACTGGTAAATGTAGCAATTGGCTAGGTGGTCACTTTCCAGTGACAACATTATGGTTTGGTGTACAGCTGGCTATTTCTGTCACATCATCCTTTGAAAAGATTATCAGCTGTCTTCTGACCCCTACATGAGCTACTCTGTTCCCTATTCTAGCTGAACTGTATATAATCACGAATTTCACTTTGATTCAAAGCTACCAGTCAGAAATACTAGCCTTTCTTAATTTCAATATTGTGTCTAGAAACGAGTGGGACACTTTTTATGTATATAGCTGCAACAGTGGACTCAAACATACCAACAGTTGCAAGGACGGTGCCGGATAGAACAGTTCATTCCGTGTTGTATGTGCATAAAGTTGCTATGAGTCAGAGTCAACTTTACACCAGTTGACAACAGCAATAGCTACAACATCTTGGATTTATCCTTTGTGGAGCCAGAAATACACACATTAAACTCAGACTATTGTTTCAAGGAGAAAACAAAAAATTGATGGTAGGTTTAGCCCAAGTTTCATATTTATTAAATTTCATGGATTTTGGGAAAACCTTGCTCTTTCTTTAGACAGAAGCTGGATTTTGATGGAGGTCAGCTGAGCTCCCTGAGTTGTCTTCTCTGGTACTGGTTTCTGATCCAGGCAGATGATAGGGTGACTGTCACCATTCTTGCATGGAGTGCCTATCTTAAACGCCTTGCTGAAAGGCACCTTTCAGCATAACAAATCAACAACAAAGGCTAAATATATGTATATGTGGACATATCCTTCTAAAGGCTAAACATACTCCATTTGATTGTCCTGCCTCCCTGGATTCTATTAAATTGCAGAAACCAAGGAATAGCCTGGGGTTCTTAATCTTCTGCACTTAATTCAGGTCCTACTGTTTACATAAACATTTATTTCCTGACCAAGACTTGTTGTTCTCCAAAGATAACAATGCAACAACACAACACACTGCCGTAGTTGAGTCAGATCCAACACATAACAACCCCTCCTTGGGTTTCTGAGGTGGTATCACTATGGAAGTAGATTGCCCAATCCTCCTTCTGAGGAGTGGCCTTCTGGTTAGCAGTCAAGTGCCTTAGGCACTATGCCACCAGAGCTCCCTCCAAAGAGAGGAGAATGGTTAAATAAATTATGCTACAACTATGTATTGGAATATTGAGGAACCATTTAATATTGTTTCTCAGAATTTTTAGTGACCTTTAGAAAGTACTCATGATGTTCAGTTTTAAATATGTATATATCTAAATGACTGATCTCATTTTGTGTTTGTATATGTTTGTGTGTGCCTATACTATATGTCAGAATTTTAACTGTGGTTATCTTTGGGTGGTGGGATTTTGAGTGACTTTTATATTCTTTATATTTCTTTTTACATTTTCCAAAGTTTTTAAATAAACATTAATTACTTATAGGAAGAGCGCTAGTCACTACACCTGTCAGTCAATCCCAGTATCTAACCATTCTTACAGAAATTACTAGAGGTTAGAAGAAAGGGGGAACTTTGGCTATCTTAAAATGGGTAAACCCTCTATCTTTAAATGAAAAAATTTAAGATAATCTGCATATCTGCAATATGCAAATTCATTAGCAACCTTGCTAGCTGAAAGTATAGAGGACTAGAAGCACTTACTGATGAAGATCAAAGACTAAAGCCTTCAGATTCAGTATGAATTACATCTCAACATAAAGAAAATGGAAATCTTAACTGGACAAATAGGCAATGTCATGATAAATGGAGAAAAAATTGAAGTTCTCAAGAATTTTCTTTTACTTGGATCCTCAATCAATGCCAATGGAAGGAACAGCCAAGAAATCAAATGGCATATTGCATTGGGTAATTCTGCAGCAAAAGACCTCTTTGAAGTGTTCCAAACCAAAGATGTCACTTTGAAGGCTAAGGGGCCCCTGACCCAAGCCATGGTATTTTCAGTCACCTGGTATGCATATGAAAGCTGGATGATGAATAAGAAAGACCACAGAAGAATTGATGCCCTTGAGTTTGGGTGTTGGTGGAGAATTTTGAATTTACCATGGTCCTTCAGAATAATGAACAAATCTGTCTTGGAAGAAGTACAGCCAGGGTACTCTTTAGAAGAAAGAATGGTGAGACTTTGTCTCATGTACTTAGGACATGAGGTTGGGCAATCTACTTCCATAGAGATGTTGTTGTTGTTATGTGCCGTTGAGTCAGACCTGACTCATAGCGACCCCGCCTTGGGTTTCCAAGGCAGTATCACTACGGAAGTAGATTGCCCCATCTTCCTTCCAAGGAGTGGCTGGTGGGTTTGAACC
>NW_006921897.1:1946657-1958515 GCF_000298275.1 Orycteropus afer afer
GTGCCCTAGGCACTATGCTACCAGAACTCCTTCCATAGAGATACTACCTCAGAAACCCAAGGAGGGGTCGCTATGAGTCAGATCTGACTCGACAGCAGTGAGTTTGGTTTTTTTAAATTTTTGTGCTGAAGTAGACAAAGGAAGTTCAGTTTCTGCAGCCAGCCTTCCAGTTCCAATCAGGCTATATTCAGCTGCTTTGCACAGGCAGAAGAAAGCTCAACATCCCCACATCTAACAATGAAGGAGTTAAGCCCTAGGAAAGCTGGAGATCTCTAGTAACCAGTTCTAGTCCTCAGGCCTGCATCTTTTCTCATTATTCAGTGCCTGTGGAGGACTGGTTGTTAAATATTTGGAATATTATACCTGATCATAGTTAGTTGAATACTAAGGAGAATCATTCATTTCCTGTTGGTGGAAAAAATCTGATGCTATGATGGCCAACTGTGTGCTAACATCAAAGCCTTGAAAAGTGGGAGATTTCCAGTCAAGGTAAATTGAGGATCGAATCTTTATTATTCCTCTTTCCACTTTGTGAGCCTCTCTCTCAGATAGCTCTGTGTTCAGGGCAGTTTTGGTGAGCACAGCTGATGTGGTCCTTGGGAAGCATCCTTACAGAGAAAGAGGAAATCATTAACACTGGTAGGAGAATTCCTCCTTCCCAGTTTCATTTCCTAGGAGATGTAAAATGCAGCTCATCTAAATAGGTACATAAATACAGCCCTACTATTGCTTCTCTGGTTGGGCATTTAGGAGCCATACCAGAGGCTGAATAAACCATTGCTCTCCATGCACCCTCTGTGTGGGCATTCATGTAAGTGATCTGGCCTCATTAGTACATTGGAAAGTAAGATGACTGAAGACACTAAGAATCCCAAGCATTCAGTCTTGGAATACCATCCAAATTCTCATGCATTTTAATCTGGGAGCTTGGTTATAATTGCAAAACAGGGGAGAAATAGACATCTTCCTTGAATTAGATCATCTGTGTGTAATACACTCCAAAAATCATTTTGGCCTACCCCAAGCCCCTAGAATGACAG
The DNA here is from genome assembly GCF_000298275.1 of Orycteropus afer afer. Classification (NCBI taxonomy): domain Eukaryota; kingdom Metazoa; phylum Chordata; class Mammalia; order Tubulidentata; family Orycteropodidae; genus Orycteropus; species Orycteropus afer. The sequence continues at coordinate 1,947,698 of NW_006921897.1, forward strand.
TATCGTGACTAAATTTATCTTCTGTTCTCAATTCTAGAAGGACGGTAAAGGAACAGATTTCCTTGCCTTGGAAATGAGTAACAGCACCCCAAATTAACTTAGGACTCCTAAAATGATATGGTGGCTGTGTTAAGGTCCGAGGCTAAAACTGTTTTGAATCAAAAGTAACCTCTGCATCAGGAATGTAGCCGGTCATCCTGTAACTCTCCACTGGACCCTGAGAAAATTACTTGGCAAACCATTTCAGAGAACAATTTGCAGTTGCTTGCTTAAGGATTTTGCTAGCTGCTTAAGAAGCCAGGTCCAGAACAATTCTCAGAAACAGATGCCTACTCAAAATAAACTTCAACATTACATGTGTCTTCCCTGCAGTCATGCAGGGAGGGTCTCGGGGTTGTTTCAAGGCCAGATATACCCAAGTTAATGATTATTTTGTAACTTAAAAAGAAAAATTTAGAAACTATGTAACCTCTTATTATTTGGCTGTACTCTTACCCAATTTAGTTCCATTACCTAAGTGTTAACCAATCACTGAATTTTTTCTGAAGTTCCTTCTGTTTTCTTATATAAATTTTCTGAACTATCTCCTCCTTGGATCACTTAGTTCAGAGTCCTCTGGATTTTGTGACTCCCAATTTGCAAACTGCCTTGCCCCTCAATAAAAGCACTTTGCTTTTCATTTCAATGAGACTGTCATTTTGCTCTGTGACAAAAAAGACTAAATATGGTAGGACTCGATGACATCCAGTCTCATTGTAACATAGATTCAGTCATATTACTGGCCAAACCATGTGTCCTAAATATAACAGCTGTGTATAGTATGAGCCATTGGAATGGATACCAGTTTTCTCCTACAAGACTAGCATCATACTGGGATTTTAGGTATTCCATTTTGGGGGAATATGTTGTTTTTTCTTCTTCTTTTTAAATTTTTACTGCGATTTTGGTGAAAGTTTACAGAGCAAATTCACTTTCCATACAGCAGCTCACATACACTTTGTCTCATAACATTGACTGTAATCTCCCACAATGCAACAGCTCTCCTCCTACTTCCTCCCTATAGCCACCTCTTCCCTGTGTCCTTCCTTCACATGCACTCCTGCCCGCCAAGCTGTCTCTTTGTGCATACACAGCCCTTCTATTCTCCCATGACTGATCTCTCCAAGGAGTGTAATTACCTAATTCAAATGTTCAGCTTGTATGCCTGTCTTTTGTTTGTCTGGAAGCCACAGGAGTGGGTTCAGTTCCAGACCTGAAGGGCAACTAGGGGCCATGGTTTCAGTGGTTCTATCAGGCTCTATCAGACCAGCAAACTTGGTCCCTTGGTTTATTTTTTAATGATTTTGAGTTTTGTTCCACATTATTCTCCCACTCTGTCTAGGATCTCCTACATAGATCCCCCTTTTAGTGGTTGACGGTGGTAGCCCGACACCATCTAGTTCTTCTGGTCTCATGGTCATATACGCTGAGGATCACATGGTCTACCAGTTGATTGGACTAATTGTTTCCATGTGTCTTTGGTTTTCTTCATTCTTCTTTGCTCTGGAGGAGCAGAGATCCATCATTGCATCTAGATGGCCTCTTGTAAGTTTTTAAGATCCCAGTCGCTACTTACCAAAGTAGGATGTAAAACAATGTTTTCGTGTAGTATGTTATGCCAATTGAGCTTGATGTCCCTTGAGACTATGGTCCCAAGCCCACAGGTCCAACCACTTGCTCCCTCTGGGTAGCTGGCTGTGGCCAAGAATTGACTACAACCTTGTCCCTTATCAGCTCTACTATATACCTGAGAATTCTTACAGAACATACAAACACACTTGTAGAAACATTGTCTGCCAACCCTATACATAGTCATGGGCACACACACCCATTTTGTGGGGATATGTTTCTTGTAGGAGACCAGATTTATATTTGACCTGGGCTTGGCACAGTGCCTAAGGCATTTGATTGCTAACCAGAATGTTGGTGGTTCAAACCCACCAGCCACTCTGTGGAAGGAAGATGTGGCAATGTACTTCTATAAAGATTTACAGCCTTTGGAAACCCAATGACTTGACTCAATGGCAGTGAGTTTGGTTTGGTCTTTTTTTGGGGAGGGGGCTACACAGTCTACCACCCATTTGTCAGTTTGTTGTACTGTGGTGGTTTGTGTGTTATAATAATGTCAGTGGTATTTCACATACCAGCAGGGTCACCCATAGTGGAAATATTTAGCAGAACTTCCAGATAAAGACAGACTAGGAAAAATGGCCTGGCAATCTACTTTTGAAAATTAGCCACTGGAAACCCTGTGGGTCACAAGAGGATACTGATAGAGTGCTGGACGATGAGCCCCCTAGGTTGGAAGGCACTCCAAATGCACAGTGGCTGCAACACTGGGCTTGAGCACAACCACAATTGTGAAGACAGATTAGGCAATGTTTTCCTTCTGTAGTACATGGGGTCACTGTAGGACAAATAATTCAATTTGACCTTTTGTCTCTGGTTTCTGAAAATAGTCCTTGGAATTTTCCAGCAATCCAAGGTGTCTTTGTTTTCCTAAAACAGTTGAAATAGCCAGCTATGTGAAAATGAGATGGTAGCCCAAGGACTATACTTGGCAAACTAACTTCAGGAAAAAAAAGGGGCATGATGGAATCAGACATATATGTTCAATGATCCAATCAGTCATTGAGTATGCATTTAAGCCCCAATCATGCATATACATTGGGGCTCCAATAACTATAATAAAGGACCCCGGACCTTGGACCTTCCTTTGAGCTTCTGGATTGATGATGCAAACATGAGAGGACAGACACATCTCTGAGAACATGAAGGTCTATGCAGGAAACTCCCAAACTTCACCTGTGCATCTCTTTGTTTATATAAAAGGTTATCACAATTATAGCTCTTGCCATGAGTTTTGTGAGTCATTCTAGTGAATTGTTGAACCCACTGGGGGCTGTGAGGGCTAGCAAATCCTGGTGTCGGCCTACTTGGCAATTGATTACTACTGAGTCCTAACTTGTAAAGGACCCAGCTTTCAATGGCTGGTGGACAGAAGAAAGCTGTGCAAGCAGTTGTCTTGTAAAGACTAACTCTGGGTGGCTAGGATCAGAGAGAAAAAACGCCATGTGGGTGGCTTGTGTCAGAGATGGAGAAGTGGTAAAGCAGGGATGTGAATTATCACAGCGTTTTGGGGCTCAGCCTTTTGTTGATGATCAGTAATGCAGTTGCCATGAGTTGGAGCTGACTCAACGGCAACTAACAACAGATAGTAATGCCAAAGATTGCTCATTTGGGCCTTGGGAGGTTCTTCATTAACATCAAGGCATTTGGACAGGGTTGGATCAGACAGGTCAATTTAAGCCACATATTGGAGCTAGGAGAAGAGATATCCTTTTTGAGCAACTGCGGTTGTGTCTGGGGAGTTGACGGAGCAATGACAGACACTGTGGAAAATAGAGTTTGGGTAGTGTTGTTCTCCAGAGTCTGTTGTATTAGCAACCCATAGAGGCCCATGGCAGTTGTTGGTTTTTTCTAGAGGTACTTGAGTGCTTCTGCTGTTGTTAGAGGTGGACCAATAACAAACCTGCTCCTAAGCCCACCTAGCCAGCCAATCTGCAATTAAGGAGATTGTCTCAACTTTATTTCCTGAACCGTCTGTGATCTTTAAAACAAATTCTACTCTTACTGTCTTAATCCAGAGGTGTTTCTTTTTCTCAGAGCATTCCTTTTCTTTATAGGCTTGTCCTATTTTTATTTCTTTACTCTCACTTTACAAAAGGAATTGGTGACAAGCACGTATGGTTCAGTTTACCACATTTAACTTCCAAAATATACCTGTCCTACCCTGTCCTATAGGATCGCTTTGAGTCAGAATTGACTCGATGGAAGTGAGTTGGGTTTGCTTTGGACAAATCTTGGCCTAATGAATTTTGGAATCAAACAGAATTGAGTTTGGATTTGGGTACTGCTATTTACATACTGCATGGTGTAGGGGAAATAACTTCTGTAAGCCTGAGTTTTTCTGTCTGTAAAATGGACATAATATCTGCATCTCAGAGTTTTGTGGAGACTAGATGAGTTGAAAGCTTAGAAACTCTTAACAACCTAAGGTCGTTGGTTGAAGAAAGGAGAGCTCTTACTGAGTTCATATAAGGCAGGAGGTGAGCCTGAAGTGATTATTTGCACAGTTGTTTATCTCAATGGGAAAGAAAACCAGTCAAATCAGCCATTTGATACTCAATAGAAAAATAGTGTTTGACTTATTATAAAGGTTAGATTATCCAATACAATCAGTTTAATCAGGAAAGACATTTGTGTGAGAATTTTTTCTAAATTAAAACAAATGCTTTATTGGGTTCACCAATACTCCAGCATCTTTTGATGCTTACTTACTAAAGTGAAAGACATGCTCTATTTCAAATATATCGACTATTTGCAAATCTATTTCAAATTCAATAAATGAGTATAGAGGACTTGTTTGGCCCCTTTCTAGCCCTGGAGTGAAAGGTGGAGGGGGATGGTAAGTAAATAGTACGTGGTCCCTGAAGGAGCTTGCAGAAGGGAGATGATGTGATACTGAGGTCATTGTAATGCACCTCAAACATACTGAGTCAACTCCAGGAGCTTATAAAAAACCAAACCTGTTGTTGTGAATCATTTCTGATTCCCAGCAGCTCCATGTGTTCAAAGTAGAACTAAGTTCTGTAGGGTTTTCTTGGCTGTAATCTTTATGGAAGCAGAGTGCCAGGCCTTTCTTCCCCTGGGGGGGGGGTTTGAACCACCAACCTTTCAGTTTGTAGTTGCACGTAAACCATTGGTGCCACCCTTAGCTCTTCTAGGAGCTTATGGGAGGCAAGTTTTTCTTTTCCTTTTTGCTGTAGTTGTGGGAGAGAAGAAGGGGAGCTCTCTGGAGAGGGTAAGCTTTCATCTGGTCTTTTAAAGGTTGTAGGCTTCTTTAGCTGTTCATTTGCCTTACCCAGGGTCCAGCTTCTGAATGGTGTAGCTATGGTATACCAGAACTGTAAGCACAAAGGCACAGCAGGTGAACTGGTAGCAGGAGTTCTAACACAAGAAGCAATGCTGCCTTAGATGTGCTGGCAAATATAAAGGCTGATGATGTACAGCCCTGTGGCCTCCTCTTGTCAGGGTCTGGAGAGGCGGGTCAGCTGATCTCCACAGGCCCAAGGCAGCTGTTCAGTCTAATACATCTTTGCTTCAACAATTGGATTAAGGTGATGTTTTGATATATTGCTAGTCATCTTTTATAGCCCTAAATCTCTGACATTCTTGGCTTCTGAGATTATTATATTCCTATTGGCTGTGGCAGCCCTGTGGGTGCAGCATTTTGGGAATCAAAGGAACATAAATATACTTTCCAGCCCTTCTCTGGCCTGTCCTGAAACTCTCCATGGAGTAGTCAGCTGTGACGATGGACATTGGGCTTCCTTTGGCCATCTTCCTATGGAGTATCATAGGAAAGAGCACTAATGAATCACTTGCTTATTCTCTTTTTTCTTTTTTTGTTTTGTCACTACAGATTAAAGTGTGTTATTATTTTTTTATTATTATCAACAGGTGGTAAAAATGAGCATTATGAAAAAATTTGAAAGTAAAAACATTTGCTAATTCTAGCACTCTGACAGAATATTAGTTACAGTATGCTAGCTACTGTAACAGATAAACTCGGTTGTCTTGGTGGCTAATCATTCCACCACCAGCAGCAGCTGCCATCATGTCATCAGGAGATATTTGTTTCTTACTTATTAAAGGCCAGTGGGCAATGGTAGGGATGAAGCTCTGTCCCACACTCTAAGACTCTGACTGACTGAGACTCTGCCATCTTCAGCAAAGGGTCTCCTGGTCTTGACAATCAGTTGGCAGACAAAGAAAAATATACATGGGCTGTTTGTGGACCAGCAGGGAAGTTACTCGCATAAATTCTCTTGGCCAGACTCAACTACCTGGCTCCTCAAGAATGCAAGAGGGATTGGGAATGTTACCAGCTAACTGGACAGCCACTTCCTGCTGTCACCTCACTCTGGTCCAGCTAAACACAGCTACTGTTTTCCCGTTGGCATCATTGCAATCATAATAAATCATTTTATGTCATGCTTTTTCACTTCATATTATGTTGTAACCTTTCCTATCTGCACATGTGTACAATTATTTTTAGCTGATGCATACTGTTCTTTATAGTGTTGAAGCATAATTTACTAGGCCATTCATTATTGGAGATGTCGATTGTTTTCCTTATTTTGAGGATTAGCTATTTTCTTTCTATGAACATCTTTCTGCTTCAAGGATTTTCTCTCTAAATTCTTAGAGTAGATTCTCATGAGTTGAATTAGTGAATGAAACGAGGTGGCTCTTTTCAGAATGCTGCTATCGTTCACACGGCTGCCAGCAGAGTGTGGTGATACTAATTCCATCTCAGCCTTACAAAGCAATGAGAATTGCATTGTGTTTCTAATCTGCAGAAGGACCCTCAAGGAAGCATTCTTTTTTCCTGGTTGCCACTATTAAAATTATTCTTAAATATTTGTGGGGTATGTTTGATCAAAAAGGGGTTGTCAAAATTCCTCTCCCCAAGTAGTTGAGTCGTTTGTGGTACATCTGCACAGTGGAGTATTATGCAGCTTTCAAACAAAAACAAACACAAAAAGCCAACAACAGAAAAAGAAGAATGAGGGGGCACCTCTGTGAACTGATTTGGAGGGATTTCCAGGATATACTATCAGGTTAAAAAAAATCAGAATATGAAATACTATCTGTAATATACTGTTCTTCACATAAGAAAGCCACAAGTATAAGATACACATATCTGCTCATTTCTCCAAAAGATGCAAGAAGACATCCCTGAAGAGACTGGTTACCCACAGGGGCTGGGTGAGAATGGTAGAAAGAAGGGGAGAACGGGAAGGGGTAGTAGGAATGGGGAGGCAATGACTCTGCACAGGGTATACCTTTTTGTATGTGAAACATTATCAAGGTGAAATTCAAGTAAATTGTGTTGTTGGTCATATTTTACCCATGTTAATTTCCTGGTTTTGATGATTGTACTATGGTTATATAAAATGCTGGCATTAGAAAAAGCTGGGTGAAGTGTCTATGTGAACTCTCTGTACTATGTTTGCAGATTTTCTGGTGAAAAGTTTCTTTCTAAAGATCTTGGTTCCCTTCTCTGAGGGTGACTCTCACCTGGTTTTCCAGAGAAAGAACTTAGTTCCCATCTAATTAATATTTCCAGAGGCTACAAACCTTTGTTAATTACATCTTCAGTGGGCCAGTAATTAATCTACAGATTTTTAAGTTTGTAAATAATAATGATCCTGCAGCACTTGACCTGTAAACTCAGAATTATGCTGCTTCTTCATGTTTCTGCGCAGGCATTGTCTCTGTGTGGCTCTGCTTTGGGCTATGATATGTTCTGTGATCATGATGTATGCTGAACAATAGAAGGCAGGTGTCTTAGTCCTTTAGTAATACTGTAACAGACATGCCACAAGTGGATATACCCCACAAATATTTAAGAATAATTTTAATAGTGGCAACCAGGAAAAAAGAATGCTTCCTTGAGGGTCCTTCTGCAGATTAGAAACGCAATGCAATTCTCATTGCTTTGTAAGGCTGAGATGAAATTAGTGTCACCACACTCTGCTGGCAGCCGTGTGAATGATAGCAGCATTCTGAAAAGAGCCACCTCGTTTCACTCACTAATTCAACTCATGAGAATCTACTCTAAGAATTTATTCTGTTACACTTTAGGAGGCTAGAAGTCCGAATTCAAAGTGTTGGCTCTAGGGGAAGACTAGGCTGGAAGTCCAAGTTCAGAGTGCTGGCTCCAGGGGCTGGGTGAAGGCTCCTTGACCTTGGGCTTTAGCTCTGCCTTCCAGGACCACGAGAGCAAGCTAGAGGCTTCTCCTGACTCATGCAGCTGTTGGCTGCTGAGGCTGACCAAGTCAAGATCAACAGGTAAAATAGCAGATTGTTAGCTCACAGGATATGGAGGCAACAATCCCAAGATTAGCAGGCAACACAGCAGGTCACTGGTTTAAGTCTAGGAACTAGAAATGATGACTGGGCCAAATGCAAGATCCATTCCATATGTACTGGAAGCAGGTCACACCCCGAAATGCAACTCCCCTTCAACTTATTAATTGCCCACAGCAGATTCCACCATGGAGGTGATTACACCAGTCCAATCTCATCATGCGGAATAACTATAAGCAGCTGCCAAGCCATTCAAAATCACAGCCCAGCCAAGTTGAACCACAACTTTAACTACAACAGCAGGACAGTGACCATGGTCTGCAGCCCTGTCATAGAGTAGCACGGAGCTGTTGCCACAAACATCCTTTGCTGTCTATCTCTGGAAGCTCCTTAACCACTGCTGCAAACAACAAAAGCCTTGCTTGCCCCTTTAACTCACAGGATAACTGATGTCTTTTGCCAGTGTTCCCTCAGCCAGGGTTTGTTTTACCACAAGTAGAAAGAGAACGAATTACACATTGGAACAGTACAGGCCGTACATGTTCAGTAGCTTCAATCAGTTTGAAATTGCCCGAAGTGATGACCCTGTAAAGTAGTTCTGACATGGGAGACTTACAGTTCAAGCCTTATTTTAGCTCAAAAATAAATATTTAGTCAACTCTCCTCTCCTTCCTCTCTACCATACGGTGATCCTCTAATTTATATTTTAATACAGATGAGTGTTTTTATAAAAATGACACAGGCTAGCTATAAAAAAAATCAAAAAATACCAAAAAAAGGTACAGAAAAGATATACGTATTTTTAAAGCTCAAATTCCCATGCTCAAAGATGAGTGATATTGTGCCATTTTGTGGCCCTAACTATAGAACACTCTCTTGATACAGGTAGGAGGAATGGATGTGTAGGTGTGCAGATAGAAACAGATTTTTTTACATGAGATTATATAGAATCACATTAGTGCTTTAATAATAAAGAGCATTAGATTTAATTTTACATGAATTTAACAGCAGCAAAATAAAGGTGAAGGAACCACTGAATCTTGATAAATCTTTCTTTGCCATAAAATATATTAGTTTCTATAAGACCCCATTAAGGCTAAGAAAATCAATTATAAGGACCATTAGGCAATGGAATATTACTCAGCCATGAAGAGAAATGAAATCCTGATACAGTACAGCATTGACAGACCTTAAAAATATTATTCCGAAGTGGCAATCCAAGATGCAACAATTGATCTCTCCTCATCTGGAGCAAACAAGAATGAAGAAAGCCAAAGACACATGGAAACAATTAGTCCAAGGGACTAGTGGGCTATGCGAATCTCAGCCTACATGACTCTGAGACCAGAAGAACTAGATGGTGTCTGGCTACCACTGTCAGCCACTCAGAAAGGAATCAAAATAGGAGATCCTGGATAAAGTGGGGAAAAAATGTAGAACAAAACTCAAAATCATAAAAACGACCAGGCTTACTGGTCTGATAGAAACTGGTAAAACCCATGAGACTATCGCTCTAAGTCACCCTTTGGGCCTGGAATTGAACTCACTCCTGAGGCTTCCAGCCAAACAATACATAGGCATATAAGGTGAACATTTACACCAGGTAGGTACACTCCTTAGAACAATCAACCATGGGAGATCAGAAGGGCAGTATTTGCACAGGAAGATGGCTCAGAGGACAGGAATACATAGGAAAGAAGGACACAGGGAAGGGGTAACCAGAGGGAAGAAGTAGAAAGAGAGCTGTTAAATTATGGGGATTGCAGTCAATGTCATGAAACAGAAAGTGTATGGACTGTTGTATGGAATAAATTTGCTCTGTAAACTTCCACCCAAATCACAATTAAAAACAACAACAACAACTTTACATTGAGTGAAATAAGTTGGTCACAAAGTGACAAATGTTGTCTGATTCCACTTACATGAACTATCTATGATAGGCAAGTGTGTGGAGACAGAGTTTATTCATGGTTGCCGGGGGGAAGGGGAGGGAGAGGAAAAGGACTCATTGCTTAGGGCACACTGAGATTCCATTAAAGGTGAGGGGAAAATGTGGAAACCATAATTGTAGTGGTTGGAAAACATAAACATAACTAATGCCACTGAATTGTACATGTGAAGAATGTTGAAATAGCAGTTTTTTACATATCTATTTACCATAATAAAGAAAAAAATGATCATCAGGAGGCTGAAGTAGTTATGTGATTAGACTCTATGATGTGGCTGTGTGAGCTTACATTTCCATGAGAATTTATGGTTTGCACATTAACTGCATATATATCACTTTAAAAACAAAAACTCTCACAAAAAACAGTAAAGAACAGCAACATATTGTCCGGGTTAAGTGGCTTTCTTAATGACACTCAGCTAATTAGCAGCTGAGTTGGGACACTAGTCCAGGCTTCTGACAACTGATCCTGTGCCAATTCTAGATCCATCCCAGTAAGATTCAAGTAGAAGTGTTTCTCTTACGAAGCCACTTAGATGGAACTATTTAATCTGAACCATACTGTTTTCAAATGAAATAAGCAGCTAACCTAAGCCTACACACAGCTAATTAAATGTTTTATTAAGTGTCAGATGTACCATCTGGCCTTGCCATTTTATGATTTTATATTATTTCATTTTTTAAACTTTACAACATTTCTTTAAGCATTAAAAGAGAATAGTTTTATCATTATTAATGGAGAAAGACTCAAGGCATTCCCCTTACAAACAGGAACCAGACAGGGATGCCCTCTCTCATCACCTCTATTTAACATTGTATTGGAAGTCCTGGCCAGGGCAATAAGGCAAGAAAGAGAAATAAAAGGCATACAAATTGGCAAAGAGGAACTAAAA
>NW_006921897.1:1958910-1960241 GCF_000298275.1 Orycteropus afer afer
ACTACATAAATGGAAGAACCTACCTTGTTCATGGATAGGTAGACTGAATATTGTGAAAATGTCAATACTACCTAAAGCAATCTACACATTTAATGCAATCCCCATCCAGATTCCAACAAAAATTTTTAAGGACATAGAAAAACCAACTACTAATTTCACATGGAAAGAGACCTCGGATAAGCAGAACACTTCTGAGGAAGAAAAGCAAAGTAGGAGGTCTCACACTCCAGATCTTAAGAACTACTATACAGCCATAGTAGTCAAAACAGAATGGTATTGGTGCAATGACAGGTAGACCAATGGAACAGAATTGAAAGTCCAGATATAGACCCATCCATCTATGGACAGCTGATCTTTGACAGATGTCCAAAACCCACTAAATGAGGAAGAGATAGCCTCTTTAACAAATGGTGCTGGCAAAACTGGATATCCACCTACAGAAAAATGAAACAGGACCCATACCTCACCCCATACACACAAACAAACTCAAGCTGGATCATGTGAAACCTAAAACTATAAAATTCATCAAATATAAAATAGGGGAAAATCTGGGAGCCCTAATTTATGGCATAAATAGACTATCAAGAATAACCTAGAATGTGCAGGAGGCAGAAGAGAAGCTAGATGACTGGGACCTTTTAAAAATTAAATTCTTATGCTCATTGAAAGACTTCATCAAAAGGATAAAAAGAGAACCTACAGACTGGGAGAAAATATTTGCCTATGACATATCTGATAAAGAACTTATCTCCAAAATCTAAAGAAAACCTCAACACCTCAACACCAAAAAGTCAAATAACCCAATTTACAAATGGGCAAAAGACTTGAACAGACACTTCACCAAAGAAGATATACAGGCAGCCAACAAACACATGAGAAATTGCTCACGATCATTAATCATTAGAGAGATGCAAATAAAAACAACGATGAGATAGCATCTCACCCCAGAAATAATAGCAAAGTTCAATAGAACAGAAAATAACAAATGTTGGCAAGGTTGCAGAGAGATTGGAATTCTTGTGCACTGCTGGTGAGATTATAAAATGGTACAACCATTGTAGCAAGCGGTATGGCGTTTCCTTAAAAAACTGAAAATGGAAGTACCATTTGACCCAGCAATTTCATTACTAGAAATATATCCTAAAGAGGTGAGAGATAGCACACGGACAGACATATGTACACCTATGTTCATCACAACACAATTCACTATAGCAAAGAGATAGAAACAACCTAAATGCCCATCAGCGGATGAATGGATAATCAAATTGTGGTACATGCACACAATGGAATGCTATGCTACATTAAAGAACAATGAGGGATACACGAATCAT
>NW_006921897.1:1961631-1962983 GCF_000298275.1 Orycteropus afer afer
ACTTTAAGCAGATTATAGACTCTTGCTTTTAAAGATCAGTTACTTAGTTTTCTTGCACTTTGCACACTTAACTCGTCTCCACTTCTCCTTTTTTGTTGCTTGTCTTGTTTTATTTGTTTCTAGCATTGATTCTCTCTTCTGTAATCACAGTTCTCTCAGGTGAACGTTCACATTTCATTGGCTGCTGTGTCTGCTGTGCCATTGCCTGACTTTCCTTGTCTTTGCTTCTTCATTACACTCTCCTCTTGGTAGAATGCTGCGGTGTAGTAAATTACATAGTGTGGCTTTTCTAGCCATAAATCTGTGTAAACTCCATGGTGGAATTTGCCTTGAGCAACTGAGTAGCTGCTAATTGTTAAAGTTATCCACCTGGGGTATTTCTGTTGGAGCAGCATGAAGTAATTTTCTGGGAAGTTCACTCTCTCTCTCACGTGTATAGAATTCTGATATTGAGACTGGTTAGTTTGGCCACTCTGCCAGGTTCAAAAGGAGCCCTCCTGGAGGCAGAAGGAATCTCTCGCTGCAGGGAGAGATGCAGGAGACACCCGCTGCTGGGAGAGATGTGAGAGACACACACTACTGGGAGAGAGACAGAGAGACTGTCGGCTGAGAGGCGGCTGGCTGAGAGAGACTGAGCGTGTTCCTGAACTTGAATTGTAACCTGTTACTTCCCTAATAGACCCCATAATCTGTGAGTTCTATGTGCCCACTGCAGCAAATTATTGAACCCAGCAGAGAGATAGTGGGTGTTGGCGGGAGGAACAGTAGGTGTCAGGGTAGATGAAAGGGCTGGAGGGAGGTGGGATGTCTGGCTTCGCAGGAATAGGCCTTGGGTTACTGATGGTGATTCTGTCTTACTCTTTTGGGGTTAGAGGAGGTCAGAAAATGCGGCCTTCCTGCCCTTTTGGCAGATGCATTCCATTGTTGTTGTTGCTGTTGTTAGGTGCTATCAAGTCATTTCCAACTCATAGCAACCCCATGCCCAGCAGAACAAAACACTGCCTGATCCCACGCCAGCTCCACGATCCCTGCTATACTTGAGCACATCATTGCAGCCACTGTGTCAATCCATCTCGTTAAAGGCCTCCCCTCTTTCGTCAGCCCTCCACCCCACCAAGCACGACGTCCTTCTCCAAGGAATGGTCCCTTCTGAAAACATGACCAAAATAGGTGAGACGAAGTCTGGCCATTCTTGCTTCCAAGGAGCATTTCGGGCGCATTTCCTCCAGGACAGATCTGTTAGTTCTTTTAGCAGTCCATGGTACTTTCAGCATTCTTCGCCAGCACCACAGCTCAAAAGCATCAACTCTTCTTCGGTCTTCCCTATTCATTGTCCAGCTCTCACATGCATA
>NW_006921897.1:1965528-1968893 GCF_000298275.1 Orycteropus afer afer
TCATCTTTGGCTTTGGTAGTTGGTGCATAAATTTGAATAATAGTCGTATTAATGGGTCTTCCTTGTAGGCGTATGGATATTATCCTATCACTGACAGCATTGTACTTCAGGACATATCTTGAAACATCCTTTGTGATGCATTCCATTATCAAGTAGTATTTAAGAGGCGCTCATTGAAGCTATATTTCCAGAGTGTTTATTTATTTATTTGTATTTGAAGATACTGACTAACTGCTTGCTTCCATGAATAACTTGTCTTAGTATAGTATATTGGAGTCACATTGACTTTCCTTTTACTCTGTCTTCTAGCACTGAACGTTTCTACAGAAGAGTCTGAAGCCAGTGAGAATTTTCCCCTTTTGGTAACTTGCTTTTCCTCACCTGAACACCTAAATGTTTCTTCTTCATACCTCAGGTGTAAGAACCCAACCAGAAGATGTTTTGATGATGTTTGTGTTTTGTGCCAGTGCTTCTTGTTATATAGTGTGTGCTTTGGATGGGAAGGTCCAGCTCTTCTTTCATGGAAATGTTCCTTAATTCAGGGACCCAGTTGTTGGATCACCTTTATCTGTCCTCCATGTCTCTTATCTTTTCTCTCGTTGCTTAAAGCCTTTTTTTCCTGTGCATCCACCTTATCTCAAACCTTTCCTCCATTCAGTTGATTCTCTTGTATTTATTTCTTTGCTGTTTCTAAATTATTTATTATGAGCTGTTTTAGGAACATTTTGGTTTCTTTTTATTTTCTTAGCTCTGCCCTCTCTTCCCTCATTATCTGGTTTTATTATCTTGCATTTTAACAACTGTGTAATTGCTTCTTCTTTTTTCAGTCCTTCTTTTTCTTGAGTTATGTTTTCCTGCAGACTTGAATCTTCCCTCTGACCTCCTTCCTTCCCTCCCCTTCCCTCCCCCTTTTCTCTAGTAGTGGGTTTGTGTAGTTACTTCGTAATATCTTTACATCTTTCCTGCTTATCTTGGCAGCTTTGTCCAAACCTTCTATTTCCTCTGTTGTATCGATATATGTCAGTCGCCATCAGGTAAACTCCAACTCATTGTGGCCACATGTGTGTCAGAGAGGACCTGTGCTCCTTAGTTTTCAGTGGCTGATTTTTGGTAGTAGTTGGCCTGGCCTCTCTTCGTAGGTCACTTAGGGTGGACTTGAACCCCCAGTTGTTTGGATAGCAGCCCAGCATGTTAACCATTTGCACCATCCTGCTGTGCAATAGTACGAGTCAATTGAATTTGACACCATTCCTACCTTATCTAGGCCCACATTTTTAACTCCAATCTCATGCAAATGTACAGAGTGAATTCTGGGTATTGTTTCTGTAGTCTTGGAGCTGGGAGATAGTTTTATTAGGTAGATTGGGGTTATTGGTGGAAAACTTGGTTGTTGCTATAATGAATCTTTGCAGGAAACCTGTGTTGAAGACTTTCTCTTCTAAGATCCTGTTAAACATCCTGTCCAGAGGCCTCTCTGTCCAATCAGTGGTATATTTCACTTGTTTGGGCTTGGACCCATTTCCTCAACTCAACATGTTGCTTTGGAAAAGATGAACCCTGATGGATATTCCTGCTGTTGCTGAGGTCCCACAGGAACCTATGTATTACCTCATTCCATTTCTTTCCAAGTTGGACAGTATTAATAAAAGTCCCATGATTTATTTTGATTTCCTTTTCTCAATTCTGCTTTTGAGAGGCGGGGATGGTCTTAGAAGTCTAGCCATGGTGTACTCGACCCTGGATCACTGTCTCTTACCTATCTCATATCCTCTCCCACTTTCTTTCCCAGTTTAAACTACACAGTCTATCATAACAATGATTCCTCTAATCGCTTGTCCTTTTCTGTCATGCAACAAAACTACAATACTGGTTAAAACCAACTCTATCATCTCTATTCATCCATCTGTGCACCTGACCATGGCTGGAGAAAAACACATAATCTTGCTGACTGGTTTCATGAACCCCAAGTGGACCTACTGTGGCACCTAACAATCCCACTTCTTTCCCCTAGTTCATCCATATACCCACTATCACAGGTGACTGTTTCACACCTACTACTTCCTCAAGCACTCAATACCACCTCCCTCAACTTCCCTCTCAGATAATACTCATTTCCTCCTTCTTTGAGAAAACTGAATCAGTCAGAAGAGAACTTCTACAGTCTCGAACTAAAACATCTACCCACCTAATTTTGTGTACCCATATTCTCTACCTTCTTTTCCAATAATAAAGATAAGCTCTCCTTGCTTCTACTTACCTAAATTCAACCCTTCCAAGTTTCCATTACATCCCATCCCCTCTTACCTATTCAAGGACATCACTCTCAAAATTCTTCTGTTCCTCCTAAATTTTTCCTTTTCTACTGGATCAATTTCATCAGCATAAAGATATGCTATTAGTAATCTTAGGTTAAAATAGGCATCTCTTGACCCCACTTACCGTCCCATTTCTCTTCTCCCCTTTTCATAAGAATTCCTGGAGTTGTGCACACTAGCTGTCTCCAGTTCATCTCTTCCCATTCTCTCTTGAACCTACTTCAGTCAAGCTTCTGCCACCACAATTCCACTAAACTTCCCTTCTCAAGGTCATCATGACTTCCATGTTTCAAATTCAGTGGTCAGTTTTTGGTCTTCATTTTACTTGGTCTATCAGCAGTATTTGCCACAGTTGATCACTTCCTCTTGGAAACACTGTCTTCACTTGGCTTCTAGGACACACATCCCACTTTCCCACTTTTACTGGCCACTTTCTCAATCTCTGTTGCTGATTCCTCCTCATCTTCTGACTTCAGAGTGCCCCAGGCTGAATTCTTGGGACTTTTAAAAATATATTGTACTCAATTCCTTGGTGATATTATCTAGTAACATGGATTTAAATGCCGTGTATGTGCTGTCAAGTATCAAATTTATATCCTTGTCTTAACCTCTCCATTAAATTCCATATATACCTACTTGAATATCTAATAACCATCTAAACAACTAACATGTTCAGAACAGAATTCCTGATCTTCACCCATCCCTCAAACTTGCTTTGCTAAACAAACTTCCATGTATTCCTTTTCCTTAGCTCAGGCCAAAAACCTTGATGTTCTCCTTGATTATTCTCTGCATCTTATACTCTACATCTAATACATCAGAAAATTCTGTTGGTTCTACCCTTTCTGTAGAGGGCCAATGAGATGAGGAAAACCCTTAATGAGATGGATTGACAAAATACCAGTGATCATGGGAAGACGGTAAGATGATGTAGGACCAGGCAGTGTTTCATTCTGTTATACATAAGGTCATCGTGAGTTGAGCCAACGTGAATATATATATATATATATATATACACACACACACACATATACACACACACACATACAT
>NW_006921897.1:1969131-1971465 GCF_000298275.1 Orycteropus afer afer
CTCCATCATCATCATCATCCTGGTCCAAGCCATTATCATCTCTTACCTACATTATTGCACTATTGTTCTAACTGTTCTTCCTTTTACCCTTGGCCCCTGTTGTCTGTTCTCAGAGTGATCATTTCATAGTAGGACACACCTTTGCTTAAAACTCTACAATGGCTCTGTTTTACTCAGCATCAAAGCAAAAGTCCTTATAATGGCCCACAAGACCCTAAATGGTCTGGCCCCTCATTACCTTTCTTAAATCGTTGTTTACTATCCTTTCACTATATCTATGCCAGACTCTCTGTCCTCCTCACTATTTCTCAGCATACCAGACATTCTCCCACCCATGACCTTTGCATTTGCTGTTGCTCTTTGTTTGGAATATTCTTTCTTCACACATGTTAACGGTGCCTGGCACCAGTAGGCACACAAAAGTTGTTTAACTGAGTTGAATTCACTCTGCTCACAATTAAGCTATAGGTTTTCTTAATGTAGAAGCTGTAAGAGTGCTGATTGGATCCAAATCACTTCTGTATTCTTCATTGTCCTTTGGCTTCTTTTTTTCCCTAGAGAAGGCTGAGGCATGAGCCCCTTTACTGTCAGGTCACAGCTCTGTTCTGCATAGAGAACAAGGGTCTTCTTCTGCTGGCATGAGGATTCATAGGCATATGGGAAATGAATATCCTGTTGTTTCCAGTTAGCTGAGCAACAAATGACTTTTCAGGGGGCAAACTCAGTCAGTTTTCTGTCTGAACATTCTTACTGGAACTCATAATCTGGCACTGAGAACATTACTCACTCAACAAAAACATTACTTCAGTTGAAAAGACAATGTTCAGATTGTAGCTTCCCTTTCCCTGCTGGGGAAAATCATTGCCTTCAGTCTGGCACACATGTATTTGTATTATGTTTCATTTAACAACTATTCCCCGACTCATTTAACAACTAACCCGACTCATAGCGACATCTCCTTGGATTGCGAAGGCAGTATCACTATGGAAGTAGATTGCCCAACCTTCCTTCCGAGGAGTGGCTGGTGGGTTTGAACCACCAGCCTTCTGGTTAGCAGTCAAATGCCCTAGGCACTGTACTACTAGAGCTCCTCATTAATCATAGCCAAATCCTGACTTAACTCCTGGGGATACATACTTGGGTGTTACAGTTACCAAGAAAGCTTCTAACTAATTAAATTCATTCTTAACTTTCTCTCAATTTACTTTTACTCAGTTGATACTTATGTGCCTACAGGGTTATCCTATTACAATGCTCTGTAATTTTCTCATGCCAGATTTGACTTTCAAAGACTACTGACCTTTCTGACTATTAGTGACCTTTTAATATCACAGTGCAGTGTGAGGGATATTTTTTAACCCTAAAATGTTATTGAAGTGATAAAGAACTGTGTTCATTGGTAAAGAAGATTGTGGAACCGCAGGTATGTGATAAAAATGCAACCCTACTCTTTAGAAGAAGCCCTGGTGGTGCGGTGGTTAAGAGTTCAACCACTCCCGAAAAGTTGCTGGTTCAAACCCACCAGCCACTCCATGGGAGAAAAGAACTGGCAACCTGGTCCCACAGAGATTCCAGACAACAACAAGGAAAAAAAAAAAAAAAATCACTGTTGAGTCAATTCCGACTCATAGTGACCCTATAGGACAGAGTAGAACTGCCCCATAGGGTTTCCAAGATGGTAATTTTTACAGAAGCCAGCTACCTCATTTTTCCCTACACAGTGGCTGGTGGATTCAACCATTTGGTTAGTAGCCGAGTGGTTTCACCATTGTGCCACCAGGGCTCCTTTTGAATATTATAACTCTTATCAAATAGAGAAATCAGCATATCTTTTTGCCTTTCAATTTTTTATAGATATTTTTTTATAGTGGTGAAAATATACACAAAATATTTCCCAGTTCTACAATTTCTAAAGGCACAATTCAGTGATATTATATTCATGTTGTGCAACCATTATCATTATCCCTTCCAGAATTATTCTACTATTAACATAGACTCAGTGCCCCCAAACATTAACTCCCTTTCCTTCTCCCTCCCATCTTCTGCTGGTAAGCACTAATAATCAGGTATGTATCACTTAATATCCACATATAAGTCCGTGGTCCCAAAAGGTTTTTTGTTTTGTTTTTAAAGGAAAAACAGCTCTCATTTTGCTTATTATTTCTTTCTAATGGTTTTTAAAATTCCAGTCACTTGTCACAGGGAACTTCTAGAAATGCAAGCTGGATTCAGAAGAGGATATGGAAGGAGGGATATCAGTGCTGATGTCAGATGGATCTTGGTTGACAGCAAAGAATACCAGAAAGATGTTTACTTGTGTTTTATTAACTATGC
>NW_006921897.1:1972130-1974043 GCF_000298275.1 Orycteropus afer afer
AGATGCAGCTTCACTGGCTCCTTGGCAGGACAAAACTGCTGCAAAAGACCTCTTTAAAGTGTTCAAAAGCAAAGATGTCTCTTTGAAGACTAAAGTGCCTTAACCCAAGCCATGGTGTTTTCAGTGGCTTCAGATGCATGTGAAAGCTGGACAGTGAACAAGGAAAGAAGAGTTGATGCTTTTGAGTTTTGGTGTTGGAGAAGAATATTGAAAGTATCTTGAACTCCCAGAAGAACAAATCTGTCCTGGAAGAAGTGCAGCCAGAATGCTTCTTGGAAGCAAGAATGGCCAGACTTCGTCTCACCTCCTTTGGTCATGTGATCAGAAGGGACCATTCCCTGGAGAAGGTTATCATGCTTGGTAAAATGGAGGGTCAGCGAAAAAGAGGAAGACCCTCCATGCTATGGATAGACACAGTGGCTGCAACGATGAGCTCAAGTCTAGTAAGGGTTGTGAGCATGGGCATGGGTCTGGGCAGTGTTTTGTTCTGTTGTATATAAGGTTGCTATGAGTTGGAGCTTACTCCAAGGCACATAACAACAGCAACAACAACAGACCCCAAACCCAGATCCTGGTAGCACTGGGCAGGTGGGCAGGCATTGAGGATTGAGGGGCTCAGGCTGCTCCTGCTGCTCAAGTGGGAAGAACAGCAGGTGGGGCTGAACATGTCCACTCCTCCCCGCTCCTCTCCCGCTGCCGTTCCGGGCCCTGCCCCTCAGCTGCCTCTGCTGCCAGCACCCCTTCCTGTGGCCTCAGCCAGCAGCTTCAGCATCCGCAGCAGTGGCAGCAAAGGCGCTGAGGACCACCTAAAGTCGGCTTCCCTACGGTTTTAATATAGTGTTTCCACAACGAACAAATCCCATAACACCCTGTTTCACAGGACATATTGTGAACGTTAAGCAACACTTACCTGTATTTGCTTATTTCATGTAAGTGACATCATACGGTATTTGTCCTTTTGCGACTGAACTGACTTCGCCGAGCATACTGTTTTCAAAGTTCATCCATGTTGGGGTGTGCATCAGGAGCCTTTCAGTTTTTGACATATCAGACTGACTTGTAAAAATGTGTTCAGCTAGGAGGAAATGCATTTACTGTGAAGAAAAAAAAATGTGTATTATTAAAGAGTTGGTTTGGTAACGAACACTGGGACTTTTAAAATGGAGGAACTGATGAAATGCTCTTATTTTCTGCATTAATTTCTTTTCTCTCTTGCTATTTTCTAACCTTTATTGCGGAAGTATTTTCTTAGTGAACTGAAAAGGTCCTGGGACCTTATTTCTACACAGTTATGGGATATTTCATTGCAATGGTAAGATGTGTTGAAGAGTCCAAATAGTTTCACATATATAAATGTATTTATTTCTGAAGACTTAAGGAAAATGCCATGGTCATGTTAAATAGGAAGCAACATTTAAGAGTAGACGGGAAGAGGACCTCCTAAAAGAAATATTTCTATGTACTTTACTATTATGATGGATTTCCAGAGAAAAATAATTATTTTACATAAGTAATCATCAAAACTAGAGCTTTGGAGGACTTACACTGCCTCAGTTTATATTAATCCTTTCCCTTCCTGAATTCATATGGAAATCAAAAATGTGAAAGTCTCCTGTAGCACTGGCTGCATAGAGTGGTTCAAGCTGCTGAGCTAGGAGGAACAACAGAACCAAGCAGAGAAGAGGTATGATGGGGATTTCCCATTACACAACCTCCAAAAAACTACGGCCTTTACCAACTGTACTGAAAATTAAAGCAGCAGCAGCAGCAACCCACTGTGCAACAATGATACCCTACATTGAACTAATTAGACTGCAAAGTTTCTAACACTGCAAAGAGCTGCCAAAGTATATAAATAAACTGAAACTTCCATCCACCCTGAAGATAGTTGACACTGCAGCAGTCACTGACAA
>NW_006921897.1:1974573-1977962 GCF_000298275.1 Orycteropus afer afer
AAAGCCAATTTCATTGCCGTCAAGAATCGATTCAACTCATGGAGACCCTTCCTTGGGTTTCTGAAGTGATATCTCTCCAGAAATAGCTTGCCTAGTCCTCCTTCTGAGAAGTGGCTGGTTTGAACCACCAGCCTTCTGGTTAGCAGTCAAATGCTTTAGGCATTATGCCATCAGAGCTGTCCCATATGGATGCAGTACATTGTTATTCATGATTTCTGAGTTTTGACTTAAACTCAGAAAATTATTATTGAGATGTCTGTTTTTTCTTTAATGAAAATTTGAGATCACATCATGCCTCCCCACAAGCATACTCTGTCTACCTTGTTTTTTTAACAGCACAGATTATTTTATTCTAAAGGTAACTATCTGGGAGAAAGATGTGGCTATTGCTTCCATAAAGATTACAGCCTTGGAAACCCTATGAGGCAGTTCTAATGTGTCCTGTAGGGTCACTATGAGTTGGAATCAACTTGTTGGCAGTAGATTTGTTTTCTGGTTTTATAGGTAAATAAGGAGTCCTGGTGGCACAGTGGTTAAGCACTCAACTGCTAGCTGAAAGGTCAGTGCTTTCCACCCACTATCTAATCAGTGGGAGAAAGATGGGGTAGTCTGCTTCTGTAAAGATTTACAGCCTTGGAAGCCCTGTGGGGCAATTCTAATATGTCCCATCGGTTCGCTATGAATCATAATCAACTCGATGGTAATGGATTTGGTTTTGGTTTTAGTGGTAACTAAGGAGACCTAGTGGTACAATGGTTAAACACTTGGCTGCTAACTGAAACGTCAGTCGCTCAAACCTACCATGGGACAAAGATGTGACAATCTGTTTCCATAATCTGTTTCCCTTGGGAACTCTATGGGGCAGTTCTACTCTGCCCTCTAGGGTCACTGTGAGTCAGAATTGACTTGATAGCAATGGGTTGGGTTTGAGTTTTATAGGTAAATGGCTTGACTTTTGGCAACCTTGAAAACTCTCCTTCAAAAGATTGATAGTGAGGTTGTGTGAGGTTTGGGGCAATGGAAAAACTTAGCCAACACCTGGCTTTGGCAGGGCCCATCATAGGCTCTGTTTGACCATGATTGTTGTTGTTGTTGTTATGTGCTGTCAAGTTGGACCCAACTCATAGCAACCCCTCCTTGGGTTGCTGAGGCAGTATCATTATGGAAGTAGATTGACCAACCTTCTTTCCAAGGAGTGGCTGGTGGGTTTGAACCGCCAGCCTTCTGGTGAGCAGTCAAGTGCCTTAGGCACTATGCTACCAGAGCTCCTGTTGGACCATGATAGTGGAGACCAATACACTGAAGAATCAGTGTTAATAAGCAGAAGTAGCACATCAAGCTGTCTAACATGGAGAAGCAGTTTGTAGCTAAGGCTTGTTTTCTGCCTATTACTACTGTTTTGAGGCTTCAATCCTAGACTGAGCATGCTAAAGTGAAAATAATTAGTAGTGTTTTTTAAAATGGGAACATTGAAATCAGGATGTTATAATTGTCATATACGCCTGATGCAAATTCAGTATTCTCCTGCCCAATGGATAACATGGAGGCCAAGATCCTAAAGGATGAATGTAGAAGAACCTTTGATGGAAAATATATGAGCTGACATGGGATCACAATCTCTGTGCCCATTAAACTATTAGATATCATCCAAGGAGAATTATTTTTAAAAAGAAAATTGGTACCTTTTTTATTTGGTAACAATTTTGTAAATAACACTTTGGTGATTCAGGATTGCCATTAGAACTAGCAGATAATAAGTAAGTGCCATGTGTTGAACACTGTTTAGGGGCAGAGGATACAAAAAAGATATGACATCACCTTTGTTATTGCCTAGTCCCATGTTAGCATCTCCTGGGTATATTTCAGGGATTCAAAACTGACTTGTTCAGTTTTTTTTTTATTATTTTTCACCAAACTTCAATTTGCTTATTGAAAACACATCATTTAAACCAGCTAGACTCAAGAGACTCAAGATGCAAATTAGAAAACATGACTACATACTCCTCTATGTCTTTCTTATTAACTCTCTTCCTACCCATTCACATGTCCCCACCTCCAGTCTATCTCCTCTGTTAAGAAACCCAGATTTTTCCTTAATTTTTGTCAGTGTCGAGATGCCTTTTTTCACTTGCCTGAAGTTGATTGCATTCTTTTCTTCCTTTGATTCAGATAAAATACTCCTTCCTAGAACCCTTATACACACAACTTTAGCCAAGAAAAATATTACATTTATTCATATATCCATATTCATGAAGTAAATATGAACATAAATATTTATGAAGTACATGATATGTGTCAGTCATTATTCTGGGCCCAGGACATATGGGAAGGAAAGACATGGATCAATTAACCCTACAAACACATAATTACAAGCTGTGATCAGCATAATGAAGGAAAAGTACAAGATAGTATGAGAGGCATAACAATCAGGACAGCTCATGATGAAGTGTGGGTGGTTGGACCTTCCAGGCCCGCTAGGTCTAGAATCCACAGAATACAGCCAGCACTTTGAGTCTGAATGGTGGTGCCATTGCACTGTCCACCTTGTGTCTGTTCCAACATTGTACTTTGGAAACAGACAACTTGTATTCCAGATTTCACAGGTTCACAGCTGAAAAGCAATTTTGCCTTAGGAGAGTTTGGACTTGGAGTTGATTTAAGAATTTTGGAATGATATGATGGGGTGAATGTGTTTTACATGTGGCAAGGACATGAATTTTTAGGGGCCACAAGGTAGAATGTTATAGATTGGATTGTGTTCCTCCCAAATATGTGTCAACTTGGTTAGGCCATGATTCTCAGTATTATGTAATTATTCTCCATTTTGCCATCTGATATAACTATCCTATGTGTTGTAAATCCTAACCTCTATGATGTTAACGAGGCAGGATTGGAGGCAGTTATGTTAATGTTAACTATGAGAGAATAAATTTCTGTTTGTTAACGACATGCACTTATGGTATTTCTGTTATAGCAGCATTAGATAACTAAGATACTATAGAATGGTTTAGGAGGTTGGAAGTCTGAATTCTGGGCACCAGCTCTAGGGGAAAGCTTTCTCTTTGTTGGCTCTGGGGGATGGTCCTTATTTCCTTTCAATATCTGTGAACCCAAAGTTCCTTGGAGATATCCATGTGTCTCAGCATCAATCTTCTCCTGGGGTCAAGGCGATTTTCAGTGCAGAGACCCCAGGTCCAAAGGACACCTTTCGCTCCCTGTTCTTTCTTGGTGGTGGTCGGTTCCTCTGGTCTCTGATCACTTGCTTAATCTCTCTTACATCTCAGAAGAAATTGAGTCAAGGTACACTCTAATCCTGTAGATGGTATCCTGCCTCATTAACAGAACTAGCTCTAATCCTGCATCATTAACATCATCGTTGTTGTTAGGTG
>NW_006921897.1:1978062-1980228 GCF_000298275.1 Orycteropus afer afer
CCACCCTGGTAGCACAGTGCCTAAGGCATCTGACTGCTAGCCAGAAGGTTGGTGGTTTGAACCCATCAGTCACTCCACAGAAGCAAGACAGGGCAATCTACTTTCATAAATATTTACCGCTTCAG
Organism: Orycteropus afer afer; assembly: GCF_000298275.1. Taxonomy (NCBI): domain Eukaryota; kingdom Metazoa; phylum Chordata; class Mammalia; order Tubulidentata; family Orycteropodidae; genus Orycteropus; species Orycteropus afer. Next base: position 1,978,188 of record NW_006921897.1, read on the forward strand.
GAACCCAATGGGGGTTGCTATGAGTTGGAATAGACTCAATGGCAGTGGGTTTGGCTTTTTTGGTTTTACATGCAACAGAGTGAAGCACTGCCCAGTCCTGCACCATCTTTATAACCCTTGCTATGCTTGAGGCTATCATTGCAGCCACTATGTCGATACATCTCATTGAGGGTCTTCCCCTTTTTTGCTGACTCTTTACCATGCATGATATCCTTCTCCAGGGACTGGTCCCTTCTAACATGACCAAAGTAGATGAGATGAAGTCTGGCTATTCTTGCTTCTAAGGAGCATTCCAGCTGCACTTCTTCCAGGACAGATATGTTCATTCTCTGGCAGTCCATAGTATTTTCAGTATTCTTGTCCAACACCACAATTCAAAGGCATCAACACTTCTTCCGTCTTCCTTATTCATTGTCCAGCTTTCACATGCATACGAGGCAATTAAAAATACCATGGTTTGGGTCAGGCACAAGGAGCTCTAGTGGCTTAGTGGATAAGGCATTTGGCTGCTAACCAGAAGGTCAGCAGCTCAAACCCACCAGCTACTCCACAGAAAGATTATGGGGTGATCTACATACATAAAGATTTAAAGCCTCAGAAACCCAATAGGGTCACTATGAGTCAGAATTGAATCCATGGCAGTGAGTTTTGGTTTTTTTGGGTCAGGTGCACCTTAGTCTTCAAAGCAACATCTTTGTTCTTTAACACTTTAAAGAGGTCTCTTGCAGCAGATTTGCCCAGTGCAATACGTCATTTGAATTCTTGACTACTGTTTTCATGGGTGTTGATTGTGGATCCAAGTAAAATAAAATCAAATCCCTGACAACTTCAATCATTTCTCCATTTATTGCAATGCTGTTTATTGGTCCAGTTGTGAGGATTTTGGTTTTCTTTATGTTGAAGTGTAATCCATAGTGAAGACAATAATCTTTGATCTTCATCAGTAAGTGTTTCAAGTCCTCTTCACTTTCAGCAAGCAAGGTTGTGCCCATCTGCATATCACAGGTTGTTAGTGAGTTTCCCTCCTATCCTGATGCCATGTTCTTCTTCATATAGTCCAGCTTCTCAGATTATTTGCTCAGCACACATCATATTAACATCATAGAGGTGAGGACTTACAACACATAGGATAATTACATCAAATCACTAAATGGAGAATAATTACATCAGATCACAGAATGGAGGATAATTACCTAATACTGAGAATCACAATCCAGCCAAGATGACACATATTTTAGGGGGACACAGTTCAATCCATAGCATTTCACCATTTAGCCTCCAAAATTCATGTCCTTGCCACATGTAAAACACTTTAACTCCATCTTATCTCAAAAGTCTTAACTCCAAGTCCAAATTCCATCCTGAGTAGTTCATCTCTGAACTTGTAAAATCTAGAATACAAATTATCTGTTTCCAAAGTACAATGATGTGCCAGGCACAAGGTAGACAGTTCCATTACAAATAGGAGAAATTGGAGGGAAAGAAGAAATAATGGGCAATGAGAAAGTAAAAAACAAAACAAACAAACAACAATAACAACAAAAACCAGCAGAACAATTTACGTTAGCTTTGAAGGCTTGAAAATAATCCTCTGTTCTCTAAGACCATCTAGGTAATGGCCCTGCCCTCCATGCCCCTTGGATTCTGGGTGGAGACCCTGTGGCTCTGGGCTTCAGCTCCACTTTCTAGGTCCACTCAGTTGACAACTCTACTCCTTCTACTCCTTCAATCTTGGGTGACCCCATTCTTCTAGTACAACTAAGTGGTGACCCCACTCCCTTGGCCCCATAAGGCCCCAGTCTTCTGCTGCTTGGCTCCACCCCATCAGTTTTGGGTAGCAGATATGGCCACATCCTTCTGGCACTCATGAATAGCAGCCCCATACTCCTGAACTGGAGTAAGCCCCAGGGATACAGGTGAGGAGAGACAACTCAGGGATGCCCAAAGCAGCAGGCCAGAAGAGCAGGAGAAAGGGGATTAAAAGCCAGGAAGCCAAACAGAGGAACAGTCAGCCACAGAGACCCAGGTGGGGGTGATACGA
>NW_006921897.1:1996686-1998019 GCF_000298275.1 Orycteropus afer afer
CTGCTAGTTGGGGTTTAGTCCAAATCTGCATCCTTTCCTTCAAGGCTCAGGGGTCCAAGATTATCTTCTGTGTCTGTGTTAATTAGTTTCCCTTTTCTTTGTTGAAGAGGGTCTGTGCAATCCTTCTGCCTAGTCCGCCATCTTGCCCCGCCTCTCTCTATTCAGTTCTTAAGGAACTCAGTTATCATGTTTACTTATCTTCCTCCAACAGAGGATGCAGGCTTGATTTTGATTTTACTAGGCTTCACCTCCATTTTCCAGAGCAGGGTTTCTCAACCTCAGTACTGTTGACATTTGGGGCCAGAGAATTCTTTGTAGTGGAGAGTCTGTTCTGTGCCCAAGCAGAATGTTTTGCAACACCCATGGCCTCTATGCACTAGTTGGCCATTAGCAACACCCACCCTGCCCCCCTATTTGAAACAACCCAAAATGTCACCAGGTTGACAAATGTCCCCAGAGGAGCAAAGTGAGAAACACTGCCCTAAGGCATTCTCACTGTCCTCTTAGTTACCATGGCTTCATTCAGCTAAACTGGTAGAAAGGGTCTGGTCCAAGCTTGTTCCTATTGTAAGGCCCCAGCCTGGAAGAAACACACACCACTTTCACTCACATTCTCTAAATGAATCATCAGTCTTATGGCCACATGTAACTGACATGGAGGATGAAAATGCAGTGTATCATTCGTGTGGCCAGCCACAGTTCTATCATTGTGGCAGGAAGGGAAATGGATTCTGGTAGGCAGTTAGCAGTCTCTGCCATAGTATGTATGACTCTATTAAAAGACAGGGATGGCTGAGATTGGATAGCAAAAACAAAGCCTCGTTACATCCCCTTTACAAGAGGCATGAGTTTAAAAAGCATGGAGAGGTTGAAAATGAAGGGAAGGGCAAATGCTAATGAAAAGACAGCAGATGTAATAATCAATATGAGACAGAATAGCATCCAAGGCAAAAAACTATTATGAGAGACTAGGAGGGGTATTTCATATTAATAGAAAAAGCCATTTGCCAAAACATTATAGCATGCAGGACATTTTAAGTACCTGATTCTTAGCTTCAAAATACATAAAACAAAACTCATTCAGCTACAGGAAAGTGTGGAGAAATTACCATTTATACCAGGCAGGTAGCCCATGTCTCTCTAAAACGAATAGATTAAGTAGAGTGAATGTAACTAATTTGCTTTATATTTATTTCCACATCATTCCAGCACCCAGCAAAGAGTCTTGAACATAGTTAAACCAAAAAACAAACTCACTGCCAACGGGTTGACTCTGACTCATAGGAACCCCCTTTGGGTTTCTGAGGTGGTAAATCTTTACAGAAGTAGATTG
>NW_006921897.1:1998859-2012767 GCF_000298275.1 Orycteropus afer afer
AATCCTGATGCCACATTCTTCTTCATATAGTCCAGCTTCTTGAATTATTTGCTCAGCATACAGATTGAATAAGTATGGTGTAAAGATCAACCCTGATGCACACCCTTCCTGATTTTAAACCATGCAGTATCTCCTTGTTACTCTAGTAGTCCTTTTGAGCCTAGAATTGGGCTATTAAAAGTTTTTCAAATTCATATGGAAATTTAAAGGACCCAGAATAGGATGGTTATAATAATAATAATAAAATACAGGTAATAACAAGTCTTGGTGAAGATGTGGATAAATTGAAGCCCTTAATACATTGCTGGATGAACCTTGAAAATATACTAAGAGAAAGAAGCCAGTTGCAAAGGGCCCCCTGTTGTGCCATTCGATTTATATGAAATGTACAAAATAGACAAAGTTATAAAGAGAGAAAAGAGATTAGTGGTTGCATAGGGCTAGGAGGCTAGATGATTGTCCTTGGCTGCGTTCTCTAGAGAAAAAAATCATGTATATATATATGTATATGTATATGTATATGTATATGTATATGTATATGTATACGCAGGAGCTCTGGTAGCATAGTGCCTAAGGCACTTGACTGCTAATCAGAAGGCTGGCAGTTCACATCCACCAGCCACTCCTTGGAAGGAAGATGGGGCAATCTACTTCCGTAGTGATACTGCCTTGGAAACCCAAGGAGGGGTCCCTATGAGTCAAGTCCGACTCGACGGCACAAGACAACAACAACAACATATATATACACACAGAGAGAGACAGAGATTTATCTCAAGAAAACAGCTCACACAGTTGTAGAGTCTGGCATTTCCCATGTCGGTAGGTCAAATGTCATGTTGGATGCCTCTTCTGACTCATGCAGCTACAGGGGCTGATGAACCCAAGATCAGCAGGCAGCTGGCTTTGGAGGCTGATGAATCCAAGATTGGTAGGTAAAATGGCATGCTCTTGGTTCACAGGCTATGAAGACAACAGTCCCACAATTGGCAGGCAATATGGCAGGCCACTGATTCAGTTCCAGCTGATGACGATCCAGGTGCAGGATCCCAAGCAAAAATCCAGTGACCTTTCCCAGAGCTTTCCATATATTCTGGAAGGAGGCTACATCTCAAAGGAAGCTCCCTTTCAAGTGATTGACTGGCCATAGCAGATCTCAACATGGAAGTGATTAGATTATATTAGATCTCATGATGGGGGATAACTACATCATAAGTACTAAACCAATGAAAATCATGGCCCAGCCAAGCTGACACAGAACCTTAACTATCATTGTGATACCTAAGGGATGTGAGGAATTTTGGGGGGAGCGATGAAAATGCTCCAAAATTAGTTGTGGCAATGGTTGCATACATCTATGATTACACTAAAAAACACTCAATTATACATTTTAAATAGATGAATTGTATGGTATGTGAACTATAGCTCAGTAAAACCATTTAAAAATATTTTCCAGCTCAACTCACAGTGGTGGCCAGTACCCTAGCAAGATGGTATGTGTGTCCATGAGGAAAGGGAAAAGTGTATGACTGTACTTCCTGGCAGGTGGGGGATCTGTAGCAGTCAGCCAGGCACTAGATGTTTTCACATTCTCATTTCACAACTGAACACCACCCAAAGGAAACACAGGTCAGTAAGAACATCAGATTTGTAAATTTCATCATTCATATTGCACAAATACTTCACAACCCTCTGTCTCCCAGAAATGGAGTGCTCTGGATCCAATTTCATAAGAACCAAGAACAGTGGACTATTTGCACTTGAAGCACCTCTCATTTTACAGATGGAGGAAATGAAGCTCAGACATGTTTCTGTGTTCATACAGCCTGGCAATAGTCAGTGGGAAGTCAGAATGCCGACATCCTGAAACCTTCCTAATACACATTACACTACCTGTGCTGTTTGTTCTACCAATATCATGAAGAGCTACCAGCTTAATGTGGATGGCTTTGATGGTTAATACTGTGTGTCAACTTAGCTAGGCTACTATTCTCAGTGGTTTGGGGGTCACTGAACTTGTTGGTGTTCCATAATGTATTGCAATGTGATGTAATGTAATCATCTTCCATTTTGTGATATGATATGAGCAGCCAGTCAGCTGAAAGGGGCGTTTCCTTGGGGGTGTGGTCTGCCTCCAGAGTATAAGTGGATGTTCTGGCAAAGTGTGTGCCACCTGACCTAAAGACATAAGACTTGCCAGCCCCTACAGTTGCATGAGCCATTTCCTTGAAATAAATCAATCAGTATCCATCTCTCTCTTTATACACACACACACACACACACATATATATGTATGCATGTATATATATGTATGTATGTATGTTTTACTCTTCTAGAGAACCAAACTAAAACAACAGATAACTGGTTAAGATGCTAAAGTTTTGGATTTCAGCAATATTTCACCTGGAATCTGGGGCTAATGTGACATTAAAACAATGAGGAAATATGAAACATTGCCATGAACAACAATCCCAGCAAAAGCAATGTTCAGAGGTCTGATTTCCAGCCTCCGCTTTGATTTGACACTAGTCATATGGCCTGGATCACTATCCCTCTGTTTTGGAAGACTTCAGTTCATGTCATGGAAAGGCAAAAAGAGGGGAAAGAAATGATCAGAAAATTATAGTTTCCAAGGCAGTGCTTTGTAAATGCACTTTAATGAATGAATATTGTTGTTCCATGTAGAGAAAGTTGCTACTACTGGCTAACAAAGCCCAAGAAATCTTGGAATACTTAGATTAAATTGTTTCCTCAGTTAATGATTGAGTATCTGAACAAAACTTTCTCTTTTTACAGCATCACCGTTTTGTGATTCCAGCTTTGCTCAAATGTATTCCTAGGAATCTTACAGTAGCCATAATTTGGATGAGCTCAGCCAGGTAGAGTCTTGGGAATTCATTGAATTAAAGGAAGCCAGGGCAGGGCAAAAAGGAAGGTGTAGCCAGAGGTGCCGTGTGTACTGATCCAGGATGTTTTGTGAGGTTAGGATCTTATGGAGCAACAATTGCCATAACAACTGGTGTGCTAGGAAGGAGTGTATCTACCAGATGTAATAGTCAACAGGAGACTAGAATCAGTGTTCCAGTTCTAGGTGGTATGTCTACTTTTACAGAATTCCAGAGAGTGAGGGGATGGATATGGGGACACAAGGGAGGAGGAATTGGCAAGGACTTAGTAGAACTCAATCACTTGGGCTGGGTCTTAGGGTAAGTTTTCAGTTACAGCAAAGGAACTGGAGGGTTAAATGTTGTTATTGTGGTTGTTACTTGCCATCTATACCACTGTGTTTGTTCCAACTCACAATGACCATATCCTCAACAAAATAAAATTCTACATGGTTCTGCACCACCCCCAAGTTTGGTTGTGGGTCAGAAAGTGTTCCTTTGTGATCCATAGGGTTTTTTCATTGGCTTATTTTCAGAAGTAGATCACCAGGCCTTTCTTCTTAGTCTACTTAGTCTGGAAGATCCACTGAAACCTGCCCAGCATCACAGCAACATGCAAGCCACCACAGTACAACAAACGGACAGATGGGTGGTAGATATGCATGAGGTACATTGCCTGGGAAGGTTAAATAGGAACCATGGAAGATGCCTAGTCACAGGCATTATGGATACACTTTGAGAGTGAAGAGGATAATATGGCTGAGGGGAAAGGGGGGTGCCCAGGGCTAATCTTAACAATCCCAGATATAATTAATTCTGTGTCTCACCCAGTGGCAGTGTTTGTTCTGTTTCAGCCCCTAAAATATAAGCCAGTGGAAGAGTTCCCAGAATTTAACTATCAGATTAATAACATGAACTACTCTCTTAGAATTTTTACAGGGGAAAAGCCTCCTGAAGGGGTCTACATGGTTGTGCCAGGAATTATATTGGCTTTAAACTGCATGAAAGAAAATGGAGATGATTCACTACAAAATAAATACAGAAATTATAACCAGAAATCATGCATCTTGCTACTACTAGGAAGGAAAGGAATATTCTTTTTTAAAAATTTATTTTCTATTTTTTTTATTTTGTATTTTGTAGGAAAGAAATATTCTTGTCGGTTGGCCAGGCCAGGACTAAAGTGAGGCAAACAAGACGTCCACAATTTTGTACCCTAGGTGTCTCACTTGCTTCAACGTAGTCCTGGCCTTGTTGGTTGGCAATATTGACCCAAAGCAATTTTGTGAAAACCTAAGAACTGTGGGAATAAATAATTTCCAAAAGTGAAACAAAATGGGAAAATGGTGCAAGAAGAAGAGAGACTAGTGTGGTGAATGGCAAGCTCTAGAGGGCCAGTCGGAGGGCCAAGGGTGGCAGCAGAGATGGGCAGAGTAGCACAGCAAAGAGCGGGTGAAGAGTGGCCGTTCTCACAGGAGTGTGCAGTCAGCAGTGAGGAGCTCCCTGCTAGTGGGGAGCCTGACTTGCGAAAATAGCACAGTGCTGAAAGAAAATGGTGTCGGTGGCAGGAAAGGTGAACTGCGTGTAAATGGGTGTTACTGGCAAGAGAATATGTAGTGGCTCTTTTTAAGAAGAATATCTGGGTTTTGTCATGAAATTATATTTTATGGCCATATGTTTTGCCTTTTGCCCTTGTTGTTGTTGTTGTTGCGTGCTGCTACATTGATCCTGACTCATAGAGACCTGATAGGCAAGTAGAACTGCCTCATAGCATTTCCTAGACTGTAATCTTTACAGGAAGGAGCTCTGGTGCCTAAGGAAGTTGACTGCTAACGAGAAGGTTGGTGGTTTAAACCCACCAGCCACTCCGCGGAAGAAAGACTGGACAATCTACTTCCGTAAAGATTTACCACTTCGGAAACTCAAGGGGGGTCACTATGAGTCGGAATCAATTTGGTGGCGGTGAGTTTGGATTTTTTTGTTTTTAATCTTTACAGGAGCAGACCACCAGGTCTCTTCTCCCACAGAGCACCATTGAGTTTCAACAACCATCATTTCAGTTAGCAGCTGAGTGCTTTAACCATCGTGCAATCCTTTTTGCCTTTATACCTGGACTCAAATTGGGAGTTCTGCCATTGTAATCTTAAACAAGGTGTGTAGCTTTTCTATTTTTTTTTTCTTTTTCTTTTTATCGTGATTTGGGTGAAAGTTTACCGAGCAAATTCATTTTCCATACAGCACTTCATACATGTTTTGTCTCATGACATTGACTGCAATTCCCCACAGTGTAACAGCTCTCTTCCCACTTCTTCCCTGTAGTTACCTCTTCCCTGTGTCCTTCCCTTCCATGCACTCCTACCCCCTAAGCTATCTCCTTGTGCAAACACTTCCCTTCTGTTCTCCTGTGATTGCTTCAAGGAGTATATCTACCAGATGTAAATGTTCACCCTATTGTTCACCTCTGTTGTTTGGCTGGAAGCCACAGGAGTGAGTTCAATTCCAGACCTGAAGGGTGGCTAGGGGCCATAGTCTCAGGGGTCTCACCAGGCTCTATCAGACCAGCAAACCTGTTTTTTTTCTTTTCATTTTTTTTAAATGATTTTGAGTTTTGTTCCACATTGTTCTCATACTCTATCCAGGATCTCCTGCACTTATCCCTCTGAGAGGTTGACAGTGAAGCTGGGCACCATCTAGTTCTTCTGGTCTCATAGTCATATAGGCTGAGGATTGTATGGTCTACTAGTCCCTTGGACTAATTGTTTTCTTGCATCTTTCATTTTCTTCATTCTTCTTTGCTCTGGATGTGGAGAGACCCATTATTGCATCTAGGTGGCCGCTTGCAAGGTTTTAAGATCTCAGTCTCTATTCACCACAGTAGGATGTACCAAAAAAAAAAAAAAAAAAAGAACCTCACTGCTGTTGACTTGGATCCAACTCATAGTGACCCCTCCTTAGGTTTCCAAGGAGGGGTCACTATGGAAGTAGATTGCCCAGTCTTCCTTCCAAGGAGTGGCTGGTGGGTTTGAACCACCAGCTTTCTGGTTAGCAGTCAAATGCCTTAGGCACTACGCCACCAGAACTCCTAAGGTAGTACCAGAAGCAGTTATAAAGATTCCAAATTATTCATTTTCCAGGTTAATGACAAAAAGAAAAGTTTGTCATTATATTCCCTCATTCTCCTAATGATCACTTCTGCTGCCGTATTCAGTTGCTATGATAGCTGCACCTTTCAGCCAACACCAACTTGCAACTCAATTAAAAACAAAAAACCTAAGCTACAAAACCCTCTCAAGAACACTGTTGTTGTTGTGAGGTGCTGTCAAGTCATTTCTGACTCGTAGCAACCCTATGTACAATAGAACAAAACACTGCCTGGTTCTGTGCCATCCTCACAATCCTTACTATGTTTGAGCCCATCGTGTCAGCCGCTGTGTCAGTCTATCTTGTTGAGAGTCTTCCCCCTTTTTTATTAATCCTCTGCTTTATCAAGCATGATGTTCTTCTCCAGCTATTGGTCTCTTCTGACAGCATGACCAAAGTACGAGAGACGAAGTCTGCCATTCTTGCTTCTAAGAAGCATTTTGGCTGTACTTTTTCTAAGACAGATTTGTTCCTTCTTCTAGCAGTCCATGGTTTTTATTCAGTATTCCTCACCAACCCCACAATTCGAATGTGTTAATTCTGCAGTCTTCCTTATTCATTGTCCAGCTGTCACTTGCAGGAACTCTAGTCCCTTCTAATGAGATAAACTATGATGGTACAGATTTGGGCAGAGACCATGGCTGCCTTACCTATCACTTCATATCACTGTGGTTTGAGGGGGAAATTTGGTATCCGGTGGATGAGAATGTCATCGTCTAGGTACTAGAAGGAATAATTTTCCTAGGACTTTAGGACTGCTTCATCCTCATCCATCCTCCACCAGACTTACCCTGAAACTTCAGAGGTCTATGCAAGGCCAGGGAGGAAGAACCTGGCCCTGTATCTTAGGAAATCATGGTTATGTATATGTCTAAATTCTGCCTGTGGTTTGCTCTAGGAACTTGGCCATATTACTAAGTCTCTCCAGGCTGGCTTCAGCTTACTGATCTGTAAAAGGAGAATATTGTCATTCCTTCTGTCTGTGACTTTTGTGAAGCTCAAATAAGGTATTAGGCAAGAACATGCTTTGTGAACTGTGATGTGCTTTGGAAGTATAAGCTGTTGCTATCCTACTCATTCATTCATTTAAAAGTATTTTTTGAGTACTGGCCAGGTACTGTGAAAACAAGATCCCTATTGTGAATATTGTATATGAAAACAAGAGCTTCTAATCACTGGGTAGGAGAAAGACTATAAACAAATATTTATGAAATTGCCAGGTACTCATAAGCAGTATGAAGGAAAATAAAGCAGGGTAAGAAGATAGAAAAAAATGGTTGATTAGGTATGGGATGACTTTCTATTCAATAGTTGGGACTCAGAGGGCCCATATAATACCAGTTGAAAAATTAAAAAAAAAAAAAAAGTAAAGTTCAAGGACAACGTAATAGTGGAAGGACTCTCAGAAATTTTACTCACAGCACAATCATATCTTAATAGCAGATTAGGAAAAATTTGTACACATAAGCACATACATACATACATACACATACACCCCTATGCTTTTCTTTTCAACACAAGTTTAGTGTGCATAGTCATTTTCTGCTTGTCTTCCCAAATGCAAAGAATGGCTTAAAGGTTCATGAGTACAAAAGGAAGAAAGTCAGGGTTTAGAGAGTGATGCTTCTCTGAGAATTCTAGGGTCTCAAGAAGAATTCTGAGTGATAATGGGTGGAATCACTCAATGAGTAAACAAGTTTTAGCAGTGTATTGCAACATGGCAAAAACTGTTTTCAGTGGGGAGAGCTGGGTTTGGGGGCAATCATTTGAGGAACTGAGAAATGCAAATGACAAGATATCACTTTGTCTTTTGCCAAACAAATGGGCTGAGAAAGTGGGAATTCAATCTAGTAAAAATGAGTGAGAATGGGAGGAGGCATTATGCCAAGCAGCATAGGCTCTGCCTCCAAGGACAAGCAAGCTAGGGCACTGCATAGAGGATGGGCTCAGGAAATACATGGGTGAGGAAATGATGAGATCCACAGTCTCTTCAAGCATCTCAATCTTTAAGGAAGATTAAGCTTTGGGAAGCTGTCTTATGCCACCAGATCGAACACTGTGAATCAGAAAATCAATCTATTAATTTACAGTGAAAATAGAACTGTCAAATGATCAGTCATACCCCACCACTTCCACCAGGAAGGAGAACCATAGTAGCATTACCCATATCAATGCATTGGGGATGGGTAGTTGGTCACTTATTTCTTTTAACTTATTTTGATATAATTTTTTAAAAACACAGAAACATTGCAAGACTGATTTAAGGAATCACAATGTAACATGTCTCCTTTACTCAGATTCATCAACTCAAATCCACCCCCGCCCCAATCCCCATCTGCTCAGTCAGATCAGCTATAATTTCGTTTGTTTTGTCTTTAGGGCTTCTGCTTAGAACTTCATTGAAGAAGAATTGTGGCTTTAAAATGTTTTTTAAAACCTGATGTAGAAGAATGAAAATAGAAGAGGCTGCCCAGTAATTCATAGATACAAGTATTAGGGAAAATTCTCATGGCTACAGATACAGTTTAAGTATGGAGAACATATTGTAACCTACGTGACCTTAAAGATATCATGTTGTTGTTGTTGTTATTTGCCGTCGAGTCGGCCCCGACTCATAGAGACCCCTCCTTGGGTTTCCAAGGCAGTATCACTACGGAAGTAGGATTGCCCAACCTCCTTCTGAGGAATGGCTGGTGGGATTGAACTGCCAGCCTTCTGGTTAGCAGTCAAGTGCCTCAGGCACTATGCTACCAGAGCACAGAGTGAATATATAATCTCCCAGGTTTTGCTGAGGTATGTGGCATGGGATTTATGATTTAAATGCTGTAATAAATGGATCTGTTGTTGTTAGGTGCCACTGAGCTTGTTTCAACTCATAGTGACCCTGTGCACAATAGAATGAAACACTGCCTGGTCATGCACCATCCTTACAATCTTCGTTATGCTTGAGCTATTGTTGCAGCCACTGTGTGAATCTATCTCATTGAGATCCTTCCCCTTTTTTGCTGACCCTCTACTTTAATAAGCATGATATCCTTCTCTAGGGACTGGTCCCTTCTAAGAACATGACCAAAGTACAAGAGAGAAAATCTGGCCATTCTAGCATCTGAGGAACATTCTAACTATTCTTCCTCCAAGACAGATTTGTTAGTTCTTCTGCTAGTCCATGGTACTTTTCAGTATTCTTTGCCAATGCCACAACTCAAAAGGGTCAATTCTTCTTTGGTCTTCCTTTTTCACTGTCCAACTTTCACATGCATATGAGGCTATTGAAAGTGCCATAGTTTGGGTCAGGCACACCTTAGTTTTCAAAGTGACATATTTGCTCTTTAACACCCTGAAGAGGTCTTTTGCAGCAGATTTGCCCAGTGTAATACTTCATCTAATTTCTTGACTGCTGCTTCTATAGGTGTTGATTGTGGATCCAAATAAAATTAAATCCTTGACAACTTCAATCTTTTCTCTATTTATTGTGATGCTAAAGAGCCCTGGTGCCATAGTGGATTAGGCATTTGGCTGCTAACTAGAAGGTCAGTGGTTCAAACCTACTAACCACTCCATGGAAAGAAGATGGGGGTGATCTACTTCCTTAAAGATTTACAGCCTTGGAAACCCAATAGGGGTCACGATGAGACAGAATCAACTTGGTCACACAGTGAATTTGTTTTTGTTTTTTATTATTGCGATGTTTCCTATTGGCCCAGTTAGGAGGATTTTTGTTTTATTTATGTTGAGATGTAATCCATACTGAAGGCTGTAGTCTTTGGTCTTCATCAGTAAGTGCTTCAAGTCTTCTTGGCTTTCAGCAAACAAGCTTGTGCCCATTTGGGTATCACAGGTATTAAAGAGTCTTCCTCCAATCCTGATGCTGCATTCCTCTTCATATAACGTGGCTTCTCGGATTATTTGCTCAGCATACAGATTGAATAAGTATGGTGAAAGGATACAACCCTGACGCACTCCCTTCCTGATTTTAAACTATGCAGTACCCCCTTGTTCTGTGTGAATGACAGCCTCCTGGCCTGTATACAGGTTTCTCATGAACACAATTAAGTGTTGTGGAATTCCCATTCTTTGCAATGTTATCTATAATTTGTTAAGATCCACACAGACAAATGCTTTTGCATAGTCAATAAAACACAGGTAAACGTCTTTCTGGTATTCTTTGCTTTCAGCCAGGATCTATCTGACATCACCAATGATATTCCTCTTTCCATGTCCTCTTCTGAATCCAACTCGAATGTCTGAGTATGTGGATAGGGGGTGGCTCAAAGAAAGGCATCAAGGCAGAGACTACGTGGCCTTTACTTTGTCTGAACAAAAGAAATTCTTAAAGTCTAGCCATGATGATCAGGATAGGAGAACCCACAGACAGGTTGGGACCATAGTGTCAGTGGGCATTGCCTTTAATGTTCTGTCCTTTGGAACAGGGAAAATAGACAAATGGGACTGACTCACAGGTTCAAGGATCCTCGGCTGGGACACAGTCTATGAAAATTGAGAGAAGTAATGGCAATCATGGAAGGCAGAACTACAATAGCATTCATGAAAGCAACGAAATAGCAAGCTGTGCAGAAAAGCCTGCCAGAGACTTTGATTTTAAAACATCTAATGGAAGTCAAGTATGATTCCAGGGCCCAAGACTGTAGAAAGAATGGTAGCTCTCAAAAGATGACTCAAAAACAAAACTCTGACCATTCCTACATGATTCCAATAAGCAAGTCAAGGAGGAGCATTACAAAGAAATGTGACTATTAAGTACATATTCCCACGAACTCAGAGTTAAGGAAGTCCTGCATAAAAGATGAACGTATATAACCAAGTGTCCATGAGAAATTCAGAAAAGAGTGTCAGGAAGCCCAGATTGAACTGTTATTGTTGTTAGGTGCCGTCGAGTCAGCTCTGGCTCACAGCGACCCTGGCGACCCTGTGCACAACAGAACGAAACACTGCCCGGTCCTGCGCCAGCCTCACGATCCTTGCTATCCCTGAGCCCGTCGTTGCAGCCACCATGTCGATCCATTTGTTCAGGGTCTTCCCCTTTTTCGCTGAGCCTCTGCTTTACCAAGCATGATATCCTTCTCCAGGGAATGGTCCCTTCTGACCACATGACCAAAGATTGAACTAAGACTGCCAAAAGAAGACAGAATGATCAAAATGCTTTCCTCCAAGTTGTACTGGGGAAACACAAGACATGGGCTGAATTTTCAAGGCACATGACATATGGTAAGTGAAGAGTCAACGGAGGCAGCTAGACTCCATTTTAATTTTACTCCTCCTCCATCTCTCTCTCTCAAGAGACATGGACTGAACAAATTGAACATCGATTACTAGTGAGATCCTTGTTTCTTCAGGTTATTGTAGACATGGAGATAGGACATATAGGTTACAAATGCTATCTGCTTGCTGCCTCCATTCTTAGCAGTGACATCACTACTGTTGGTGTCACTCAGTGCAGTAACTCATGGTGTCACACACACACACACACACACACACACACATACCCATAAGCAGCTGGCATTCACATCCTCCCAAACCCTAACCCCTGCCCTACAACACTCTACCCCTAGGAGCAAGGTGACCCTGCCTGGCCCTGCCCCATCCCCCATGGAGGGCTGAGCATTGCCCTAGAGGCCCCCTTACCCATGACAGCTCCCCAGAACTCTTCACCTCTTCTGCTGCCCAAGGCAGAATCCCTCCTCTTTACCCAATGGTGGGCACGACAGTCCACCTGCACCCTGAGCAGCAAGTGGAGAGGTGATGAGTTACTGCACTGGGTGCCTGTGACACCAACTCTAGTGACACTTCGGCCTTGACAGCTCCTCCCTCAACGGCACTAGCCTGCCTGTTGCCTCTCCTAACCCTGGGGTCATTTTGCTGTCACCCCCTCTGACGGTGTCAGGGGGTGTGCTTCACAGCACTGCCTCCAGCTCCAGCAACGCCACTGATTCTTGATGTGCCAAAAGCAACACGATTCCACCGCCACTGGTAACTAGCCCACGGTTCACCGACCCCACAACCAACCCTGATGCCCTTTGCTCCACTCTGCTCTGCTCTCTTGAGCTGATACTGTGGCTGTTGCATTGCTGCTGCGGGAACTTTAACTCAGACAGACCTGGGTTCTAGCTTCACCACCTACTATTTACATGAACTTAGATAGTTTCTTAACTGCTCTAAGCCTCAGTTTTCTAACTTATCAACATATTACCCACTTCCCAAGGTTCCTGCAAAAGTGAGATTACTTTAAAGCTTCTAGAACAGGGTCTGACTTACAGTCGGAACTCAGTAAATGATTTCCTTGTCTGAGGTATCTCTGGCCACTTATTCCTTCAGAGATGATACTGTGTTTGCATAGCTAATGGTTGCCTTAATTGCAGATCCAGTGCTGAATGGGAAAGGAAGTCTCATGAGTCCTAGCCCGGAAATTCAGTGCTTAAAAGTTGCCTCTTAAGCAATTTGCAGCTCATTCATTTTATTGCCACCTAAACGCAGAAGTGTGCCAGCTTAGTTAAACTGCAAAGACTGCCAAATGCACGACAGGTTTTTAAAATATATTTTTGAAGACTCAATATAATTTGGGAGCTCTGGTGGCATAGTGCCTAAGGCATTTGAATGCTCACCAGAAGGCTGGCAGTTCAAACCCACCAGCCACTCTTCAGAAGGAAGGTTGGGCAATCTACTTCTGTAGTGATAGTGCCTCAGAAACCCAAAGAGGGGTCGCTATGAGTCAAAATCTACTTGACGGCAGTGAGTGGTTTTTTGTGATCAATATAATTTTAAAAATGATGATGGTCCTCTTTATATCTTTCTGTATTCTCCGGCATGCCAGAGGAGCTGGCTAGCTCTGTGCTCCACAAATGGGCTCCACCTAATAAAGAGAAACGTCTGAACATATAAAACATAGTCAGTGTATCTGCAGGGATTTTCAGTGTGTGGGGGTCTGTTATCAAATTAGTCTGTGGGGCTTTGTCAAATGTCATACATTGCCACATTTCTCTTCTCCCCTTTCACCATCCCATTAAAGATTCTTGTATTGGGCATATGGCTCCTCAGAGAAGTCATGGGTAGGTTGAAAAATGGTCAAACTCACAAATGATTCTGAAACATGCATAATGTATTTGCCTCATGAAAGTTTTGATTGATAGAATTACTTGCCAGCGATGCCACAGGGTAAGTATCCATCATAACTCCACTAGCTGGGAAAATACAGACACCTTTACAGTGCCTGGGTTCACACTGGAGAAACAGAGTGTCGTGAAGAACGTGTGGTGGTGTGGTTGTTACTCCAAGCCCTGCAAAGCATTTTTTCATGTAGTCAGCACCATTTTCTTCTAGCAGAGAGGAGTGGGATTCCAGGGAGCAAAGAAAGCATGAGGGAAGGCGATTTCCAGGCAGAGGCCATTGAGGACATCCATTTGTGTTCCCCATTCCCTGCCCATTTTCCTTCCCGAAAACCTAGTACTACCAGAAGCTTTTCTCAGCGTGGTACCTCAGCTTTATGGTGGAAATAAGGCCAAGGGTAGGTGCAACTCTCTTGATGCAAAGGAAGGATGCGAAGTGTGGTAGTTCAGTTTGTGTGCCCGCTTGGCTGGGCCTGGTTGAGTGGCTGGGCAGCTGGATGTAGTATTCCCCACGATGAGACTGGTAATCAGCTCCACGGCGGAATCTAGTCTGAGCAGCTGAGTAGCTGCCTTAGGGATGTGGTCTGCTCCTAGTATGTAAAGAGAAGCTTTAGGAGTGGTCTGTAGCTTTTGGTATGCTTGAATCCTGTATGTAGCGAAGTTGTTGTTTAGCAGCCTGCCATGTTGTCTGCTGTTCTTAGAACTGTTAATGGACTTGAATCAATGGCCTGCCATGTGGTTTGGTAATAGCAGAACTGTGCCTT
>NW_006921897.1:2012867-2017529 GCF_000298275.1 Orycteropus afer afer
GGCAGAGCTGAAGCCCAAGGTCGAGGGGCTTTCACCCATCCCCTAGAGCTGGCACTTTGAACTCAGACTTCTAGGCTCCTAAACTGTAAGGGAATAAACTCCTGTTTGTTAAAGTCACCCATTTGTGGTATTTTCTCTTTGCGTGGCATGAAGTAACCAAAACTAGAAGGGAGTGAAGAGAAGCATAAAGAGATACTGTTCAGCTCTAGCCATTCTAAGGCCCACTGATGTGACAGCAGCAACATTGCTTATTTGAATCTATTTAGGTTCCCTTTGGCAAACAAGAGTATGAACTTTAATCAACATACACAAGAGTTCAGTACTTGAAATTGAATACTTAAATTTAACAAAGCAACAGGGGAAAGGGTTTCTTTCCATAAATGCTATTGAGATAAGGTAACACTGCTATGGAGAAAAAGTAACTTAAACCTATACCCCATGCCATATATCACAATCAGGGACCTATTGTTTGAATAGCCAAATATTCAGGAAAGAATTCATTATGGGAGCAGGGACAGAATAATATAGAATAACTATTCCATTTATGGAGGGAGATACAATATTGATTAAAAGGAAAAAAATCAATTGCAATTAAAACCTTAGTAAACAAAGATAAAAGTTAAGTAACAAAATAGAAAATTATATTCAATGCACATGATGGTAGATTTATATCCAAAATATATTAAGAGATTTTTAAAATTCACATTAAATTAACTGTGGACAGTAGTCAAAGAATATGAAGAATGATTTCATAAGATGAAATACCATTAGTAGATTAACATGGGAAACAGTATACAATCTTGCCAACAATAAAAAAAAGTATGAATTAAAACAGTGATGACATGTCACATTATACTTCTAAAATTAGCAAAATATAAAAGGATATTATTAAAACTAGTGATTGAATTATTGGGAAAATTGAAACATTCATACATTTCTAGTGACGTTGTAAATTATCTCAGTCAATTTGATGAACAATTTGGCAGTTTGTAGTAAGAGTCATAATAATATTCAAACTTTTTTAACTAAATAATTTCACTCTAGGGTATTTTTTAAGGATGTAATTCAGAAGAGGAAAAGCCTTATGTGTTATATATTGAAAAACTGGATATATTCCAAACAGGCATTAATAGAAAATCATTATAAAATTACGATATTTTAAGTTAATGAAACAGCTGGCAACAAATGAAAATGATAAATACTAAGGTTATTGAGTTAGATGGAAAAGTATATACAAAAAAGTTAAGTGAAAAAATTTTAAAACATAAATAAATTATGGACACAACTAAGAAAGACAGAAGGTACTGAAGCTGTGTATTTCCTATGGCTTATTGAAGTTGGCCCACTAGGAATACTATGAATTTAATAAAATTTGAATGTGGTAGTACAATAGAAAAGAGGGAGAGGAAAGGTTCAAATAAAAGTGAGGGAGGGAAATGCAGACAGAAGATCTGAGAAATCAAACTGCCATATTATTTAAGACCACATAAAAACAATCGAAGAGGGATTTCGGTGAAATTAGAAAATCTATCTGAATCATGTTGTCATCAAGTCAATTCCAACTCATGGCAACCCTATGTACAACAGAATGTTCAATGCCATCAGTGACAGGATAATATCCATATGCCTACAAGGAAGACCAGTTAATACAACTACTATTCAAATTTACACACAAACTACTAATGCCAAAGATGAAGAAATTGAAGATTTTTACCAACTTCTGCTTTGTGAAATTGATCAAACATGCAATATCAAGATGCATTGATAATTACTGGTGATTAGAATGCAGACGTTGGAAACAGAAAGGAATGGTAGCTGGAAAATATGCCTTTGGTGGTAGAAATTAACATTGGCATTTGCATGATGAAATTTTGCAAGACCAGTGAGTTAGGCATTGGAGGTACCTTTTTTCAACAACATAAATGGCAGTTGTACACATGGACCTCACGAGAGGGAATACACTGGAATTGGGACTACATTTGTGGAAAGAGACAGGGGAGAAGTTCAATATCTTCAATCAAGATAAGGCAAGGGGCCAGTTGCAGAACAGACCATCAATTACTCCTATACAAGTTTAAGTTGAAGCTGAAGAAAATTAAACAAATCAACAAGAGACAAAATATGATCTTGAGAAGATCCCACCTGAATTTGGAGACCAATCTCAAGAATAGATTTGGTACATTGAACCAAATGACCTAATGGCCAAAGACCAGACAAGTTGTGAGATGACATGTAGGACATCATACATGAAGAAAGCAAAACAGTCATTAAAAAGACAGGAAAGAAAGAAAAGACCAAAATCGATATTAGAAGAGACTCTGAAACTTGCTCTTGCACATAGAGTAGCTAAAGTGAATAGAAGAAAGGATGAAGTAAAAGAACTGAACAGAGAATTTCAAATGGTGGCTTGAGAAAATAAAGTACTAAATGAAATGTGCAAAGATCTGGAGTTTGAAAACCAAAGGAAAGAACACACTCAGCATTTCTCAAGTTCAAAGAACTGAAGAAAAAATTCAAACCTGAAGTCACAATATTGAAAGATTCCATGGACAAAATATCCAAAGACACAGGAAGCATAAAAAAAGATGGAAGGAATACACAGAGTCACTGTACCAAAAGAACTGGTTGACATTCATCCATTTCAGGAACTACCATATGATCAAGAATCAATGGTATCAAAGGAAGAAGTTCAAGCTGCACTGAATGCATTTGTGAGAAACAAGTCTGTAGATGAAATACTGATTGAGATGTTTCAACAAATGGATACAATGCTGGAAGTGCTCACTCATCTATGCAAAGATGGCCAACTAACTGTAAAAAAAAGTCCATGTGTGTGCCATTTCAAAAAATGATGATGCAACAGGATGTGGAAATTATCAAACAATATCATTAATGTAACACAAAAATGAAATTTTCCTGAAGATAATTCAAAACCAATTGCAGCAGTACATTGACAGGGAACTTTCAGAAATTTGAACAGGATTCAGAAGAGGATATGGAAGGAGGGATATAATTGCTGATGTCACATGGATCTTGGCTTAAAGCAGAGGATACCAGAAAGATGTTTACTTATGTTTTATCAATTATTCAAGGGCATTTGACTGTGTGGCATAACAAATTATGGATATCATTGTGAAGAATGGGATTTCCAGAACACTTAATTGTGCTTATGTGGAGCCTGTATATAGACTAAGAGACAGTTGTTAAAATAGAAAAAGGGGATAGTGTGTGTATAAAATAAGAAAGGTGTGTGTCAGAGTTGTATCCTTACGCAAAACTTGTTCAATCTGTATACTAAGCATGCAATCTGAGTAGCTGAAATATATGAAAAAGAATGCAACATCAGGATTGGAGGAAGACTCATTAACAACCTCCAATATGGAGATGATGCAACCTTACTGAAAGTGGAGAGGACTTGAAACACTTACTGATGAAGATTTAAGACTACAGCCTTCAGTATGGATTACACCTCAACATAAAACAATAATCCTCACAACTGGACCAATAAGCAGCATCAGGATAACTGGAAAAAAGATTGAAGTTGTCAAGGATTTCATTTTACTTGGTTACACAATCAGCACCCTTGGAAACATCAGAAAGGAACCCCAAATGATGTTTTGTATGGGAAAAATCTGCTGCAAAGGACTGCTTTACATATTGAAGGAAACTTTCTTTGTTGGTTACCAGGGGTGGGAGGGGAGGGGAAGAACACTGCACAAATGAAAAAATTTTTAGAAAGACCACTTTAAAGTGTTAAAATGCAAAGATGTTACTTTGTGGACTAAAGTGTACCTGACCCAAGCCATGGTACTTTCAGTAGCCTTAATATGCATGTGAAAGGTAGACAATGAATAGGGAAGACTGGAGAAGAATTCATGCATTTGAGTATGGTGTTGGTGAAGAATATTGCATATACTATGGAGTTTCGGAAGAATGAACAAATCTGACTTGGAAGTATAGCCAGAATGCTTCTTGGAAGCAAGGATGGCAAGACTTCATCTCATGTACTTTGGACATGTTATCAGGAGAACCAGACTCTGGAGAAGGACAACATGCTTGGTCAAGTAGATGGTCTGTGAAAAAGAAGGCTTTCAACACGATGGATTGACATGGTGGCTGCAACAGTGAGCTCAAGCAAAGCAATGATTGTGAGGATGGTATAGGACCAGGCAATGTTTTGTTCTGTAAAGAGGTTATTTTGGTGCTGAATCATACCAACTTCTAAATATTTTGTTAAAGTAAATTGACATAAAAATAAACAACAGAAGAATATCATGGTAAAATCTCATACAAAGTTAATATAAGAAAAGGGAATAAGGACCAAAATAATATCCTTATGACATTGAAAATACATCAGAAATGCATACTCAAAAAATGAGTCAAAATTGTAATGTATTACTTCAAAACAAACAAAAATACATTAAGAAAATGATACAAAAGATATGAATGAGCAATGTAAATCAGAATTAGAAAACTCAAAGAATCAGGAAAAGAAAATTCATTTTAGAAATGAAGACTAAACTAGTAGAAACACAATCATGATTAAGCACAGAAAATAATGAGTTAAGAGAAACAGAAGTTTAAAAGGAATAACATTTAAAATTTTTTTTTAAAAATGAAGAAAGAGTAAATAATTTGAGAAAAAAATGACAAATATAGAAG
>NW_006921897.1:2017642-2019676 GCF_000298275.1 Orycteropus afer afer
TCCTTGGAAGGAAGACTGGGCAATCTACTTCTGTAGAGATACTGCCTTGGAAACCCAAGGAGGGGTCACTATGAGTTGGAACTGACTCAGCGGCAGTGAGTTTGGTTTTAGTTTTATATACACGTGTATTTAATTTACATGATGAAGAAGCACACTCACAGTGCACCTGAGAATATTGACCTAGAACAACAAACAGCAAGATATATTCCAGTAAAAATTACTGGGCTTTAAAGAAAAAGAAAAAATTCCTTCAGGCATTTGGGAAAAAGAACAAAGCTTTTAAGGAAAAAGAAAATTATCTACAGGCTTTTCAGTAGACTTATTTGCTTTATGACACAAAAATTGAGTAATGTTTTTAAAATACTCAAGGAAAGAAAATGTGAACCAAGGATTTAGTATCCAACAAAACTGACCCTCCAGTATAAAAACCAAAACCAAACCAAATTCACTGCCATCGAGTCAGATCCGACTCAAAGTGACCCCTCTTTGGGTTTCTGAGGCTGTATCACTAAGGAAGTAGATCGCCCAACCGTCCTTCTGAGGAGTGGCTGGTGGGTTTGAACCACCAGCCTTCTGGTTAGCAGTTAAGTGCCTTAGGCACTATGCCACCAGAGCTCCTTCCAGTATAAAGGGCATAGACAAATTATTAGCAACATGTAGGAACTGAGAGAATATTGCTCCTATAAACCCTTCATGAGTAAAATAGTGGAGATTGAGCTTTAGACAACTAAAATGTCTGCAGAGGTATTGACATAAAGATTGGCAGTGAGCACTAAATACATAGTTACTAATAGAACTGATTCTAAACAAGAGTTTAAAGTGAGAGAAAATAGTGTCACTATATGATAAGGTATTGTAGGTATAGTACAACCATAAAACAAATGGTAGGAGAAAGGGGTTACACAAAAGATAACAAAAGAGCAATGTAGAACAGAATTGGAAAGCTGAAGTAAAGAATTAGAAAAAGGGATGACACATGAAAAATGTTTAAACTTTTCAGTAATCATATTGGTGGAGGCAGTATTGGTATTGCTATGCAGATATTATTTTATGTGTTACCTGGAAGCAGCAAAGGATTAACTATGGAATATTTAAGTAATGGATTCTCAGTGGGGCTGATATCATCCCCAAGAAGGTAAAAAATGATTTTTGAGAAGTGAAAGTATCTTCATCTTGTTATATATATGTACATATAAACACATATATAGCATATGTGTGGCAATAAAATTTTATGGTGGGGGATTATTAAGGAAAATGTCTTGAAAGGTTACTTATGAATGAAGAAAAGGATTTTTTAAAAAGATAATTAAAATATTCTGGAATTAGATAGTGGTGATGTTACAAAAGGTTATGAATATACTAAAAATCACTAGATTGTACACTTTAAAAGGGTGAATTTTATGATATGTGAATTACATCTCTAAAAATGCCACTCCAGCTGATAAATGAAAATAAAATATGACCATTTTTCAAATGAGCATCAGTGGCTGCTGTTTTTTTTTTTTTTTTTTTTTTTTAAGTGAAAACATGACACTAATAAAGACCCAGGTCTAGCCGGAAATAGAGAGGAACATGTTGAACTACCCCCATGAGGATGACGTCAGCCACATCCAGACTGTGGGAAACTCTATAGGAAAAACAGCTGTGGTGGTTTAACATATAAATTTTAGGGAAAAGAAATGGACAGAGCCTATCTCTAAGATAGTCTTAAAAGACATATCAAGTTGTTGGGTTTTTTGTTTCTTTAATTTTTCATTGGGAAAGTTTAACTATAGTGTCTAGAGAGTTACCTTTGGGTGATTAAATCATAAAGAATGTAAGAAGTCTTTACTTTAAAACCCAGGGAAGTGGTTACATTTGGAGGGAGAAAAGTGGCCATGTTTGGGATTGGGCACCTGGAGGAATTTTGGGAGTGGCTGGCAAAGTTCTATTTTTTCACCTGGGTGGTGGTTACAATAGTGTAACCAGAATGCTGGCAGTTCAAACCCACCAGCCACTCCTCAGAAGGAAGGTTGGGCAATCTACTTCCATAGT
>NW_006921897.1:2020692-2021380 GCF_000298275.1 Orycteropus afer afer
GGAAACCCAAGGAGGGGTCGCTATGAGTCGGGTTTGACTCGACAGCACAAAACAACAACAACAACAACAACAACATACCTAAAGTATCCAGTCTTGGGGACTGGAAGAATCTTTGTGATGTTGATGCCAAAGACAGAGATAAGATGGCAGAAGGGCTGATTTAGATAAGTGAAACGACCCATTTGGAAGAAGGCAAAGCAGCACAACCAAAGCTCCACAGCCTGTGGTATATATGATATTAACCTATCGGTGTTATGCTTTGTTTTAAAAACATTGATTGTTCATCTGGTATGTGCAGAGTATTGCACTGGGTGCTGTTGGGGAGGGTGAGCACAGAGGAATGAGACATAGTTCTTGCCTTCAAGGACCTAACAGCAAATAATTTATTTTAATATAAGTAATATACAAGGCAGTGGGTCAAGGTAAGGATGGGGTAAGTATGGAGGTGAGTGGGGACAGAAAGAGTACTAAGTGTGGGGTGAATATGGAAATAAGCACTTGCAAGTTTCCCAACTGGGCTAAATCAACATGTTGTGTACTCAGGAGTCCTTCCACAGGATTCCACCAGCATTCTTTACAGAAATGGAAAAATTAAACCTTAACTTTATAAGGAATGGCAAAAGGCAACATTGAAAGAGAACAAAGGAGGAGGCCTCATACTTCTTGACTTTAAAACGAATTATACAGC
>NW_006921897.1:2021483-2023103 GCF_000298275.1 Orycteropus afer afer
GAAGAGGCTCTTCAATAAATGCTGCTGGGAAAATTGGATTTCAACGTGAAGAAAAATGAAACAGGATCCAAGCCTCATACCATACAAAATTCAAATTGGATAAAGTATCTAAATTGGAAAAGTAAAACCATAAAATTCTTAAAAGAAAATGCAGGGACAACGTTTTTAGGCATAGTTTTTAATAATGGATTATCTAATATAAAATCATAAACAGCAAAAGACAAATAAATGGTACCTCATAAAAATCAAAACTTTTTCCATCAAAAGACTTCACCAAAAAAGTGAAAAGACAAGTTACTGACTAGAAGGATATCTTTGGAAGCCATATGTCTGATTAAGAAGCTAATCTCCAAAATATATATAAAACTTAACTTAGTGACCGGAGCTCTGGTGGTGTAGTGCCTAAGGCACTTTGACTGCTAACCAGAAGGCTGGCAGTTCAAACCCACCGGCCATTCCTCAGAAGGAAGGTTGGGCAATCTACTTCCATAGAAATACCGCGTAGGAAACCCAAGGAGGAGTCGCTATGAGTCGGGTCTGACTCGACGGCAGTGCGTTTGTTTTTTTGGTTTTAAGTTAGTGACAAAATGACAAATAACCAAATTGTAAAATAGGGAAAAGACAAGAGTAAACAATTCACCAAAGAGGATGTTCAAATGGCCACCAAACCCATGAAAAGATGCTCAAGATCATTAACCATCAGAAAGACACAAGTAAAAACCACTGTGAGATAACATTTCACTCCCACTAGAATGACTATCAAGGAATGCTGGTGGTATAGTGATCAAAGCATTTGGCTGCTAACTAAAAGGTTGATGGTTTGAATCCACCAGCTGCTTCTCAGGAGAAAATTGAAGCAGTCTGCTTTCATAATGATTGACAGCCTTGCAAACCCTATGGGGCAGTTCTACTGTGCCCTAAAGAGTTGCTGTGAGTTGAAGTTGACTTGACGGCAGTGAGTTTGTTTTTTCTTTTTGTAGGATGGTTATAAGTTGGAATGGACTTGACACATGACTTTGGTTTAGTTTGGGGTCATGATGGCTAAGTTTTTTTGTTTTTTTTTTTAATGTTGTCGAGGATGTGGGGAAATTGGAAACTTTATTAATTGTGGGAATGCAAAATGGTACAACCATTGTGGAAAGCAGTGTTGTGGTTCCTCAAAAAAACTAAAAATAGAACTACTGTACGCACTGCTGTCGAGTCGGATCTGACTCATAACAACCCCTCCTTGGGTTTCTAAGGCGGTATCACTATGGAAGTAAAAATTCCACTCCCAGGTATATATCCAAGAGATTCGAAAGCAGAGACTCAAGCAGAGACTTGTACACCAGTGTTCATTGCAGCATTATTCACAATAGCCAAAAAGTAAAAACAACCTAAATGCTCATCAGCAGATGAGTGGATAAACAAACTGTGTTACATACATACAATAGAACACTACTTAACCAGTGGGAGAAATGAAGTCTTGATACATGCTGCAGTATGGCTGGAGCTTGAAGATACTATACTGAGTGAAATAAGCCAATCACAAAAGGACAAATATTGTATGCCCTCACTTATATAAAAAGACAAGAACAGGCAAATATATAGAGATCAAAGTTTATTAGTGGTACCGGGGGC
>NW_006921897.1:2023768-2026091 GCF_000298275.1 Orycteropus afer afer
GTTAGGTGCACCTTGGTCTTCAGAGTGACATCTTTGCTCCTTAACACTTTAAAGAATTCTTTTGCAGACAGGTATAGGAGTTGAACATTTTCCTGGGGTAAATACACTACTTGGAGAGAACAACCATAGGAGAAAGAAGGGCTGGTTATGCACAGGGAAACAGCTCAGGGGGCAGGGGCTCATGGAGGGATTGACACAGGGAAGAGGTGACTGTCAGGTGGAAGTGGGAGGGGAACTGTTGCATTGTGGTGAATTGTGGTCAACGTCATGAGACAAAATGTATGTGAACTGCTTATGGAAAGTGAATTTGCTCTGTAAAGTTTCACCCAAATCACAATTTAAAATAATAATAATAGTAATAAAATTAAAATTCCAACCAAAAAGAAGTCTTTTGCAGCAAATTTGCCCAATGTAATATGACGTTTGAGTTCTTGACTGCTGCTTTCATTTGGTGTTGATGGTGGATCCAAGTAATATGAAATCACTGACGACTTCAGTCTTTTCTCTCTTTATGGTGATGGTGCTTGTTGGTGGAGTTATGAAGATTTTTGCTTTCTTTATGTTGAGGTGTAACCCATACTGCAGACTGTAGTCTTTAATCTTCATAAGTAAGGGCTTCAGGTCTTCTTCACTTTCAGCAAGAAAAGTTGTGCCATTTGCGTATCTCAGGTTGATAATGAGTATTCCTCCAATCCTAATGCTGTATTCTTTTTCATATAATCCAGTTTCTCAGGTTATTTTCTCAGCATACTGATTGAATAACAATGGTGAAAGGATCCAACCCTGACACACACCCTTCCTGGTTTTAAACCATGCAGTATCCCCTTGTTCTGTTTGAACAACACCCTCTTAGTCTATGTTCGGGTTCCTTATGAGCACAGTTAAGTGTTCTGGAATGCCCATTCTTCTCAATGTTATCCATAATTTGTTATGAACCATATCATATGTATAACCAAACAAATCATGGAAGTTGGTTCCTTGGTTTGGAGGTTTAGGGTCATAGTTTCATGGGTCATTCCAGTTAATTGGCCCAATAAACGTGTTTAGTGCTTCTGTTCTGTCTCCTAGTTTGTTGCCTAGTGCCTGGGGTCTTAAAAGCTTGCAAGCAGCCATCCAGAGGACAACAATTGGTCTCTATTCACCTGGAGCAACAGAAGAAGAAGAAGAAACGGGAATAGAAGGAAGATATAGAATGTGTGGCTAATTGCTTCCATGAACGACTGCCTCTGCCATGAGACCAGAAGAACTGAATGGTGCTCAGCTACCATGACTGAATATTTTGATCAAAGATTCTATAGAAGAATCCTGATTAAAAGGGAGAAATGCAGAGCAGAAATTCAAAATTTCATGGACTCCAGACTTTGTGGAGCCAGGGAGACTAGATAAACCTCTGAAACTATTATCCTGAGATAATCTTTAAACTAAAAATATCCGCTGAAGTCTTCTTAAAACTAAACAGTCGTTTAACAATAAAGAATGTCTGCAGTAAGCATTGTGCCCTTTTAAGATTTACTTATATGAGATCAGTAGCCCCAGGGATAGAGGTAGCAAGGCAGGAGGGGATGGGAAGGAAGGATGAAAGGAAGGAGTGAGCACAAGGAGAAAGTGGGAAGAATGCTGTTACAGTGTGGGGATTGTAGTAAATGTCACAAAACAGAATGTGTATGGATTGTTGAATGGAAAACTGATTTGCTCTGTAAATTTTCACCGAAATCACAATAAAAAAATAATTTTAGGACTTCTGGTAAGATGAAGGACTAGGAAGACAAGCAACACAGACCCTCTTCAACAAAGAAAAGAAAAACCAATTGACAGAGATACAGAAGATTATCCTGGAGCCCTGAGCTTTCAAAGGAACTATACAGAAGTGGATTAGGAACCAAGTAGTGGAAAAACCTGAACAAAAACAGTGAGTACAGAGATGTTCAGAGCTGCAGACTGTCAGCTACCCTGACGGGACCAACAGCCTGAATATTTCCAAGTGGTGTTGGGACCTGAGAACTGACCTAAAGATTAACCCTGGTCACCAGGGGCTGTGGGGACATCTGTGCTGGTGGCCTATGACTAGGAAGGGAAAGAGCAAGGAGGGAAACAACCTGAGCTGTTCACTTTCCGCTGTCCAGAGGGTGCAGCCATTTTGATTGTTTACATGTGGCAGCCATTTTGGATATTTAACATGACTGAGGGTGCAGCCATTTTAGATATTTAAAGTGACCGAGGGTGTAGCCATTTTGATTGTTGACATGCGGTGGCCATTTTGGATCTTTAAAGTGACTGAGGGGGCAGCCATTTTGAATCTTTACAAGTGGCAAGCATTTTGGAT
>NW_006921897.1:2028666-2040192 GCF_000298275.1 Orycteropus afer afer
AGTTTTGTGTATTTCACTGTACATAAATTATATTTCAATAAAATGCATAACAAATTGTAAAATTAAATAAATTTTGATGAATTAAAAGTCGGGGCTGACTCAACGGCAAATAACAACAACAAAAAAAAAGTAATCATTTTTAAAAAAGTGAGTTGATGTAGAGGAAAATACTGTGACATGGAATGGTTAAAGTAGTCTACGATATAGCAGAGAGAGTAAAGGCGCTACTCTCATCCCTTAATAAAGGGAAATGCTGCATTTTGCTTTATAGTACCTCCAAGCCTGGGCAACCTGCTCCTCAGGTCCCTCTCTGTGGGAGGTTGAGAGCTAGGGAAGCCCATAAACAGATTCTGCCAGGAGAATTGGGTGAGGCCTAGACCTGCCTGTTGTCCTTACAGGGTAAATGGGATTCCTTCCCTCCACCCTGCTAGTTGAGGTTGCCATCTAAACAGCCAACCCAGCCTCTATCCCTGAGTTGGAATTCTAAATATTCAATAGGACAGTCCAGCTGGAGGGGAGGACTGTTTTAAGGGTCCAACTGGACACAGGACCCTGTGGTACATTCCTGAAGTAGATACCAAACGTGTGAAGAAAGAAAGGAGAGACAGAGAGAACCTATACACACACTAAATAAATAAATAAGATTGACAATAGTAACTCAAAAGATCAGATACGAAACTTAGGGGACAATGCCTTTATATTAATGGGGAATGAACAACTCAGAAAAGGAGGATAAGAATGGTTTCACAAGCCAAAGAGTGTGATCACGGTCACTGGATTGTTCATGTAGAAACTGTTGGTTAGCATATGCTCTCAACAACCACAAAAATTATGAAATACCTTATTAAAAAAGGCAAGAGACAGCCTACAGTTTGGGAGAACATCTTCACGAACCTATATCCAATTTAGAATCAAACAGCCAAAATATACAAAAAAAACTTCAACACCTCAACAACATAAAGACAAATGACCAGATCGAAAAATGGACAAAGGACATGAACAGACATTTCACTAAAGAGGATATGCAAATGGCCATCAAGCACATTAAAATGCTCAATGTCATTAGTCATTTCAGAGATGCAAATCAAAGCCACCATGAGATACCACTTCACTCCCTCTAGGATGGCAAAGATTTTTTTTTTTTTAAAGGAAAATAACAGTGTTGGGGAAGAAATGGAGAAACTGGAACCCGTATCCACTGCTGCTGGGAATACAAAAAAAGATAGAACTACCATTGTTGTTTTTAGGTGCTGTTGAGTCAGTTTTGACTAATAGCAAACCTATGTACACCAGTGTTTGTTGCACCACTATTCACAATAGCCAAAAGACAACCTCCCTGTCTATCAGTGGATGAATGGATAAACAAAATTTGGTATATACATGCAATTGGAATATACTGATCCATAAAGAGAAATTAAGTCTTGTCCATGCTACAGCATAGATGAATCTGGAAAACCTTATGCTCGGTGAAATAAGCCAGTCACAAAAGGACAAATGTTTGATCTCACTTTTCTGAAAGAACAAGAATAGGCAACTGTCTAGAGACCAAAGTTTATTAGTGGTTACCAGGGGCAGAATCAAGGGGGAGACATTTTTTAGGTAGTAGTGTTTCTTTATGGTGATGGTAAATTTGGCATGATTATGGGGGGTGTTTGCATGACATAATTAACATAATGGAAATCACTAAATTTTACACTTGAAAAATGTAAATTGTTGAATTGGCAAATGTTGTGTTATATCTATTTTTAAAAAATAATATGAAAGAACTGAAGACAAACACCAAGCCTACAGTAGCAAAACTGTAGGACTCTATGGGGAAAATATTGAATGATGCAGGAAACATCAAAAGAAGATGGAAGGAATACGCAGAGTCATTGTACCAAAAAAGAACTGGCCAACATTCATCCATTTCAGGAACTAGCATATGATCAAGAACTGATGGTGTTGAGGTAAACTACACTGAAGGCATTGGTGAAAAACAAGGCTCCAGGAATTGTTGAAATACCAATTGGGATGTTTCAATAAATGGATGCAGTGCTGAAAGAGCACACTCCTTTATGCCAGGAAATTTGGAAGACAATTACCTGGCCAGACAACTGGAAAATATCCGTATATGTGCCCATTCAAAAGAAAGGAGACCCAGCAGAATGCAGAAATTATCCAACAGTATTATTAATATAACACGCCTCAGGTGCACATGAAACCCTGACAATGAAGAAGAAACACCAGGGAAGGATCGAGTCCTTTGAATTACTGAATATACCATGAACTGCCGGGACAAACAAAACTGTCCTGGAAGAAGTACAGCCAGAATGCTCCTTGGGAGGATGGCAAGCCTTCATCTTATGAACTTTGAACATGTCATCAGGAGAGACCAGTCCCTGGAGAAGGACATCATGCTTCGTTAAGTAGAGGGTCAGTGCAAAAAGAGGAAGACCCTCAATGAGATGGATTCAATAGCAGAGCAACAATTGTGAGAATGGCGCAGGACCAGGCAGTGTTTCATTCTGTTGTGCATAGGGTCGCCATGATTTGGAACCAAGTGGACAGCACCTAACAACAGTAACAGAAGTCAAAGGAGTCCTGGAGTGGTGCAGACGGTCAGCACACTTGGCTGCTTAAGAGAAGGTTGGAGTTTCTGCTCCATCTACAGACAAATGGAAAGAAAGCCTCCCTCTGAAAATCAGCCATTGAGAGCCCCGTGGCGCACCATTCTCTTTTGACACGCATGGGCTTACCGTGAGTTGGAGTCAGCTTGATGGCAACTGGTTTGTGGTTACAGAAGTAAAAATTACTGGAGTATGGCAGTGCAATGGGTTTCTCCTTGCATGTGGCCTTTCTGGCACTGGGTTTGTAATTCTCCCCAAATAATTGGTTGATCCACAGCCTGCCCTGTTTTACACCTTGCAGGGATGGCATTTTCCTATGCCAATAGGTTGCATAAAACTACCCAATAGGATTGAGTGACTTGTTTATATAAACAGCCAACCTGACAGAGATTTTTAGAGAGAGATTTGCAGAGAGAGAGAGAAGAGTGAGCTGCAACACTGAAGATGCAAGAAATGGAGCAAAGACAGAGGGAAGAGCTAAGCGCTGGCAGACCCCGACTACAGTAGGCCCTTGCCTGGCCCTGTGGCAGTAGACCTGAGTGAAGGGCCTGCCTTTGTGTACAGCTGAGAAAGAGCTGAGAGTTGTCTTGGTTGGGAGCTTTCCTGATTTAAGAACTGTATTTTGTCTTCTGTTCGTTGGAACTGTTTCACTGGTACCCAACAACTTCTTGTCTTCTGAGTTGCATCCGGTTATTTCCAAGTTGATCCTGATCCTGAATTGTAACCTGTTAAACAAACAAACAAACAACAACAACAAAAAAAACAAACTCACTGCCATCGAGTTGATTCTGACTCATAGTGACCTCCTTTGGGTTTCTGAGGCTGTAAGTCTTTATGGAAGTAGATGGCCCAGTCTTCCTTCCGTGGAGTGGCTGGTGGGTTTGAACCACCAACCTTCTGGTTAACAGTCAAATGCCTTAGGCACTATGCCACCAGAGCTCCAAATAACCTATCACTTCCCCAATAAACTACATAATTGTGAATGTTGTCTGTGCGTTCTGTGTGGCCACTTCAAATTAAATATTGAAGCCTGCAAAGAATTAAAGAGTGTGGCAGGGAGGATGACTGGTGTCAGAATTTGTTAAAAAAAAAAAAAGAGAGAGAGAAAGAAAGAAAAAATGGAGAGTAGAGGTATGCGTGACCTACACTTTATAGGAGTCAGCTTTGGGCTAATGCTCTTGATTTTTACCCTTTGAATTTAGATGGCTTCTGATACTACTGCTAATACTACTACATTACAAGTGCTTATTACGAGTTAAACACTTTGCCAGGCCCAAGAAGAAAGATACCAAGATGATGAAAACATATCCTTGCACCTACTACGGTTAAGGTATTTTGATCTTCTGTCAGTTCCTGGAATATGTCATGCAGTGAGAAACTAAGATTTACAGAGCAATGAAGAAAGCTTGTAATAAAAATTTGCTTTAGCAAGATTAATCTGGCAACACTTTGTGTTTAGGGTTGGAAGGAAGCAGTAAATAAGGAGGCCTAATAAGGCATTGATGGGAGCTCTGGTAGCATGGTGGCTAAGACACTTGCCTGCTAACCAGACGGCTGGCGGTTCAAACCCACCAGCCACTCCTCGGAAGGAAGGTTGGGCAATCCTACTTCCGTAGTGATACTGCCTCGGAAACCCAAGGAGGGGTCACTATGAGTCAGGGCCAACTCGACGGCACATAACAACAACAACAACAACAATAAGGCATTGAAGGAGCTCTGGTGGCAAAGTGCCTAGGGTATTTGACTGCTAACCAGAAGGTTGGCAGGTCAAACCCACCAGCCACACCGTGCAAGGAAGACTGGGCAGTCTACTTCTGTAAAGATTTACTGCCTTGGAAATACAATGGAGATCACTGAGTTGGAATCGACTTAGTGCCAGTGCGTTTGATTTTTTCATTTGAAATAAGGCACTAAAGGAGTTCTGGATTACAGTGTAGGAACCCTATGGGGTTTCTTATGAGTTGGAATTGACTCGATGGCAATGAGTTTGGGTTTTGGGAATAAGGCATTAAGGAGCCCTGGTGGTGCAGTGGTTAAAGCGCTCAGCTGCTAACCAGGAGCCTGGCAGTTTTAACCCACCAGCAGCTCAACAGGAGAAAGATGTGGCAGTCTGTAAAGATTTTCAGTCTTAGAAACTCTATGGGGCAGTTCTACCCTGCCCTAAAGGGTTGCTGTGAGTTGGAATTGACTCAATGGCAATGAGTTTGGTTTGGTTTTTGGTAAATAAGGCATTGGAGTTGGACAAATGAGAGCTAATAAGAGTCTTACCTGCCATAGTGGCAGGAATATGGACTTTGGTATCAGGCATATACGGGCCAGAGCAACAACTCTGCTGTTGATGAACTACGTGATCTTGGGCAAGGCACTTGTTCTATCTGAGCCTGTCACTAACTTTGTTGAAGAGGAGGAACAGATGGGAACAGTACTGTGAAGGTAGACTAGAAAAGACTTGACAGTTAGAGATGAGGAGCAAGGGAATGGAATGAAAGATGCTCTAGTTTTTTAAGTACGGGTGACTGGGAAGAGAGGGATGTCATTTATAAAAAGAAAGGGCACAGCATGAGAAAGAGCTGGAGATGTCCAGCACAAAGCTGGAAATTCAGGACTAGAACTCAGGCAAGACTTGGGGGCTGGGAATAGGTTTGGGGAGTCATACACAGAGAAGAGGTTTGTTCTCAACATGGCAGGAAGCCATGGTCTCCTTCTTTCTTTAGCTTGCTGGGAATATTCAGTAATGGTAGGCAGCAATGAGAAGGTCCGTAATGGAGGGCATGTGGGCCTCCACTGAATTGGCTCAGAGGACGGAACAGAACAGTGATTTATTTCCTCTGGACCTTGATTACCTTAATCACAATCATGCTACTGAAGAAAAATAGTGAACTGGAAAATACACAGCAGGAAGACAGGCATAAAATGTCCAACTTATCAAGTCTCTAAGATCCTGACTTGGCTGTTACTGGTTTTTAACTCTGTGAGAGCTAAGACCGTGTCTGTCCGATTTATCACTCCATCTTCATCCTCTTGCACAGGGTGTGGCACATAGCAAGGGCTCCATAAATTTTGGGGGATGACTGGTTTTTACGTCAATGTAAACCCATTACTCCTGATGATTCTATCTTGGAAATGTTCATCTTCCTCCCACAGCCATTGCCCAACTTCTAGAGACATTGTTTCTCATCTGGACTCTGTAGTCAAACAGGCCTGGGATTCTAGTCCTGGCTCAGTCACTTCCAACTGTCTGACTTGATGAAGCAGGCTGTTGGTTTCTTTACTTCCTCCTGAAACAAATAGTAACCATTTATCAACTAATGAAAATAAAATCTCAAAGATGCCCTTGACAGAATGCAACATCTATTTCAGTGTCCCCATTCTGTAGTTGATAGAGAAGACAGAGCATTAAAAAAAAAAAAAAAAATCTCTCAACAAAGAGGAATTTAAATGGCTCCTAATCCTTTGTCGATTGTTGAGAGGATGTGGCAAATAAGAGGAAACCTGGAAGCCGCTCATTCACTGAAACAAGGTCTTCTGGGCTCTTTTATTAATTCTGTTTCCTCCCTGTCTTTCTTATTTCAATTCCTCCTCCCTACCTAACCCTTCCTGCCTTTTCACCTTTGCACTTGGGTAAATGCTCCCTTTTGATGTGAAATGGTTGATTGTTCTAAGGAGTTACTGTTCACCTTGTAGACTTGTCTATTGTTCAGCTTGAAAATTGAGCCATGGGGGTGAGTGCAGTTCCAGAGCTCTGGTAGCATAGTGCCTATGGCACTTGACTGCTAACCAGAAGGCTGGCGGTTCAAACCCACCAGCCACTCCTCAGAAGGAAGGCTGGGCAATCTACTTCCGTAGTGATACTGCCTCAGCAACCCAAGGAGGGGTCGCTATGAGTCTGGTCTGACTCGATGGCACATAACAACAACAAGGGCCAGTCCTGGGGATCCCACCAGTCACTATCAGATCAGTAAACCTGGTGTCTTTTATGTTTTTGAGTTTTATTCCTACATTTTTCTCCCACTGTATGCAGGACCTTCTAATGTGATACCTTTCACAGCAGTCAGTGGTGGTAGCTGGGTACCATCTAGTTCTTCTGATCTCAGGGTCATAGATGCAGAGGTTTGTGTGGTCCATTAGTCCTTTGGACTAATTGATTCCTTAAGTCTGATTTTCCTCACCCTTCTTTCCTCTAGTTGGGGAGAGACCAACACTTGTACTTGCACTGATGGCTGTTCACAAGCTTATTTTAAGACTCCAATTGTTACTCACGAAAGTAGGATATACAACATTGTCTTTGTGGACTGTGTTATGCCAATTGACCTTGCTGTCCCCAAAGAATATAGTCCTGAGCCCTCAGGCTTAGAAGTTTATTCTGTGAAGGTTTTGGGTTATGGCTAAGAAGTTTTCATGCCTTTTCTCCCTGCATGCTCATGAGTATATATGCAGCATGTGTAAATTCATATGTAGAAATACCCTCTGTTGAGCCTATAAATACTTGTGGGTATAGTGTTCTGGACTCTTGACAGTAGGAAAACACTGCTATTTTTGGTCCTGATGCAAATGGGCATCAAATGTGGGCTTGGAGCTTAAACCATTAAGAGAATGGTTTATAGGCATTTCGGGGAACAGCCATCCTAGAAGGCTGATCTAGAAAAATAGGTCTTCCTTGTTCTCATATGTATCCCAAACACCTAACACCATTCCAGGCACAGGGTAGGTAAACAGTGTTGGTTGCTGGGGGAACCAGGGCACAAGCAGGAGCACAACGTGCTCCTGAATATTTACTGTTGAACTGAGAGGAGACTTGGCTTCTAGTCCTGGTTCTGCCACTTCACTAACTTGGTGAACTTGGAAAAATCCCTTCTGCTCTCAGGATCTCAGTTGCTCCATCTGAAAACCGACTTTTCATGTACTTTGTCTTCTCCAGTTCTGTACCTTGTAGAGTGATAACTGTAGTTTTTCACAATGAATCTACCGAAAGGATCCTTCTTTCCAATGAACTCAAATTTGAAAAAATAAGACAAGTAGACAATATCTTAGCATCATGTTTATTTGTAAAAGACCCTTCTTCTCTGGGAACAGAATGTTGGATTCTTGAGGTGCTTTAGGAGAATAATGACTATTCCTTTATTAGGATAAAGACAGGCCCTTATGGGAACCCTTATTACCACACAAAATCCCCAGCCACCAGCCAGCAGTCATTTATTCATGAGGCTATGGCATCAAGACATTCTACTGATGAACTGTTCTGTCCTTGGCATAAAGCTTGTTCAAAGTGGTAATTAGAGCAGTGGCTCCTAAATATTAGAACCATTCAGTGTCAGCCTACGGGGACTTCTAACTCAGGTTAGAAATGCTCTAGTTGCTTTTAATCATGAACTAAGCTGCACAGACTTTTTTTTTTTTTTAAGTTTTTTCTTCAGTACCGAAAGAACAATGCAGATGTTGTTGGCACTTTAATATGACCTTCAGCTTCACGAAACATCCTGGGAACTTTTTTCTTAAAGGCCCAGAGTAGTCATCCCAAAACAATTTATTAGGATGGGCTTGTATATCTTGAAGTCTGATCTAATTGGTGTTCAACCCTGTGGCTGCCTCTTCTCCTTCCTCTTTATCTCAAATGATTCCTGGCAGAGAAGAGAGAGCGTTCATTAATCACTCCTCTCCCGTCCTCGCACACATACGTTGCATGCATGTGCATGTTTATGTGAATAACCACAAACACACTTCTTGCATCCCGTGCCACCTAATCCCTACCCTTGCTTAGGTCCTGTGGATAGAATTGTTGTAGAACTGGAAGTGACCAGAAATATCACCTGGGCCAACTCCTTCATTTTACAAATGGAGAAGGTGAGACTCAAAGGAAGATTATGTATCTGGTCAAACAGTAGAACCAGGACTCAAATCCAGTTCCCTGGGTACTACAGAGAAACTGTTCAAAAGCAACTTTCAGACTCTCCTCTAACATCCATTTTGGTATTTTTTCCCTTTCCTGTCTTTTTCATGATCTTTTTCTTTCTTCGTGTATGATATCCTTGATGTCATCTCACATATCTTCAGTCTTCAGTCATTGGTGTTCAATGTGTCAAATGTGTTCTTCAGATGATCTCTGACTTCAGGTGGCATATACTCAAGGTCATATTCTGGCTTTGGTGGGCTTATTTTAATTTTCTTCAACTTGAACTTAAACTTGCATATGAGCAATTGATGGCCTATTCCACAGTCAGCCCCTGGCCTTATTCTGGCTGATGATGTTGAGTTTCTCCATCGTCTCTTCCCACAGATATGTAGTCTATTTGGTTCCTGTGTATTCCGTCTGGTGAGATCCACTTGTATAGTCGCAACTTATGTTGTTGAAAAAAGGTATTTGCCATGAATAAATTAGTCTTACAAAGTTCTATCATGTGATCTCCAGCATCATTTCTGTCACCAAGGCCATGTTTTCCAACTATGGATGCTTTTTCTTTGTTTCCAATTTTCACATTCCAATCACCAATAATTATCAGTGCAATCTGATGCATGTTTGGTCAATTTCAGACTGCAGAAGTTGGAAAAATCTTTAATTTATTCACCTTTGGCTTTAGTGGTTGGTGAATAAATTTGAATATTAGTGGTATTAACTGGTCTTCCTTGTAGGCATATGGATATTATCCTATCACTAACAGCATTGTACTTCAGCATAGATCTTGAAATGTTCTTTTTGACAATGACTGTGACACCATTCCTTCTCAATTTGTCATTCCTGGCATAGTAGACCATATGATTGTCCAATTCAAAATGGCCAGTACCAGTCCATTTCAACTCACCAGTGCCTAGAATATCAATCTTTATGTGTTGCATTTCATTTTTGACAACTTCCAATTTTCCTAGATTCATACTTTGTACATTCCACGTTCCAATTATTAATTGATGTTTGCAGCTGTTGGTTATCATTTTGAATCATACCACGGCAGCAGATGAAGGTCTCAAAAGCTTTACTTCATCCACTTCACTAAGGTTGACTCTACTTTGAGGAGGCAGCACTTCCCCAGGCATATTTTGAGTGCCTTCCAAACTGAGGGGCTCATCTTCTGGAACTATATAACAAAGTGTTTCACTGCTGTTCATAAGGCTTCCAGTGTCCAAGTTTATTCAGAAGTGGACTGCTATATCCTTCTTCCTAGTCTCACTTAGTCTGGAAGCTCTGCTGAAACCTGTCCACCATAGGTGACCCTGCTGGTATTTGAAATACTGATGGCATAGTTTCTAGCATCACAACAACATGCAAACAACCACAGGATGACAAAATGGCAGATGAGTAGTAAAAATGAATAGAAGAAATGATTAAATAAAAGGGCTAAACAGACGATTTCAAAAGGTGGTTCAAGGAGACAAGGGTAAAGTATTATAGTGAAATGCGCAAAGGCCTCAAGTTAGAAAACCAAAGGGAGTAACACACCGGGCATTTCTCAAGCTGAAATAACTGAAGAAAAAAATACAAGCCTTGAATTGTGATATAGAAGGATTCTGTGGAGAAAATATTATATGACACAGGAAGCATCAAAAAAAAGATGGAGATAATACACAGAGTCACTGTACCAAAAATAATTGCTGGATGTTTGGCCATTTTGGAAGGTAGAATATGATCAAGAACTGATGGTATTGAAGGAAGAAGTCAAAGCTGCACTGAAGGAGCTGGTGACAAACAAGGCTCTGGGAATTGACAAAATAACCATTGAGATGTTTCAACAAATGGATGCAATGTTGGAAGCCCTCACTTGTTTATGCCAAGAAATTTGAAAGTCAGGCATATGGGCTGAATATTTACATCAGGTAGATACACTCCTTAGAGAGATCAATCGTGGGAGAGCAGAAAGGCAGTGTATGCACAAAGAGATGGCTCGGGGGGTAGGAGTGCGTGGGAGAGAAGGACACAGGGAAGGGGTAACTATGGGGAGGAAGTGGGAAGAGAGCTGTTACATTGTGGGAAATTGTAGTCAATGTCATGAGACAACTGCTGTGTTGTTGTTGTTGTTTATGTGCCATTGAGTCAGACCCAACTCATAGCGACACCTCCTTGGGTTTCCGAGGTGGTATCACTATAGAAGTAGATTGCCCAACCTTCCTTCCAAGGAGTTGCTGGTGGGTTTCAACCACCAGGCTTCTGGTTAGCAGTCAAGTGCCTTAGGCACTACACTACCAGAGCTTAATTTGCTCTGTAAATTTTCACCCAAATCACAATAAAAATTTTTAAAAAATGGTGCTGGCAAAACTGGATATCCATTTGTAGAAAAATGGAATAGGACCCCTATCTCACACCATATGAAAAAACAAACTCAAGATGGATCAAACATCTAAATGTAAAACCTAAAACTATAACAACCATTGAAGAAAAAATAGGGACAAATTTAGGGGCCTTAATAAATGGCATAAATACACTATCGAACATAACTAAAAACCCACAAACACCAGAGGACAAAATAGATAAATGACAAGGACCTCCTAAAAATTAAACACTTAAGCATATCAATATATTTCACCAGAAGAGTTAAAAAGAGAACCCACAGACTGGGGGGGGGGGCATTTTGGCAACCACATATCAGACAAGGTAATAATCTCTAAAATTTAAAACTTCAACACCTCAACAACAACAGAAAAAGACACATAATTAAAAGATGAGCAGAGGACATAAACACTTCAACAAAGGAGACATTCAGACAGCCAACAAACACATGAAGAAATGCTCACAATCATTAGCCATTCTCAAAAACTCACTGCCATCAAGTCGGATCCGACTCATAGTGACCCCTCCTTGGGTTTCCGAGGCGGTACCACTATGGAAGTAGATTGCCCAATCTTCCTTTGAGGAGTGGCTGGTGGGTTTGAACTGCCAGCTGCTGGTTAGCAGTCAAATGCCTTAGGCACTATGCCACCAGAGCTCCTCATT
>NW_006921897.1:2042337-2053108 GCF_000298275.1 Orycteropus afer afer
GCAACGATGGGCTCAAGTATAGCAGGGACTGTGGGGCTGGCGCGGGATCGGGCAGTGTTTCGTTCTGCTGTGCATGGGGTCGCTATGAGTCGGAAACGATTCGACGGCACTTAACAACAACAACAACAACATGCTGAGTGAAATTAGTTAATCACAAAAGGACAAATATTGTATGAGACCATTACTGTAAAAAGTCAAGAAGATATTTTCACACAAAAGGAAAGAGTCTTTGATGGTTATCAGGGGTGAGGGTTGGGGAGGCGGTGAACTACTAACTGGAGGGTAGATACATATTAACTTGGGTAAAGGTGAAGGCAGTATACAGTATGGCAGATGTCTGTTTTATAGATAACTTGTTAAATTTTAAATGTGCAATTTATGTATTTATTTTACGTTGCTTCCAAAGGACTCTGGCATCAAAATAGCATGTATCCCATAGTTGCTGGCAACTAATACATGCCTAATCAATGTTTTTGAAAGAAAAAATAAATAGGCTGAGTTGGTGAGAGTGTGAAGAGATGGGCATATGCATATATTATTGCTGGCATATATCTTTGTATGTAAGTAGCTCTGGTGGCGTACTGCCTAAGGCATTTGATTGCTAACCAGAAGGCTGGTGGTTCAAACTCACCAGCCACTCCTGAGAAGGAAGACTGGGCAATCTACTTCTGTAGAGATAGCACGTCAGACACCCAAGGAGGTGTCACTCTGAGTTTGATCTGACTCGACAGTAGTGAGTTAGTTAGTTTTTAGTTATGTTGGTATATCTGTTCTGGAGAAAAATTAACGATATGTATTATGAGTTTTTAAAATATGCACGTCTTCTAATGCAATATATTTGACTTCTAGAAATATATCTAGAGCTCCTTAGAAATATATGCTGAACAACTATGTATGTATGTATAATTACATATATATTTTCTATGTGTGTGTGTGTTGAGGCTGAATGCAATAAATGTTTATTATATTGCTAAGTAAGAGAAAAGTGGGGGGGGGAGCTCTTGTGGCATAGTGAATAAGGCATTTTCCTGCTAACCAGAAGGTTAGTAGTTCAAACCCACCAGCCACTCTACATAAGGAAGATGGGGTGATCTACTTCTGTAAAGATTTACCGCCTCGGAAACCTAATGGGGGTCACTGAGTCAGAATCAACTCGCTGGCACTGGGTTTGGTTTTTTGGAAGTGAAAAACCACAAAGGACAAAAAATATATTCTGTGTAAGTATAATTTATTTCTTTTGTATATGCACATATATCTTACATAGCCCAAATGTAGACCTCTCTTTCTCTCATTAGGTATATACTTTGAGGTCAGTAACATGCATCCTTTTAAAACACTACCACCCCCAGTTGCCGTTGAGTCAGTTCTGACTTATGGTGGCCCCGCGTGTGCCCATGTAGGAGTGTAGTGCATAGGGTTTTCAATGGCTGTCATCTTTCGGAAGTAGATTGTCAGGATTTTCTTCCAAGGTGCCTCCGGGTGGACTCAAATCTTTAGCTTTCAGGTTAGCAGCTGAGTTCATTCATCATTTGTACAACCAGGAGCCCACACATACCCAGAAATCCAAGTCTAAAAATTGACAAACGATGTGGATTTTATTGAGGAGATGGAGTGTAAATGTAGTTATTTCATATATCAAATGGCAAAATCTTCTACAACTTAGACCCTTCAAACTTTTCTCTCTTTTGCCAAACTTTGGTTCTCTTCTGCAGCTGCTTTTCTCCCTTCCTTTCCTCTGAGACCCCTTCAGTGACTCTCCCCCTTTGTGTTGCCACCATCTCCTCCTCCTCCTCCTCCTCCTCCTCCTCCTCCTCCTTCATAAGCACCACTACCATCCAGCCTTCTGAGGCTCTCCTGTCTGGCAGTAGCCAGTAGGATTTTCTGCAGTGATGGAAACATTATATAAACTGATGTGTCCAATACCGTATTCACCAGCCACATGTGACTGTTGAACACTCAAATAAGGTGATTGCAACTGAGCAAACTTATTTTTAATTGTGTTTAATTGCAGGAAATTAAAATTAGCTATATGAAGGAAGGTTGGGCAATCTACTTCTGTAGTGATACTACCTTGGCAACCCAAGGAGGGGTTGCTATGAGTCGGGGCCAACTCGACAACACATAACAACAACAACAACAATATGTATCTGAAAAAACTCACTATCATCAAGTCAATTGCAACTCATAGCAACCCCCATTGGGTTTCTAAGGCTGTGAGTCTTTACGGAAGCAGACTGTCTCATCTTTCTTCCATGGAGCAGCTGGTGGATTCAAGCCAGCAACGTTTGTTTAGCAGCCACATGCCTTAACCACTACACCACCAGGGGTCCTTTTATGTGCCTATTGGTTATCATATTGTCCAACACAACTCTAGTACTTCCTTAGGCAGAACAATCTAGACCTCTTCTAGATCCTTAGCTTTCCTTTGTTGAGCCCAGGTGATGGGAGAAGGTGGTGATAACCCAGTGAGTGTTCTTTATCATCAACCTTGCTTAGAAAGTGCTGGAAAGGATGGAGATAATTAGAACTAATTATTTCCTTTATGTTCATGTGCATGTACAGAAAACAAAACAGACGGACGTAAACAAAAGGAATCATCATGGTTAATTGGTGATAATGACATTATGAATGAGTTCTTTTTAACCTCATTGTGCTGTGTTTCACAAGTGATCTGGAGTAGACATTTACTGCTTTTGTATTTAGAAAAATGTTGTGTTGTTGATAGCTGCCGTCAAGTCGGCTACCAGCTCATGGCAACCTCCTGAACCATCCCTATAAGCAGTTTCGCTTCAGACCGTTGTGATTGGGTTTTATTGGCTGAATTTTGGAAACAGATCCGCAGCCCTTTCTTCCTAGTTATTTTAGTCTAGAAGCTCTGCTGAAACCTGTTCAGTCAGCATCATAGCCACACGCAAGCCTCTGTTGACAGGCAGGTGTGCTGTGTGTGGCGAACATTAGCCAGAAATTGACCCCAGCTCTCCCACCTGGCAAGCAACAATTCTCACAGAACCACCAATACCTCCATTTAGAAAAAGGCACAGTAACTATTATTAAAATGCCTCCCAAGTACAATTTTTTCCAAAAAAGAAAATTAGGTGAAGCATCTCTTTGAAGGGCCCTGTTGCTAGCTCCCAGAGCACTCTTTGGTTTGGTAAATGGGAAAAGTCCAATTGCATGTGTGTATGTTCTCCCAGCTGCTTCCCCATACCAAACCCCCAACAAACCAGAGCTCCAAAGCCAAGCTATTTCCCGCTGTCACCATTGATGAAGACTGTACACAGATGGAGAAGTAAATAAAAGGGAGAGGTGGTGAGCTGGCTGTATTTGACCCAGTTACTATTTTTGCCAGATA
This sequence comes from Orycteropus afer afer, assembly GCF_000298275.1. Classification (NCBI taxonomy): domain Eukaryota; kingdom Metazoa; phylum Chordata; class Mammalia; order Tubulidentata; family Orycteropodidae; genus Orycteropus; species Orycteropus afer. Next base: position 2,045,690 of record NW_006921897.1, read on the forward strand.
AGGAGAGAAAAGCTTGGGTTTTCAAACAAGAAGAAATAGATTCTGATTCTGAGCAAAATCTCGCTGCTCTTTTTTAGCCTTTCAGGATGTGAGTTTCCCTTTTGGAATCAGGGAAGATTTGGGCAGGATCCGTACGGACTCAAAACTGTGACCTCCAAGCCCACCCAGCCTCAGATAGTGAGGCTGTTCGGGACAGGCACAGAGGAGCTATAAGGAAGGCTAGAAAAAAGCCAGTTGACCTCAGGAGCCACAGAAAAGGCATGGGACCAAAACTTTGGGTTTAATATTTAGATTTGTTATTACCTAGCTTCCACATTTGAGCTCCAAAGTAGCTTAAAAGAAAGAGTCCCTCTGGAAGTGGTAAATACTGGTAGGATTGTTGAAGGCTTTTATGCCATTTTCTTTCTGGACCAGCCCAAGGAACAATGGCCACATCTTTGGCAGTACCTTGCCTTTCCTCTCAGTACCTCCTCATCAGCACACAATGCCAGAAGATCTCTCCCTGGCCTCGTTTTACCCCTCCTCTGGTAGATAACTGTTTCTTTCACAAAGGGTTCTAGAAGACTGAACAGCTGGAATGGACTCAGGCAAATGACACCAGAAGGGTAGAATCTCAGGCATGTAAATGGGGAATCACTTGAGGAGCAAATGGGGTCTTCCCAGTACTTTCTCACCATCACACAAGCAGATTTCTCCCATTCCGCGTGCTAGCTGAGTGAGTTTGCAGAGATGAATGCCTCCTTCCAGGAAGCCAGAGGGAAGGAGAGCTGCTGTGTTCTGGGCCAGTGTGGGGAGCAATCGAATGGGAGCCACTTTACGACTTTCAATTTTGTGTTTACTTTCACTGCTGTTTTTAATTGGTTCGAGTCTAGGAATACTGAAAAGTCACTCCTTCCTGAAATAGCTTCAGTTTGCCAAAATTGGAAAACTAAGCTGCTCTCAAGTTGCAAATCATTACATTGATGATTATAAGACATACTTTCCATTCAACAGCCAGAGATGGAGCGAGCAGGAAATAGGCCCTCTGGAGTCCTGAGGCGGTCAGGGCCTGTACTCAGCCCATTCATGTTGCTCTCGAACAATGCCCAGGGAATATTTTCTTAACAGCTTCCTTCAGGCAGATTTCAAGTTTATGGTACACAACATGGCTGCCAACGAGCTCTTGACACCATCCGTTTTCCACAGGACTGTCTTACCTGTAAGGAGTTCTGGTGGTACAGTGGTTAAGGCATTCGGCTGCTAACCAAAAGGTTGGTGGTTTGAATCCACCGGCTGTTCCATGGGAGAAAGATGATGCAATCTGCTTCCATAAAGATTGACAGCCTTGGAAACCCTATGGGGCAGTTCTGTTCTATCCTGTAGGGTTGCTGTGAGTTGCAATCGACTCGATGGCAGTGGACTTTTTGGTCTTACCTCTGATATAAAAGAGCCTTGAGGATATTATTTTTAGCAACCCACACTTGGCTAGTCAGCCCACAGTTGGCTAGGGCCCAGCACAGATGAAGCCGAGGTCATTGATTTAATAACAAATGATGCATTTAGCTTTAAACAGAAGATGAAAGAGCCTTTTTTTTTTTTGGCATGGCTCCAGATTGCAGCTCTCTCTCTGTCGACCATATTGCAAATGCAGACTGTTCATTAAAAGGACAGTAGAGCTTGGTGTTCAGCCTGTCTGAAGATCTGGAAGAGCTTTCCCCAGTAGGAAAACTGGGGCACAAGCATTCAGAACTCTAGGCCACCGTGGAAGGGCTAGATGAGGAGGACATGGGACTGGAGACGAGCAATGCACCGCAGAGCAGTGCAGGTGCTGGCTGGAGCAGACCCAGGGCCTCAAGTGGTAACGGCTCACCAGGCAGACTGAGGATGATGTGCAGAAAGCCGTGGCCCAATTACATCTTCAGGATGGTATTTCCAAATCAAGTCCTGGGGTGTATCTGGGGGGACACACATCAACTCACAATAGAAGTGCTCTGCTCAATTTCACTAAATACCTTCTGATCAAACACTGATTTTGATTCACCCAAAGAGCCAGCTTGAGGCTCTTTGTTTTCTTTCCTATGCCCTTAGAAGCCTGAGTCCACCACCAACTTTCTCTTTCTGGCCAAATGAGCCAGTTGCCATTGAGTGAACTCTGACTGGGTAAAACAAGGCATAATTAACCTTGCCAAGGGCTCTTGAATGCACAGCCATCCCTGGCTCTTATCTTTAATCTAGGGACTAGGATCTCCTGTGCTTTTTAAAGTGTGAAAAGCATGTGATGCAATGCTCATTTTTGTGTTGGCTCACAGCTGAGATTAAACATTGATTGATGAGTGAACCTTTCAAATCTAAAGGCAATAGCTAAGTATTGAAATCCTTGGACTGGCAGCAGTACATTAGTGCACATGCTACGAAAGTGTAAGAAGCTTTGAAACAAGGATTCCTGGCTACCGTTAGCTTCCCTGCACCACAAGAAGACTCACCAGCTTCATGGCTGCAGACTTAAGAAGCAATGATCATGGGTTTGATCTTATGCCTAGGAGCTAAGGCTTGGGCAGGGCTGGGGCTGTTCACCATAGTCTTGATTTTCTCACAATAGTATTCACTTTTTCCAGCTAGCCATGGTCAGATCTCACTTTTCATGATTTATATCCACCATCATCACCGTCATGATTATAGCATACAATTGTACATCTGCCTAAATACTTACCTCCCAAGCCTATTTCTTCAGAATTCCTTATCTAAACCACTTCAGAATTCCTCACTCTGACAATTAACTGCCATCCGTCACTCAAAATTGGGTGATGCTGTGTTCTGTCATTCTTCTTTCTTCAATTCTGATTCTCACAAAGAACGGGAATATTTGTATCTAACACCCACCAAAAATCCAGCTCACTTTACATTCAAAATACATCCAGAACGGGAATATATAAATTAGAAACAAACAAACAACCTGCCACTGAGTCAATTCTGACTCATAACAACCCTATAGGACAGAGTAGAACTGCCCCATAGGGTTTCCAAGGCTGTCAGTCTTTACAGAAGCAGACTGCCTCATCTTTCTCCTACAGAACAGCTGGTGGGTTCAAACCACCAACCTTTTGGTGAGCAGCCCAATGCTCTAACAACTACGCCACCAGAGCTGCTTTATGTGTAGTTTATATATACATATATACTACACATGTATCTACTACCACAATGTGTATACTATACATATACATACTTATGTCCAAGGTAGTTGCCATGAAGTTGACTCCGACTCCTGGTTACCCAGTGTTTATCAGAGTAGAGTGGGCTCCACGGGGTTTTCAGTGGCTGATTTTCTGAAGCAGGTTGCCAAGCTTTTCCTCCAAGGCACAGCTGAGTAGACTCAAACTTCCAACCTTTGGGTTAGCAGCTGAATGTGTGAACTTTTTATACCACCCAGGGACTCTGATATATCAAACATATCAAGAATCATGAATATGGTGCAAGACGGGGCAAGGTTTCCTTCTGTTACATGAAGGTTGCCATGAGGTGGAGCCAACTGGATGACAACTAACAATTGCACACATGTGTGCTCTCTCCTGGACCACTTCCAGTAGCATCCTAACTACTCTCTGTGGTCATTCTGGCTGGTTCCCCTACAGTCCACTCTCCATTATCAGAGCCTGAGGGCTCCTTTACAAATGTCAATCAGGCCATGTCCCCCTCTGGCCCCAAAGCTTCTAACCACTTCTGATTACACCAAAAATAAAAACTATGCTTCTTGCCATGTCCCATGAACTCCTGGATTGGGCCCTACTGTCCTCTGCAGCCTCACCCCCTCACTCTCCTCCTCGCTCACCCTGTTTCAGCCACACCGGCTTGCTTTCTGTTCTCTGATCAAGAGCAGTCTGTCCTCAGGGCCTTGCATCACTCTTTCCTTTGCTTAGGATACTCTTGGTCTCCACTTCACATGGCCCCTCCCTAATTTCATTCAGGTCTCAGCTCAAATATTACCTTAGAAAACCTTGCCTGGCTTGTTGTTAGGTGCCAGTGAGTCTATTCTGACTCACAGCAACCCTAGAGGACTAAGTAGAACTGCCCCCATAGGGTTTTCTAGGCTGGAATCTTTATGGGAAGGAGCTCTGGTGGTGTAGTGCCTAAGGCACTTGACTGCTATAACCAGAAGGTTGTCAGTTCAAACTCACTAGCCACTCCATGGAAGGAAGACTGGGCAATCTACTTCCATAAAGATTTGCCACCTCGGAAACCTAAAGGGGGTCTCTGTGAGTCAGATCAACTCAATGGCAGCAAGTTTGGTACTTATTTATTTATTCATAAAATCTTTATGGGAGCATATGCATATAAAGTAGGAATATTCATATAATATCTTAATGATTTGATATTTTGGTTCATATTACAGTGTTCTGCAAACATTGTTACTATTCCTTCCCACAGCCAGGTATGAGTGTTGTTGTTGTTGTTGTTGTTAGGTGCCCTTGAGTTGGCTGTGACTCATAGTGACCCTGTGTACAACAGAACAAAACACTGCCTGATCGTGTGCCATCCTTACAGTGCTTGCTATACTTGAGCCCATCACAGTAGCCACTGTATCAATCCATCTCCTTGATGCTCTTCTCCATCTTCCCTGACCCTCTACATTACCAAGGATGACATCTTTCTCTGGGAAATGGTCCCTTCTAACAACATGACCACAGTAGATGACAGGAAATCTGGCCATTCTCATTTCCCACAGAGCATTCTGGCTGCACTTCTTCCAGGACAGATTTGTTCATTCTTCTGGCAGTCCATGATGTTTTCCGTATTCTTCACCAACACCACAATTCAAAGGCATCAACTCTTCTTCAGTCTTCCTTATTCATTGTCCAACTTTCACATGCATATGAGGCGATTGGAAATACATGACTTGGGTCAGGCACACCTTAGTCTTCAAAGTGACATCTTTGCTCTTCAACACTTTAAAGACGTCATTTGCAGCAAATTTGCCCAGTGCAATACCACGTTTGATTTCCTGACTGCTGTTTCCATGGATGTTAACTGTGGAGCCAAGTAAAATGAAATCCCTGACAACTTTAATGTTACCTCTGTTTATCATGATGTTACTTGTTGGTCAAGTTGTGGGGATTTTGGTTTTCTTTATGTTGAGATGTAATCCATACTGAAGGCTGTAGTCTTTGATCTTCATCAGTATGTTTTTCAAGTCATCTTCACTTTCAGCAAACAAGGTTGTGTCGTCTGCATATCACAGGTTGTTATTGAGTCTTCCTCTAATCCTGATGGTGTGTTGTTCTTCATATAGTCTAGCTTCTCAGATTGTTTGCTCATCATACAGACTGAATAAGTAAGGTGAAAGGATACAACCCTGACATACACACTTCCTGGTTTTAAACTAAGCAGTCCCCCTTGTTCTGTTCAAATGACAGCCTCTTGGTATATGTACAGGTTCCTCATAAGCACAATTAAGTGTTCTTAAATTCTCATTCTTTGCAAAATTATCCACAATTTGTTATGATCCACGTAGTCAAATGCTTTGCATAGTAAATAAAACACAGGTATACGGCTTTCTGGTATTCTTTACTTTCAGCCAAGATCCTTCTGACATCAGCAATGATATCCCTTGTTCCACATCCTCTTCTGAATCCAGTTTGCATTTCTGGAAGTTACCTGTCAATATACTGCTGCAACTGTTTTTTAATTATCTTCAGCAAGATTTTACTTGCATGTGATATTAATGATATTGTTGGATAATTTCTGAAGTCTATTGGATCACATTTCTTTGGAATGGGCAGAAATATGGATGTCTTGTAGTTGGTTGGCCAGGTGGCTGTCTTCCAAATTTCCTGGAATAAACTAGTAAGTACCTCCAACACTGCATCCATTTGTTGAAACATCTCAATGGGTATTCTGTCAATTCCTGGAGCTTTGTTTTTCAATTCCTTCAGTGTAGCTTAGATTTCTTCCTTCAGTGCCATTGGTTCTTGATATATGCTACCTCCTGAAATACTTGGAAGGAGCTCTGGTGGCTAGTGCCTAAGGCATTTGACTGCTAACTGAAACATTGGTGGTTCAAACCCACCAGCCACTCTGTGGAAGGAAGACTGGGCAATCTACTTCTGTAAAAGTTATTTCCTTGGAAACCCAAAGGGGGTTGCTATGAGTCAGAATCAACTGAATGGCAGTGAGTTTGTTTTTTTGGGTTTTGAAATACTTGGACATTGACCAATTCTTTTTGATCCAGTGACTCTGTGTAATTCCTTCCATATTTTTTTTTATGTTTCCTGCATCATTCAGTATTTTTCCCTTTTTTCCCATAGTATCCTTCAATATTGCAACTCAAGGCTTGAATTCATCAGCTCTTTTAGCTTGAGAAATGCCGAGACTGTTCTTTCCTTTTGGTTTTCTAACTCCAGGTCTTTTCATATTTCATTATAATACTTTACTTTGTCTTCCCGAGCCACCCTTTGAAATCTTCTGTTCAGCTCTTTTACTTCATCATTTCTTCCATTAGCTTTAGCTACTCTCCATTCAAAAGCAAGTTTCAGAGTCTCTTCTGACATCCATTTTGGTCTTTTCTTCCTTTCCTGTCTTTATAATGACCTTTTGCTTTCTTCATGGATAATGTTCTTGATGTCATCATCTGGTCTTCTATCATTGGTATTCATTATGTCAAATCTGCTCTTCAGATGGTCTCTAAATTTTGGTGGGATATACTCAAGGTCGTATTTTGGTTCTTGTGGACTTAAGTTTCTTCAGCTTCAACTTGAACTTGCATATGAGCAATTGATGGTCTATTCCACAGTCAGCACCTGGCCTTGTTTTGACTAATGATATCAAGCTTCTGCATTGCCTCTTTCCACAGATGTAGTCAATCTGATTCCTGTGTATTCCATCTGGTGAGGTCCATGTGTAGAGTTGCCATTTATGTTGTTGAAAAAAGGTATTTGCAATGAATAAGTCATTGGTTTTGCAAAATTCTATCATGCAGTCTTCAGCGTCATTTCTATGACCGAGGTCATATTTTCCAACTATTGATGATTTTTCCTTTGTTTCCCACTTTTGCATTCCAGTCACTAATAATTATCAATATATCTTGATTGTATGTTTGGTCAATTTCAGACTGCAGAAGTTGGTAAAAATCTTCAGTTTCTTCATGTTTGGCTCTAGTGGTTGATGAGTAAAGTTGAGTAATTGTAGTATTAACTGGCCTTCCTTGTAGGCGTATGGATATTATCCTATCATTGACAGCATTATACTTCAGGATAGATCTTGAAACATTCTTTCTGATGATGAATGCAGTGTCATTCCTCTTCAACTTGTCATTACTGGCATATGATTGATGCAAAAAGGCCAATACCAGTCCATTTTAACTGACTAATGCCTAGGATATTGATCTTTATACATTCCATTCCATTTTTTACTACTTCCAATTTTCCTGGATTCACACTTCATGCATTC
>NW_006921897.1:2053208-2065103 GCF_000298275.1 Orycteropus afer afer
AAGTTTTGCAGCTGTTTCTTCCCATTTTGAGTGGTGCCCCATCAGTAAATGAAGGTCCTGAAAGCTTTATTCCATCCACATCATTAAGGTCAACTCTACTTTGGGGAAGTAGTTCTTCCCCAGTTGTATTTTGAGTGCCTTCCAAACTGAGGGGCTCATCTTCTGGCACTAGATTAGACAGTGTTTCAGGGATATTCATAAAATTGTCCAGTAATATATCAGACAGTTTTTCACTGCTATTCATAAAGTTTTCAGTGGCCAAATTTTTTCATAAGTGAGTGGCTCTGTCCTCCTTCCTAGTCTGTCTGAATGTGGAAGCTCTGCTGAAATCTGCCTATCATGGGTGACCCTGCTGGTATTTGAAATGCTGGTGGCATAGCCTCCAGGCTCACAGCAACACTCAAGCCACCACAGTATGACAACCTAACAAACAAGAGATAGTTGTTATTGTCTCCATATCCAGATGAGAAAACCTAACTTAAAGAAGTAAAGCTACTTGCCCATAGTTTATGGCTGAGGCTGGTGTTCCTTACTGCCAAGTCCATGTTCCTTGCATTTTACCACATTTCTCTTCCTTACACCATATTTATAACAAACCCGAGTTTAAGTCCTGGCATTGCCACTTACCGACTGCTTGGCTTCAGGAAGTTGCTATGTAAGCTTTGGTTTCTCTGTGCATAAAATGGAGACGGCAAGTGTCTCTTTGCTCTAAGGATGCAATGAGCTCATGGGAGTGCTACAGGGGACATCAAAGGACTTTTCTTTATGTCCTAAAACTTTGGGTAAAATTAAAAACTAGGTCAATTAATAATGAAAGCTAGAAATTGTCCACCACTTACTGTGTACTTGGTGTGTTTCTTAGTGAGTGCTTTCACGTGGTTGACTCAGTTAAGCATAACCTCATGAGGCAGATACTATTATCCTTCCCATTTTACAGATCAGGAAACTAGGGGGCAGAGATGATAACAAACTTGCCTAAGTCACACGAGCAGTTAGTGATGGGGCCCAGAGTTAAATCCAGATGGGCTGGTTGTGGTGTCCATGCCCTTCACCACCACACTTCAGCTGCCCCTTATGGTCTCAAGAGGTCAGCTAAGGAGCTGCCAAACACCCCTTTCTAGTGCTTGCTGAGACGTGGACAAACTGCCCACATAGCTCTTCATTTCTACCACCCAGTCTCGTGTAGGGATGCAGAACAATGGGACATGTTGATAGTAGGAAAAGCTTTGAAAAAGAACCTTGTATTAGCAGAGAACTATCAAGCCTAGAGCGGGCATTTTCCTTCCTTTCTCATTGGGTGGTACAAATGGTTACCATGTTTGGCTGCTAACTGAAAGGCTGGCAATTTGAGTCCCCCCAGGGGTGCTTTGAAAGAAAGCCCTGGTGATCTGCTTCCAAAAGATCCCAACCATAGCAGACACTACAGAGCACAGCTCTACTCGGAAACCCATGGGGTCACTGTGAGTTGGAATTGACTTGATGGCATCCAGTTTGGCTTTCTGGTTTTCTCACTGGGATAAGGATATTGCTACTTTTTAAATGTTCAAGCCAAATGAAGCTGAACTGCTGATAGGTCCTAGAGTGCCTGTTACACTGAGCTCCTTGGTGGCAGGGCCTGTGCCTTGTGTCTACAGTGCTGAGCACAGTGCCAAGTCCAGAGTGGGAGCTCAGTACACGAGTGAGGGAGACACAGCTGTCCTGGGGCATCTGTGAGCAGAGCACATCCCACACTGGTTGGATTACACCCGGGAAACAAGATGGAGGGTTTGGACCTTTGGTTGTTTATGATCTAGCCAGGGATATGGAGAGAAGTAAGCAATAGCAAAAACTAAAGATCAGTGCAAAAATAAATAGGGAAAAGTCAAGGTCTAAGTGCAAAAACCTAAAGGAAATCCACAGGGAGGGCTTAATGGGGGGTGCAATTATTATCATCTTCATTTAGTAGATGTCAAAATAAGACGCAGAATGATGATGAAGGCCGTGGGTTTATGCCCATAGTGCAAACTGATGTGCCAGGAAGATTCAGTCATTTTGATTTGCTGGGCTCCTTCTTCCAATTCCTCTGATTGACTGAGGCCCAAAGGCTTGGGGGCATTATTACTGGGAAAAACATGGTAATGGAACTTGTTGGAGAGTAATGCCTGTCTCTCACAGCTGCATCTGATTCCCCTACAGCTGTGCTCACCGATTTTGTCAACAGTGCCAGAGTCGCTTGAGTGATTGGGCAGGGGCTCAGGAGCCTTGGGCTTGAGCTGCCTGGCTTCAGATCCAGGCTGTGCTTATTAGCTTCATGGCATGTAGCAGGTTAATCAACTCTTTTATATCTGGTTTTTCATACATAAAGTGAAAGAAATAATAGTGCCTACTTCATAGAATTGTTATGCGGGTTTAATGAAATAATGTATGTAAAATGCTTGGCATATAGCCAATGCTTGACAAATGTTTCTATTATTATGATTTTCTACCTGTATTTCTCATACTGTGGTTACAGCCCATTAATAGATGATGAAAACAAATTAGGTAGTCGTGATCTGGGTATTTCATTAATGAAATAGCATTGACTGAAAAATAGGTATGCATTGAAGGTTATAAACAAATACTGTTTCATGAAATTTGTTTCACATCTTTATGTGTATATACATATGCATGCACATAAACACATGCACATGCATACATATATGTGCACATATACATGGAGACCTATGAAAGCACACATATAAATACATGTGTGCATTTACACAAACCTATAAACATGCACACATGCATGTACACATGTGCATACATGCAGATATACAATTGTACACATACACAAAGACACACAAATGCACAGATATATACATGCAGGCATGCACACACATACCAGCATACACATACACAGATACCTATACATATCCACACATATCCGTATGTTGTTGTGGTTGTTGTTGTTATGTGCCATCGAGTCGGACCCGACTCATAATGACCCCTCCTTGGGTTTCCGAGGCAGTAACACTACGGAAGTAGATTGTCCAACCTTATATGTATATGCAAATACATGCATGTACTGATACATATAAGCAGTCATAAGAATACATAAATATGCACATCTATGTATAGTACACACATAGTCACATATCAGTATATAAATACACACATGCATAGACATAAACACATGTACACATATATATACACATAGGTGCACATGTAGATACAGCCATACATTAACACAGACACATATATAAACACATATGTACATAAAATGTATACATACATGGATACATATTCACACACATGCTGATTAACATGCATCCATATACATGTACTCATACACAATACACACTCATACATACATATTCATGCATACTCATACACACATACAAACATGCACACAAACATACATCCACAGCGCTCTTGTTGGCATGAAAAACAGGCTGTAGAATTCAGATATGGTCATGTCTCTGACCCATGTTCTAAATAGATCGATCCTCAAACCCACAGCAGATCTGGCACCAATGTAGGATCCATACGATCACACCAGAGGTTTTTTTTTAAATCATTATTGGAAGATTTCATTACTGCTTTTACACCACTGAAATTCAGATTAGCTACTAAAGCAGAGATTTAAAAAGTAGCATTGATTAGAATTCATTTCCAACCTTGCCTTTGAATCCTTAAAAGAAGAAAAGAAAAAAAAAAAAAACACAGACTCAGTATCTTTCTCTTTAGGTAAGGAAGGATGCTTTGTAGAGTTACAGAGCTTGGCCAAGTGGCATTCAGAAAAGACTGGGGTGACATCAGCGTTTCATGTTCAAATGCTTACCTTCCGGGAGATGCGAGAACTTGGGTCACATCACCAAAGCCTGGCTCCATGAGACAGAATAGTGCTGCTGGGAATTGTTTTATCTGGCCAGTTTTGGAATGGTTGATCCCTAACTAAAATTCAAAGAGAAAGGAAGTTGCACGAATGGAGCCAATCACAAAAACACACAGAGGAGCTCCAAATTAAAGATGAGGCCTTTAGTATTTCTCCAACATAAAAAAAAAAACCCAACTCACTACCGTCGAGTTGATTCGACTCATAGCAACCTCTCCTTGGGTTTCTGAGGCAGTATCTCTTTGGAAGTAGATTGCCCAACCTTCCTTCTGAGGAGTGGCTGGTGGGTTTAAACTGCCGGCCTTCTGGTTAGCAGTCAAATGCCTTAGGCACTCCAACATAAAGGAATTTTTTAATGAGTGATCACAGAGAACCTCTGTCAAAAGCAATGTTTTTAAAAAAATTTTTGAATTGACAAATGTGTTTTATGTATATTTACACGCACACACACACACACACACACACAAAAAAACAATGTACAAGTGAGAAGCCTGCAGCCTTCCTTAAGTGGGAGGAGGATGAAATGCTGTAGGTATCAGAAAACCAGGAATCGTGGATCTCTTTTATGCAGTGATGGGAGAGCCTTTGGGAAATGGGCTTAGTCCATGTATAAGGGTAAAGGATATGATTGTAAAGGTTAAGGTTGGAGAGTACCAGCTAAGGAGATGCAGTGGATGTTACTCAGAGAAAGAAATTGGGACTCTCTTGGCATATTGCCACTCTTGCTTCTTTGTCCCTCACAAAAAAATAATTTTTGTACTGGGTGCTAAGGATTCAGAAAAGGATAGAAGAAAGTCCTTCATCTCTAGGTGCTCAAAGTCTCCCCCACCCTTACTCTGCTGATTCTAAGCTGGTCACCCTAGAGGAAGGGGTAGAGATGGCTAACTGCCAAACAAATTTATGTTTCCCTTCCATTGTATGAAGTGGTTACCAGGAAGTAGCTGCCCAACCAGGAACTACATTTCCCAGCCTTCCGTTTAGTTTGATGGGGTCATGTGACTAATTCTCACCAATGGCATGAATGGAAGATATGTATGTCACTTCCAGGCCAAATATTTGCACTTTCACCACCCTCTCTTTCCCTTTTCACTGGCCTGAGACAGAGAAGCATAGTGAACTGGAAGTCCTGTGTTGAAGTCATGTGTTAAAGATAGAGCCACAAGGTAGAAGGAAACTGGGTCCCTGATGTGAACACCTATTTGGGCTTTTAAATGAGTAAGAAATAAGCTGCTATTGTGTTTGAACCCATTACATATTTGGCTCTGTCTGTTCTACCAGTTAACCTGCCTTAATACAAGTGCCTTTTATGTGAGATCTGTCTTTCTGGGTTTATAATATGTATCAGAACATTCACCACACCATGGATTTCAAAGTAGTGTGTGGCTGTTTAAAACTGCTACTGATTTTGGCCACTTTTTATTGTGCTGTGCAAGTGGCACAGATTTTTAATAAAGGAGATAAGCATGTAGATTTTACTTTGTTTAATAAGCAATAGTATAGTCCTTACTCTGCTAGGCACTGGTAGGAGTGCTTTATAATTATTAACTCATTCACTGTTTTTTACAATCTTACGAGCTTGGTTCTGTCATTACCTCCACTTTACATGTCAGGTAACTGAGGCACAGAGAGATTAAGTCATTTCCCCGGGATCACACAGCTAATTAGTGGCAGAGTCTGCATTAAAACCCAGTTTAGCTCCAGAACCCATGCTTGTATCCATTATGCTAGTTGCCTCCCATTAATGGATCAAGTGGGGTTTCTGCCCTACTCTTGGTAAGGAGCAGATCCAGTTCTCTTAGTCAACCTCGCAATACGTAGTGGTTTCTCAAGGAATATTTGGGACCGTGGTTTTGGTTTGAGCAGAAGACAACCTCCAATTGCTGAGTTCTTCCTGAGTTAGAAAGTAGAGGACTGCCACCTACTGCCTCCGTGATACCATTTTGACTGTTCCTTGGAGGTTGTATGTATACACAGAGAGAGGCAGCCAGCCCCACCGAGCTGCTTTGCTTGTGAGAATTAATAGGATCACAGCACACAGTGGTATGATTGCAAATAGAAAGACTGCTCTGCTCAAACAAATCTGTTTCTTACTTCATGCCAAGAGCTACAGTGGGTAAACTTGCATTCAAATTGGCCTTGGTGCATGGAGCATTGTATCTTCAGTACCAAACTCTTGGCCTTGGCCAGATCTCACCGGTCTGTGATCCCTGTTTGTGAGGGTTCAATAGGGCAGCAGTGGCCCAGATCTTCCAGTTGCCGGGGGTTGGCCAGGTCAGAGGAGTGGAGAGAGGGAATGATTTCCCCAGCAGTCGTTTCTGGTCTTCATTGAAACTGATCAAGGTTGGGTCTTCATTCCCCTCTTTCCTTTGTTGTTGTTGTTGTTGTGAGCTGCCATTGAGCAGGCCCTTGACTCATGCCAACCTCATGCACAATAGGATCAGACCATTGTGATCCATAGGTTTTTTTTGGCTGATTCACAGAAGTAGATTTCCAGGCCTTTCTTCCTAGTCTGGAATCTTAGTCTGGAAGCTCGGCTGAAACTTGGCGAGCACCATAGCAACATGCAAACCTTCACAGATGGATGGTAGCTGCACACGGGGTACATGCAGGTATCGAACCTGAGTCTTCTGTGTGGGAGGAAAGAATTGTCCCACTGAAACACCAATGCCCCCTGAGCCTTAACTGTTGTTGTTGCTGGGTGCCATCGAGTCAATTCCAACTCGTAATGACCTCATGTACAAGAGAATGAAACACTGCCTGGTCCTGCACCATCCTCACAGTCACCAGCATGTTGGGGTCCATCCATCTCACCAAGGGTCTCCCTCACCCCCACTGGCCCTCTGCTTCACTAAACATGAAGTCCTCCTTAGCGGTGATCCCTCTAGATGATGTCTCCAAGAAAGCAAGTCAGACAGTGTTCTGTTGTGATGCATAAAGTGCTCATTAGCTGAGTTTTGGAAGTGAATCACCAGGCCTTTCTTCCTAGTCTGTCTTGGTCTGGAAGCTCCACAGAAGCTTGTCCACCATGGGGGACCCTGCTGTGTTTGAAATATTGGCATAGCTTCCAGCATCAAAGCAACACGCATGCCATCACAGTATGACAAGATGACAGACAAGTGGTGAACTGTTATTATGACCCCCATTTTAGAGATGCAGAAACGGAGGCACAGAGGTAAAAGAAGTCACTTAGCATCACACAGCTAGGAATCAGTGACTTAAACTCAAAACTCACTGCTGTTGAGTTAGATCCGACTCATAGCAACCCCTCCTTGGGTTTCCAAGGCAGTATCTCTACGGAAGTAGATTGCCCAGTCTTCCTTCTGAGGAGTGGCTGGTGGGTTTGAACTGCCAGCCTTCTGGTTATCAGTCAGATGCCTTAGGCACTATACCACCAGAGCTCCTTAAGACTGGTCAATGTCCAGAAAATTAAAAGAAAGGAATCAGGCCATTTCTCACTCAAAACTGAAAATTGAGCCCTTATTATTGGTCAATTGATTGGATTCTTGCTAATTCTGTTGGGGACCAAACTATCCTTTTGTTCAAATGAGTGAAGATCAAAAGGCAGCACCTAACTTGTGTCTTCTCCCTGGCAAAAGGTGAGAAAGGCATGTTTGCAAGAGTGTGATCAAATTGCCTGCAAATTGTGAGGCAACCAGAGAACTCTGTGTTCTAAATGATTCTGCTGGTGATGATGGAGAATTCTAAGCATTTCTGAAATTCCCCCCAATTGCTGTAAAAAGTTTAAGCTCAACCTCAAGCATTTCATAGTCCTTAAAACTCCCTGTTTTACCTCAAAGAAGTAGTGAGTGGCAAGGGCAATTTGATATTTGCTGCCCTACATTCAGGAAAACACATATGGTTTTAAAATATTACAAATGTGTTATTTTTAGAAGCCCCCAAACTCTTAGTCGCTCTAGGTTTAGAAGCCTGATCCAAATAAAATAAATCAGTAAAATTGCAATGGTTCTGCTTAAATTAGGTCTGTCTCAGTTTCCATGGCATCCAATCTGTTAGTGCCAATATTCTCACCAGGATCTGTGCTCAGCCTTTAGGATGGCACCACTTTCTTTAAGGCTTACAGGGCACATAATAGCTCGATGGATTCCATTAGACTCAGCAACCAGAGGTTTTCTGGAAGCCTAGAGGTGATGTTAGATTTGATTCCTGGGGTCAGTGTTTGGTCCTAGTCTTCTCATGACTCTGTGGGTAACTGAGGTTTGATAGAATTACAGATGACATGTTTATAGTTAGCACTTGGTCTCCAGCAGCCACTGCAGGTAACACCCACAGGCTGGCACTAATAAAAGGGTACCCCAGGGAAACAATTCTGATGCAAGGATTATAAACACAACAAGCATTCAAACAATGTGTAAATCTTCATTTTGGATTCCCAGACACTTACCTGTAAGGCATAAGACTTTATCAATAGGGATACATGAAACTGATTTCTTTCAGCAAATGGTACCTTTCTAGGCCTTCCTTAGAATGGGAGGAAACTATTATTAAACTGATATGTGTAGTTTATATATATAGAAAAAACTAACAGGAAAGCAAGTGTGGCCTCTCTTGGTAAAAATGTATATAGGTAATTGTATAAGTGTGTGAAGTAAAATAATGTATGATACATTTAGCAGATAAAATGAGTGCTTTTCTCCAGACGCATTGTGGCTGTCAGGTGCTATTGAGTCCATTTAGACTCATAGTGGTCCCGTGTGACAGAGTGGAACTGCCCCATTGGGTTTCCTAGGCTGTACATCTTTATGGGAGCAGCTTGCCAGGTCTGTATCCTGTGGAGCTCTTGGGTGGGTTCAGAGCCAGCAGCCTTTGGGTTGGCAGTTGAACACTTAACCGTTGCTCCACCAGGACTCCTCTCCAGAATATCACTTAAAAAGAACATTCCATTTAGAAAATGCATCTGCAAGTGCCACAGTTTAGTAGTGACTTCAGATTCTGACAATTTATTCATAGTGGGCTTTGTTTTTCAGGTGATGCCTTCTCTTAAACCATAGGCCTTGAATTCCCTTTCCAAGTTTTCTGTTTTTAAGTCAGATTGCGATTGAAGCAAAGTGTTTGGGCAGATTGATTTAGATTGGTCTTTAACTTCAGCCTTCTCAACTTTGAAAAGAAGGTGCACTGAAATACAGATTCTTCATCTAGTTCTATGGATGGGTTTCGTGGGTATCTGTAAGCCCCAGGAAATTATATGGAGAATTGTGTATGTGTGTGTGTCTGTAATATGTGCAGTGTTCTGAGGAAAGAGTGTGTGATTTTTTTGTTGTTTTCTTTTTAAATGTGTGAATTTATATTGTTGACCCCATAATATATATAAATGAAATCATTATGACAATAACAGAGATGTACTGAGGAGAGTCTGTGGTTTTTATCAGACACACAGAGGTTCATGTAACTTCCCAAAATTAAAACTTTCTGGGCTACATGCTTTCTCAGTTGCTGTGTAACTCTAAAGTGCAAAGAGATTGGCTAAGCAGATGTATTACAGCTTGTCCTTTGTTCAGGAAAGAGTAAAAAGAAATTCAACAGGTAAACAGAGAAGGCTGTATCACGTTTGCCCTGTTGTTGTTGTTAGGTGCCGTCAGGTGGGTTCCGACTCATAGCGACCCTCTGGACAACAGAACAAAACCCGGCCCAGTCCTGCACCAGCCTCACAAGAGTTGCTGTGGTTGAACCCACCGTTGCAGCCCCCGCGTCAGTTCATCTCGTTGAGGGCTTTCCCTGTTTCACTGACCCTCTACTTCACCAAGCATGATATCCTTCTCCAGGGGCTGGTTCCTTCTGTATTTGTCAATGTTCAGCATAATTGAAAATCTAACTAGGCAATGAAATAATCTACTGTCTGATTTGAAATTGGAGACAGCAGAACTAATGAAAGACCAACAACCAACAACACCCAACAATTTTAAGTCAAGTCAGTAATGCTAAAGGGTTTCTTCAGGCCCCTTTCTTTAGTGTGTTGTTGATCGTCATGCTACCCACTTGGTTCTCATTCTTTTCATTTACCCACAGCTATCCCATGGGCTTTCAGAGTAAGCTACCCAAATAGAGAATAAGCATGTGAGGGAGGCAAGATGAGAATGAAGCCGACTATGATTGCAACTAGGTCAGATCTATTAATATGTGATATTTATGTCTCAGTATGGTTGAAACTGCAAATCCTTTTGCATAACATTTCCTCTTGCTTTGATAGAAAATTCCTCACTCAAAATACTTCAAAACCATCATTTAAATTTTTATCACCCCTGAAAGTTTCATTTTTACACGGAGCACAATGTTATCATGCTGAAATAACTGTCATTGAATTACATCACTTTGCAGAGTGTGAGAAACTCTTCCTATAGAGTTAATTTCACTGCCTTTGACTTAGGGACTTAGAGGACAGAGCTAATGAGGACAAGGTCAAGGTTCAGTCTGCAAGGGTGTTAACTCAGTTCTGTTTCCTGGCCACAGACCGTACCCCAACCCCAGATAGAATCCTCTTGGGGTCAGAGCAACCCAGGGGAGAGAGTAGATGGCTCAGTGTAAACGTATCCTCATGACTAGAGAGGCAGCTCAAAATAAGACACCAGACTCATTGCCCTCGAATTGAATTCAGCTCATCTCTGATCTCCGTGTGTCACAGAATAGGACTGATCCATAGGATTTTCTTGGCTGTAATGTCTTACAGAGATAGATCGCCAGGTCGCTGGGTTGAGTGCAAATCGACATTGGTACAATGCACTGATTTTATTCAGATTTTCTGTTTTACTGCTTTCGATTCTTTTGCATGTATACCTAACATGGGATTGCTGGGTCGTATGGTAAGTCTATGTTCAACTCTTTTGAGGAACCATCAAATTGTTTTCCACAATGGTTGTACCATTTTATAATCTCACCAGCAATGGTGTGTGAATTGTTGGATACATGTATTTTGGGTTGAGTGCAAATTGTTTATGCCAACACAGAGAGAACCTCAGAGCTCTTTTCATTTTGCTTTCCAGTAATTTTGTAAAGGGGTTATTTAGTCTTTTTGGTAATACCACTAGTGACAGAGAACCCTTTTCCTTCCAGTACTACCCAATCTTGGACACCTCTTGTACATTCTTGTGTGAATTACAGCTTCCTGTCATTCAGGAAACTAGTCCTAGGTCTTCCCTGTGGGATCAACAAAATAAGACTTCAACCCTTTACAAGTTAGAAAACAGCAAGAGGGAAGAAGTAGGACCTCAAACTCTCTGCCTCCACAGTGCCATGCTTATTAGCTGTCAACAGAGAGAGAACTGCTGGGAGACCTTAAAAGCAAGGATTTAAGCAAGAAACTTCAATTCCTTTGTATAAAAGGGGTTGGACTGTAGCATTTGGGAAAGGGCTCTAAATTCCCTTCCAGCTCTTGAGGTCAGTACCACACAGAGCACACATCTGGGGGATACATACTGGACCACTGGGGGGGTATCCATCACCCTCAGCCTGCAGAGAACGTTGTAATAGGGTACTGCCTCCAGAGGGGAGGACTTTGGGCATTAATCGAAAGTCTGGACCACCCTGCCACTACCTCTCCGGAGAGCCTAGAGCTAAGAACCTTGAGTGACAAGATTGTCTTCTAATCTCCCCAAAACACATGTATCCAACCATTCATGCACCATTGCTGGTGAGATTATAAAATGGTACAACCATTGTGGAAAATAATTTGATGGTTCTTCAAAAGAGTTAAACATAGACTTACCATATGACCCAGGAATCCCATGTCTAGGTATATACACAAAAGAATCAAAAGCAGTAAAACAGAGAATCTGAATAAAATCAGTGCATTGTACCAATGTCAATATCCTGGTTGTGATATTATACTGTAGTTTTGCAAAATGGGTAAACATGGTAAAGTAAACAAGGGATGTCTCTATTATTTCTTGCAACTACATGTGAATCTTCAATTATCTCATTAAAAATTGTAATTAAAAATGCTACTGCAGAATTCTGGGAGCTCTGGTAGCATAGTGCCTAAGGCACTTGACTGCTAACCAGAAGGCTGGCAGTTCAAACCCACCAGCCAC
>NW_006921897.1:2065203-2069326 GCF_000298275.1 Orycteropus afer afer
ACTTCCATAGTGATACCACCTCGGAAACCCAAGGAGGGGTCACTGTGAGTCGGGTCCGACTCGACGGCACATAACAACAACAACACTGCAGAATTCTAGGCAAGAGATGAGAGTTGCTTGAACTTGGCCAGTTTGTACAGTATGTTACATTTATAATTTTAAAGATACACACACACACACACATTTGTGTTTGGGTGTTGGAAATTGCCAAAAGGATACATAAGAAATTGCTGAAGCAGTGAAGTTTGAGAAGTTTGTATTGGGACTATGAATTTTCATATTCAATACTATAATTGCCACAAAAAGTAGAATCTATAGGAAGAATCTTATAGGGAATAATCAAATTTTCTGTTGTGGTTGGAAAGACAGTTTCAACTAGAAAAAGATTCCAATTACTCTGATATCCTAAGGGCATAGATTCTAGGCAAGAGCCAATTACTGTATTTCCACATATAATGCGCGCATTGGAAATGTGCACATTCATATAATGCACATAGCACACATAGGAAACTAACATGCAAGGACGTTGCGTGGTTTGCAAAAACATATAACTTGTGCATTACTTCCAAAAATAAGGTACAGAGGACTGTGTGATATTAACTTCATGGTTATTGTTTCTTTGTTTTGTTTTGTCTTGTATCTGGAGCCCTGCATTTTGCTGTCAACTGAAATGAATCTTTTGTGCTGATGTTTAACTTTTATACTGTCTCAGTGATCACATTTTGTGTTTTGTGTTTTCATGAAAAGTTTTCACTTTTCATGAAAACTGGCATATATAATATAAAACTTTAGATCTTCCTAATGCTTGGTTGTTAATATCAGTAATATTGACAGCAGGTGTTACCTAATATTTCCTACAGCCTACCATCAGGGGAGAGAATATCTGATGCTTTCATTATTATATAAATCAGCTGGGCCTAATTCTGAGCACATCAGAACTCCTGAAAAGACTTGATCTATTCCAACTGTGCAGGAGTAGCTAGGGAACAGATTGCAGTACAATTAGTTGATAAATAAATTCTCTGTGACCTTGGGAGTGAAATGTAAGCCTCAGCCACATACAGAGGCAACTTTCGGTTTAACCTGGCCAATGAGGTTGCAGATACGTTTGCTGGTTTTTTAAACCACAACATTTATTTCATTGTTGTAAATATATATATAACACAACAGTTGCCCCTTCAACAATTTCCATGTGTACAATTTAGTGTTATCAATTACATTAATCTTGTTGTGCACCTGTCATTAATAGTCGTTGCCAAAGGAAATGTTTGCTTATTGATGTTGACAAAAGATCTCTAATAAATTGCTACTCCACAGTAACATCTTCCTCATAAAACTTACCTATTTATCCCCTAATTTTCACATTCTGCTTCACATCCTAGAAAGGAGCTGCCTCACTCAAAGAGCTTTTGAACTAAATACACAGGTGCTTGGCTCCCTCTTGGCGTCCCTGGGTGGTGCAACCAGTTAAGCCCTCCACTACTAACCAAAAAGTTGATGCTTCAAACCCACCCAAGAAAAGAGTATTATTGTTGTTAAGTGCTGTTGAGTCGGCTCCAATGCATAGAGACCCCATGTGTGACAGAACAAACACTGCCCAGTGCTGCACCATCCTCACAAGCATTGCTATACTTGAGCCCATTGACACAGCCATGTGTCAGTCTGTCTGGTTGAGGGTGTTCCCCTTTTGCTGACCCTCTACTTTACTGAGAGCTCTGGTGGTGTAGGGCCTAAGGCACTTGACTGCTAACCAGAAGGCTGGCAGTTCAAACTCACCAGCCACTCCTCGGAAGGAAGACTGGGCAATCTACTTCTGTAGAGATACTACCTTGGAAACCCAAGGAGGGGTTGCTATGAGTCGGAACTGACTCAACAGCAGTGAATTTGGGTGTTTTTTTTGGGGGGGGGGTTCTACTTTACCAAGCATGATATCCTTCTCCAGGGAATGGTCCCTTCTGACAACATGACCAAAGTAGATGAGACGAAGTCTGGCCATTCTCACTTCTAAGGAGCATTCCGACTGCACCTCTTTCAGGACAGATTTGTTCCTTCTGGCTGTCCATGGTTCCTTCTTCTGGCAGTCCATGGTATTTTCAGTATTCTTCACCAGTATCACAATTCAAAGGCATCAACTCTTCTTTGATCTTCCTAATTCATTGTCTAGCTTTCACATGCACATAGGCTGTTGAAAATACCATGGCTTGGGTCAGGCACACCTTAGTTTTCAAAGAGACATCTTTGTCTTCAGCACCTTAAAGAGGTCTTTTGCAGCAGATTTGCCCAGTGCAAATGTGATGTCTTGACAACTGCTTCCATGGGTGTTGATTGTAGATCCAAGTAAAATAAAATCCCTGGCAACTTCAGTCTTTTCTCCATTTATTATGATGTTGCTTATTGGTCCAGTTGTGAGGACTTTTGTTTTCTTTATACTGAGGTGTAATCCATACTGCAGACTGTAGTCTTTAATCTTCGTCAGTAAGTGCTTCAAGTCCTCTTCACTTGCAGCAAACAATGTTGTATCGTATGCATATCACAGGTTGTTAATAAGTCTTCATTCATACATACTAATGTATTCTTCATACAGTCCAGCTTCCTAATGTTTTTGCTCAGCACAGACATTGAATAATTTGGTGAAAGGATACAACCCTGATGCACACTTTTCCTGATTTTAAACCACCTACCATCCCCTTGTTCTGGCCGAAGAACTGCTTCATGGTCTACAAACAGATTCCACGTGAGCACAATTATGTGTTCTGGAATTCCCATTTTTTGCAGTGTTATTCATAATTTATTATGATCCACACAGTCAGATGCTTTTGCATAGTCAATAAAACAGAAGTAAACATCCCTCTGGAATTCTTTGTTTTCAGCCAAGATCCACCTGACTTCAGCAGTGATATTCCTCATTCCAAGTCTTCTTCTGAATCCAGCTTGCATTTCTGGAAGTTCCCTGTCAATATATTGCTGCCACCATTTTTAAATTATCTTCAGTAAGATTTTACTTGTATGTGATATTAATGATATTGTTCGATAATTTCCACATTCTGTTCAATCACCTTACTTTGGAACAGGCATACATAATGTTCTCTTCTAGTCATTTGCCCAGGTAGCTGTCTTCCATATTTCTTGGCATAAACAAGTGAGTGCCTCCAGTGCTGCGTCCGTTTGTTGAAACATTTCAGTGGGCATTCCATCAATTCTCAGTTCCTGGAGCTTTGATTTTCAGCAATTCCTTCAGTGCAGCTTGGATTTCTTCTTTCAGTACTTTTGGTTCTTGATCATATACTACCTCCTGAAATAGTTGGACATCAACCAATTCTTTTTGGTACAGTGACTCTGTGTATTCCTTCCAGCTTCCTTTAATGCTTCCTGCATTGTTCAATATTTTGCCCATAGAATCTTTCAATATTGCAACTCAAGGCTTGAATTTTTTCTTCAGTTCTTCCAGCTTGAGAAATGCTGAACATGTACTTCCCTTTTGGTTTTCTAACTCCAGGTCTTTGCACATTTCATTATAATTATTGACTTTGTCTTCTAGAGCTGCTCTTTGAAATCTTCTGTTCAGCTCTTTTATCTTGTCATTTCTTCCATTTGTTTTAGCTACTCTCTGTTCAAGAGCAAGTTTCTCTTCTGACATCCATTTTGGTCTTTTCTTCCTTTCCTGTCTTTTTAATGACCTTTTGCTTTTTTCATGTATGATGTTCTTGATGTCATCCCACACAACTCATCTGATCTTTGGTCATTGGTGTGCAGTGCATCAAATCTGGTCTTTACATGATCTCTAAATTCAGGTGAGATATAATCAAGGTCATATTTTGGCTCTTGTGGACTTTTTAAAATTTTCTTCAGCTTTAGTTTGAACTTGCAGATGAGCATTTAATGGTCTGTCCACAGTCAGCTCCTGGCATTGTTTTGTCTGATGATGTTGAGCTTTTCCATTGCCTCTTTCCGCAGATGTAGTCAGTTTGATTCCTGTGTATTCCATCTGGTGAGGTCCACAGGTATAGTCATCATTTATCTTGCTGCAAAAAGTATTTTCAATGAATAAGTTGTTGATCTTGGAGAATTGTGTCATATGATCTCCAGCGTCATTTCCATCACCAAGGCTATATTTTCTGATTAC
>NW_006921897.1:2079784-2081431 GCF_000298275.1 Orycteropus afer afer
CAATGACATGAGACAAAGTATATGTGAACTGCTGTATGAAAAGTGAATTTACTCTGTAAATCTTCACCCAAATCAAAATAAAATTAAAAAAAAAAAAAGAGCTGCACTCATAGGAGTTACATGGCTGTTACCTTTTGGAAACAGATTGTCAGGTCTTTCTTCTGAGGCACTGCTGGGTGGGTTCAAACTGCCCATCTTTCTGTTAGTAAACCAAACTCATACATACATACATACATACATACACACATACATAACCAAACCAAAGTCATTGCCTCTAGTCGGATCTGACTCATAGCGACCCCTCCTTGGCTTTCTGAGGCAGTATCATTATGGAAGTAGATTGCTCAACCTGCCTTCCAAGGAGTGGCTGGTGGGTTTGGACTGCCAGCCTTCTGGTTAGCACCATTTGTGCCACCCAGGGACTTTTTAGTCACTAGGAGATTGGAGCAATCTTTCAGGCTTGTTTTGTTCCTTGGTTACTCCTGTGCTTGGCTAAGAACTCAATTGGAGTGATCCTAAATTTCATGGTAAATTATCTGTTTGGAGCGTGGCAAAATCCAGATTTTACCATGCGTTCCACATATTGATGAGGGTAAGAGAGTGGTTCAGGCTCCAGATGGAAACACTGAAATGAATTGTTCATCATTTTGGTTCAGGAAGCATTGACTTTGGTGGCCATTTCAGATGGTACTTAACCAACTCATTGTCCATTCAGAAATGCTAGCAAAAACAGTGATCATTGACCAGACTGTGGCTGGTGACTATTTATGTGCTGGTCAGCATTAACATTTTCCTCTCAGATTCGCAAAATCCATTTCCATTTATTTGCACACAACTAGCAAAGGGCAGGTTTTTGAACCCAAATTAGCACCTAAATAAGTGCACTCGAGAAGTGCTTGCATTTGGCCAGCATTTCTGACCACCATCTGGAAGGGGCAAAGTAGGTAATTTGCAAAGCTGTGTTTACTATGAATAAATCTGAGAAATTCTATTTCAATCCAGTGTATACTTAATAATAAAACATTGGGTTAGATAAACTGAAGATTATTATTAGGGATGGTTGCTAAAGATCAGCTAGTTTCAACTATGGTTTCCACAGTGTTCTGGTTACCTGGTGCCACTGACAGGAAATGGATGGTTTGAACAAACAGGAGTTTAATCTCTTACAATTCATTAGGCTAGAAGTCCACGTTCAAAGTGCCAGGCTCTAGGGGCTGGGTGAAAGCCCCTAGAACTTGAGCTTCAGCTCTGCCTCTTGCTCCTGGCCCTCTGGAGCTAGAGGCATCTCTTCACTCAGGCAGCTGCTGGCTGCTGAGGTTAACAAGCCCAAGATCAACAAATAAAATGGCATAGTCCTGATGTTACCAAACCACACAGAAGGCCATTAATTCAAGTCCACTGTAAGTCCCAAGGTTGAGAGAGCATGGCAGGCTGCTGAACAACGACAGGGCTACATTCAGGGTTCAAGTATGCCATCAGCTAGAGACCATTTCCAATGCTGTTTCTTATATACGGGAAGCAGACCACATACCCAAAGCAGCTAATCAGCTGGTCCAATAGATTCCACCATGGAGTTAATTACCAATCTCACCATGGGGAATAACTACATTCAGCTGCCCAGCCACTCAACCAGGCCCAGCCAAGTTG
>NW_006921897.1:2081571-2094627 GCF_000298275.1 Orycteropus afer afer
ACCTTCCTTCCGAGGAGTGGCTGGTGGGTTTGAACCACCAGCTTTCTGGTTAGCAGTCAAATGCCTTAGGTACTACGCCACCAGAGCTTCCGCTATTGGATGTAAGGAGAAAGAATTCAGCTATTAGGGAGAGGATTCAGCTAGACTCCTGTGTGGCTGTTCACCATGCTGGATCCCCCTCATTGAAGATCTCTTTGACTCACTTTTCATTATAAGTATATATTTCTTCCACCACCTGTCTGTCGCTTTGTTGTACGGTGGTGGCTTATGTTTTGCTGTGATGCTGGAAACTATGACACCAGTATTTCAAACACCAGCAGGGTCATCCATGGTGGAATAAGACTAGGAAAAAAGGCTTGGTGATCTACTTCCAAACAATAACCAATGAAAACCTAATGGATCACAACAGAACATTGTCTTGCTTTCCAGCTTTGGATGCTGGATGGGGACATCATGTTTGGTGAAGTGGAGAACCAGAAAGAACAAGGAAGCCTTCAATGAGATTGACTGACACCGTGGCCACAGCAAAGGACTCATACAAATGATTGCAAGGGTGATACAGGAGGGGGCAACATTTCATTCTGTTACCCGTAAGGTCGCCATGAGTCAGAGAAGACTTGACAGCAACTAACAAAAATGTACATTTCTTGAACACTTTCTGTGTTCTGGGTACTGGTGATTCCACTTTGACATTTACAAAGCACTTTTATGTGCATTGCCTCATCTAGTCCCCACAACAGACAAAATAATTATCAGAAGCCAGCGCTTGACATCATTCTCCTCCATGAGGAAACTGAGGTTCTGAGGGCAGCCAAATGATGCCACACTTCCAGTGGGTGACAGAGCAGGATTCTGAATCCTCTCTGTGTCACTTTAGAGGTTTGCTATGGGTTCGTTTTTATTTATTTATTTTTTTTCTTCCATATGTAGTAACATCAGTGAAAAGATGTGGCAGAATGAGGTGAGGACACACGACTGGCTCCTCTGGGGCCAAGAGCTCAGACAGATGCATTTCTGGAACTGTTATTTCAGGTGGTGGTGGTTTTCTAGTTGCTGTGGAGTTGGCTCCAACTCATGGCAATTCGGGGTAGACAAGAACCAAATGATCCTTGTCCTGCTCCAGCTTCATGACCTTTGAGAGTTTTGAGCCCATTGTTGAGGCTGTGGTGTCAGTCCATCTCACTCAGGGCTTTCCCCATTTTCTCTGGCCTCTACTTTTCTAGGCAGGAAGTCCTTTTCTAGCAGCTGGTCTTTCTGGACGACATGTCCAAGGTAGGTGAGCGCAGATCTCTCCACCCTCACTACTAAAGGAGCATTCTGCTTGTACGCCCTCTGAGATAGATTTGTTCATTCTTAGGACAGTTCATGATGTTTTCTAAAGTAGGACTCCATACGAGAATTGCTTAAAAGGCCCACTAATTTGCCGGGGTTTCCTGCTGTGTGGATCATAACAATTTATGGATAATATTATGAAGAATCGGAATTCCAGAATACTTAATTGTGCTCATAAGGAACCTTTGCATATACCAGCAGGCTGTCATTCAAACAGAACAATGGGATACTGCATGGTTTAAAATCAGGAAGGGTGTGCATCTGAGTTGTATCCTTTCACCATACTTATTCAGTCTGTATGCTGAGCAAATAATCCAGGATGCATTAGGATTGAAGGAAGACTCATTAACAACCTGCAGTATGTACATGGACCCAACGCTGCTTGCTGAAAGTAAAGAGGATGTAAAGCACCTATTGATGAAGATCAAAGACTATAGTTTTCTGTACGGATTACTCCTCAACATAAAGAAAACAAAAATCCTGGCAACTTGACTAGTAAGCAACATCATGGTAAATGGAGAAAAGATTGAAGCTGTCAATGATTTAATATTTCTTGGTTCCATGATCAATGTGAATGGAAGTTGCAGTCAGGGAATCAGATGGCGTATTTCACTGGGCAAATCTGCTGCCAAAGCCCTCTTTAAAGTTCTGAAGAGCAAAGAAGTCTCTTTGAAGACTACGGTGCACCTGATACAAGCCATGATATTTTCAATAGCCTCATATGCATGTGAAAGCTGGACAATGAGTAAGGAAGACCAAAGAAGAGTGGATGTATTTGAATTATGGTGTTGGCAAAGAATATTGAATATACCATGGACTGTCAGAAGAAGGATCAAATCTGTCTTGGAAAAAGTATAGCCAGAATGCTCCTTAGAACCAAGGATGGGGATACTTCACCTTTCATATTTTGGTCATGTTAGGAGGGACCACTTCTTGGAGAAGGATATTATGCTTGGTAAAGCAAAGGGTCAATGAAAAAGGGGAAGACCCTCAATGAAATGGATTGACAGAGTGGCTGCAACATAGCAATAATTGTGAGGATGGCAGAGGAGTGGGCAGTGTTACGTTCTGTTGTACGTGTATGGCATCCCTGTAAGTTGGAACCAATTAGATGGCACCGAACAACAACAATATATAGATATATCGATTTATGGAGATAGATAGATAGATAGATAATGCATGACTAAGCAAGGGGCACCACAGATTATCAGAGTTCAGGGCCCTCACCTTAATCTGGCCCTGCCTACACTCACTCCAACAAGCAGTGACAATGTGCTTTCGTAATGGTTACTGTTTTGAGTCCCTATGGCCACTTGTATTGTGTCCTATGGGGTTGAAATCTACTAAATGGCAATAGGTTTTGGGGTTTTGGAGTAAATGAGGGAAGAGGGTGGAATTGGAGGCTTAGAGGTGGTAATTATTAATGTGTTTTTCCTTTTTCTTTGGTATAGACATGTCTATATTTGGATGTACAAAATCAGGGTCAGTTAGTTCTGATACAATATTCAGGGATTCTGCATCTATGTACATAAAAGTGTGTATGTGAAAAATAGGGCATAAAACATCTCGATCAGTTACTGTGTGCCAGACACTGTGCTAAACAAGTTATGTGCATCACCTCCTTGGGTCCATCCACCTCTAAGGGTAGAACTGTGCTCCTTATGATTTTCAGTGGCTGACTTTTCAGAAATCGATCACTAGGCCTTTCTTCCAAGGAACCTCTGGGTAAACTTGGACTGCCAGCCTTTCCTTTAGAGGTCCCTTATGTAGCCAGTGACACCATCTGTAAGGTCATTCTTTTCTTACGGGAGAGGAAATTAAGGCTCACAGGAGTCAAGTGAATTGTTCAGTGCACACAGTTAGGAACTGATGGAGTCTGGAGTCATTCTGATGCCAGAGCCCACGTTCTCAACTCCTTCACTATTCTGCTTCCAGGAACTTCCATAATTTGGAACCAGAATCCCACTGTTGCCCATGCAACTTCACTTTATCATGGCAATATGATATAGGAACACCCAGTATTGAGTATTCATGTTGTACCAAGCAGTTTACAGAATTTCTTTTGAATCCTCAATACAACTCTGTTAAATAGATGCTTCTGGTTTTAGAGAAGTAATCTAGCATTCTGGGAGATTTCAAAAAACCCAACCACTGTCTTCAAGTCAACTGCAACTCATAGCGACTGTAACAGAGTAGGACTGCCCCAAAGAGCTTCCAAGACTGTAAATCTTTACAGAAGCAGACTGGCTCATCTTTCTCCTCTGGAGTGGCTGGTAGGTTTGAACCACTGACCTTTTAGTTAGCAGCCCACGTGGAGTCTGATCTGACTCATAAGGACCCCTCCTTGGGTTTCCTAGGTGCTATCTCTACGGAAGTAGATTACCCAATCTTCCTTCTGAGGAGTGGCTGGTGGGTTTGAACCACCAGCCTTCTAGTTAGCAGTCAAGTGCCTCAGGCATTATGACACCAGAGCTCCCTCAGAGAGATTGTTGTTGTTGTTGTTTTGCCGTGGAGTCGAGATTAGGCACTATCTATTAATGATGAATAATGGGTGGCACAGAAATTTTACCTACCAGGTTCTGTTAGACTCCTCATGAGCTGGTAATACGGCAGAGGCTCGTGTTCTTTCAAATCTGAAGACATCTGAGAAATAACTCCAAATTTTATCTCTTTGCTGTTCCCAAGTCACTTAAAAGAAAAGCCAGGAGAGACTGAGCTTCTGAGATCTGATCTCAAACGTGACTCTTTGCCACGTCCGGTCATGTCACCGTGGACGAATTCACCCCTCTCTAGGAGTCTGTTTCTCCGTCTGCAGTGGAGATAGCTCACGCCGCACACACTCGCCATGCAGATGGACGGTGAGTACAAGCGGAGGGCTCACCCAGCACCGCTGTCTTCTTTGCCGCCCCTGCCTTTGCCTCTCTTTGCGCAGCAGGCAGGTTCTGTTTCAGCTTGGAATCCACAAGTCTTCGGGGCTGAAATTTCGCTAGAATTTTGACATTAGGAATATACAGTAAAACCTGAGAAAGCCGGAACCTGTGCAAGGCGAAACCCATGAGAGAAGGAAAACGCACGTATTCTTCCATTATTAGTAGAGAGCAATAGAACAGTGGTAAGATTGCCCTCTGTCAAAGGTGGAAAACTGGCAAGATCTGGAAAAAGGGAGTCCTGTTGAGTCCCGCCTCTCCTAGGTTTCCCTGTATAATACTCTCCTTTAGAATTTAGGGGAAATTAAACCAGAGCCACTTTGTACCTGATTTTCACCTGAAAATTTTTACTCCAAAAAATCCAAGCACATCTCTGTATGTTTACAAGGGAATAGTAAACTCTCAGAAAATGAACATTATAGAGGATCCAAAATGTGACCTATTTTCTTACTTTATATTTTAATTAATATGTGCAGGTGGGGGAAAAGGCAAAAGCCGCCAAAAGTTACACACTGAAAAATGCATTAGCTTTCCCTCACCACCACCAACTCTCCACTCACCCTTCTTAGAAATAATTATTATCTTAGAAATAATTACCTTTTCTGTTGATACAAACATGTCTGTAGATTTTTGTCTCCCTGCTTTTTTTCACACACATTTTCCACACACTGTTCTGAACCTTGCTTTTATCATTTAACAAGGCATCTTAGTGATCTTTTCGTTCCACTATGAATAGTTTTCCCTCATTATTTTTAATAGCTGCATGGTATTCAAGTATATGGATATCCCATCATTTATGTAAACAGTGGTTTATGGTCTTTTGCTATTATGAATAACCTCCATACACACATTGTTGCTCACGTTCAGGTAGAGTCATAGGATATATGGCTATTACTGGAGTCAAGGGTCAAAGTGTATGTTCATCAACAATGTTGATAAATATTGCCAATTGTCCTTCAAAGAGGGTATCCTGGCTTAATTGTTGTTGTTGTTACATGTCATCAAGTTGGCCCTGACTCATAGTGACCCCTACTTGGGTTTCTGAGGCAGTATCACTATGGAAGTAGATTGCCCCATCTTCCTTCCAAGGAGTGGCTGGTGGGTTTGAACCACCAGCCTTCTGGTTAGCAGTCAAGTGCCTTAGGCACTACACTACCAGAGCTCCCTCCTGCCTTAATTACCACCAACCAATGTCTCATTGTCCAGATCCTGGACAAGCATAATACAGTTTATTTATCCTTCCCAGTCTTGGTGAGAAATGATATCTTGTTTTAGTTGTATTTATTTTGACTGAGTTGATGATTTTCTGTATTTTAAAAAATTCATTTGGGTTTCTTCTTCTACATACATATTCTTTGTCCATTTTTCTTACTTAAATTTATTTTTACTTGTGTGTAGAAAACCTTTATATATTAAGGATTTTGCTTTGTTGCCATGTATGTTGAAAGTAGTTTATCAGTCACTTATCTTTTGACTTTGTTCATGGTATTCATAGTATTTTGATATGTGAGAAATTTTGAATGTTAATCGATTGAATTACCAGCCACTCCCTGGGAGGAAGGTTGGGCAATCTACTTCTGTAGTGATACTGCCTCGGAAACCCAAGGAGGGGTCGCTATGGGTCAGATCCAACTCCACGACAATGGTTGCCTTGCCTTTTTATTTGATGACTTTTGGAGTGTGTGTCATGCTTATAAAACTTTTCTTTTTTCTGAGAATATAAAAAATCTTTTCTTCCTGTTTTCTTTTGTTACTTTAGTGATATAAAATTTTAAAAAAATAACTTTTTTGTCCATCTTACATTTATTTTAGTATAAGAAATGAGGCAGATATTCAATCCTATTTGTGTTTCATTTGGATTGCTTAAATTTATAAATAGTTTTCAAGAGAATCGCTTCAGTGAGGATTGTTTCTGTTTCAATTTATCATGGGTCATTTTCTTTGCGTATACTTGCTGATTGGTTCTTGGTCACATGTCAAAGAGTTATTGGTATGTTTTATAAAGCAATTTCCTCTGCAGATGTAAAAATTCTGACTGGGAAGCTTATTAATTGACATGGGAAAATAGACATGATGTTTTCCTTTAAAAAATAATAATGAAGACCTAAAACAATATGTGCCCTCTGGTTCCAGTTTTTGGAATTGTTTTTCTAGGAATATATATATATATATTCCTGGAAAATATCTTGATGAGACATGAACCAAAATGTCAACCTTGATGATGTCCAAAGGTGGATGATTATCGTGAATGATTGTTTTTGTCTTCTTTGTGTTGTCCAGTGTTTCTCATATTTCCTGTAGTGAGCATGCATTACTATTCTATCAAGAAGAAAAAAATTGAAAAACAAGAGAGGAATTGGCAGCATATTTAAGACCCGTAACTCTGGAGTGATGGTCCTGAGGGAAGAAGGGAACAACAGGATCAGTTGCATAAGCAGAGTGGGCTAACTATTACAATCAACTACCCCAAAGACTGAGCAGTTCGACAAAATAACTGTCTTTCCTACAGGCTAAGGCAAGTCCCTAGGGACTGTGAAGCAGGGAGGGGAGTTGATGCAAATAGGAGGCCTTGAGGTGGGGAAGCAGCCTGGAGTGATGCAGTCACTTCCACTTCCATTCTGTTGGTCAGCACTCAATCACATGGCCATATCTAGTTGCAAGATTGGGAAATGTAGTCTAGCTATGTGCTCAGAGGAAGAATACTAGGATATTGGTAAGCACTCAGAGCCCCTAGTGGGTCTAGTGAGCACCTACTGTTATACTAGTGTTTTGGGTATCATTTCAAGGCAGCTATTTGGGTTTGGGATTGTTCTTTCTTGAAGTTTTGTTAAGAATACTCAGAATGTTCCCACATAATTGAACCGGCAGAGATGTTCCTTCTTTTGCCCCATGCTTCCATATAAATTTCTTGGTATCTTCTTCCTCTCGTCTAGCCTTCTTGGGCATTGAGTCATTTCCAATCTCAGATTGAATCTTCAGACACATTCCTCACCTCACATCTGCTCTGACTTGGTATCTTCAGTCATTTAACTCAGTAGCTGACCTTAATCTATGCTGGACTCTGCTTTCTATATGTACAATGCTTGGGTGAACTATCTACATTTCCCACCACACCTGAACTCAAGACACCTCCTGCTTCCTTCCCTGCCAGTGAGGGAGTGAGGCTGGCATCTCCAAAGAACACCCTTATCTTACCTAGGGCTGATTACTTTCTAGAGAAGGAGGGAATACTTTTCCCTGATCAGGTTTCTGGAGAGTGGTAGATGAACTGCTCCCAGTCCAGTTTATGTAATCACCTGCCCAGTATCCTTTGGTTCCCTGGGTTTGTGGAAGGAAGCTGACTGCCATACGTTGTATAGCTGACATGGCTTCTGTGGAAAGAATCACTGACAAGAGGTGAGGAGTCCATCTGGCGCAGCTGTGAGACTCAGCTCACACCATTATCAGCCCACAAAAGATTGGAACCTGTGAAATGGTGAAAACGTGCAGTGTGTTCACAAAGTCTCCATCCTCAGTAACTGTCCCGGGAAGCTGGGGGCCATTTGGCTAGCTCTGCACTCACACTGATTCATGTGTCTGTCTCTTTCCCAGAGGGGCTTCAAGAGTGTAACTCCTTTTTCTTCCAACATGAGTTTTATGTGATGTGTTTTAAATAGAGCCTTGATTTAAGCATTTTCTTTGCTCTGCTCATGTTTTGCTGTCCAACAAGCTGTCAGAGAAACAAAATGCCCGGGGCCTATGACCAACCTTGGATATTGAAGTCTAAAGCAATTTTAAAAATAACGTTTTCTTTCTGATTATAAAAGTCGAGCAAAAGAATGTCTTACTTTTCTCAGGGCATACTAAGAGCTGAGTACTAGGCTCAGTGTTTTGCATGCATTGACTAATCCTCACAACAACATTCTGAGGTAAATATTCCTATTTTCATTTATTATATGAAGAAACGAAGGTATAAAGAAGTTACATGCCTCGAGTCACATACCTAGGAAGCAGTGCTGCTAGAATTAGATTTAGAACTCAAATCTGCTGACTCTAGAGTCTTCCCACTTAACCACCATGACGTCCTCCCTTCATATGTGGCCATAGGGGCAAACTTAAAGACGATAGAACATAATGAAGAAAACAATAAAATTACCCAGATTCCTTAACCCAGAAATATATATTTTAATTCATGCATTTTCTCCAAGATGTTGCCTGCAATGGGTTGTTGTTGTTGTTGCTGTTGTTATGTGCCGTCGAGTCTGACCTGACTCACAGCGACCCCTCCTTGGGTTTCCGAGGCATTATCACTACAGAAGTAAATTGCCCAACCTTCCTTCAGAGGAGTGGCTGGTAGGTTTGAACCGCCAGCCTTCAGGTTAGCAGTCAAATGCCTTAGGCACTATGCCACCAGAGCTCCTCTGCAATGGGTAGATAGAGAGAATTTATTTATTTAAATGTAACAGGATTTCTTCCTGGTTTTGTACTCTGCGTTTACCACTTACCCTCTCATGGTAAGCATATTCTCAAGCCATTAAATTTTGTTGAAAACATTTTCATGGTTGAATGTCATTCAACTGTAATTTATTTAAACATTCTCTTATTTTTGGACAGTTTCCTGCTTTCATTTTTTGCTATTAGAAACTCTAATTATAAATAATTCTAGCACTAATACATTTGACAGTATTTTCACTGTTTCCTTGATATAAATTCCTAATAGAATTATACTGTTTTAAATATATGTACACATTTAAGGCCCTTAACACATATTGTCAAATCTAATGGATTCTTGTTAGTATCTGTATCCATCAACTCTAATTGACTTTAATATGCTTCATAAGGCGCTCTG
Organism: Orycteropus afer afer; assembly: GCF_000298275.1. NCBI lineage: Eukaryota > Metazoa > Chordata > Mammalia > Tubulidentata > Orycteropodidae > Orycteropus > Orycteropus afer. The sequence goes on from NW_006921897.1 coordinate 2,090,659, forward strand.
GTGGCGTAGTGCCAAAGGCACTTGACTGCTAGCCAGAAGGTTGGCGGTTCAAATCCACTAGCCACTCCTTGGAAGGAAGATCGGGCAACCTGCTTCCGTAGAGATACTGCTTCAGAAACCCAAGGAGGGGTCGCTATGAGTTGGAATCGACTCCATGGCAGTGAGGTTTTTTTTTTTTTTTTTTTTCCCAATCATAATTGATTCTACCCAATACTAGAAGCATCTTTTTATATGGCCATAGAATCCAAAACAAATTTGAATTATTTTTTAAGTATCATCTCTTCCTTATCCAAAGAGCTATGTCTTGGGAATAAGGGGAGAATTAGGCTTCACCCGCAACAGACCAGGAAGGGTTTGGAGACCTTAGGAGACCAAATGTGGAGCTAGATGGATTCTCTAGCAATACACAGCTACCAGGAAGGCGGACCTGCATGAGCAGAGGCAGCAGGAAGTCTGCCTCCTATAAGGACTGTACGTGAAGGCAATATTTGCAGCTACATTCCATTTGTGGGATTGGCATTCTTGGTTAGAGAAGAGCTAAAATTGTTTTTTGTTTTGTTTTGTTTTGTTTTTTCTTATAATTGTTTTGGTTAGTTCTTGCTGCTCTGACCGAAAATACCACAAATGGGTGGCTTTCACAAACAGGGATTTATTCTTATAGTTAGGAGGCTAGAAGTCTGAGTTCAAAGTGTCAGCTCTAGGGGCTGGGTGAAGGCCCTTTGACCTTGAGCTTAGCTCTGCCTCTTTTTCCCAGCCCACTGGAGCTGGAGGCATCTCTTCACTCAGGCAGCTGCTGGCTGCTGACGCTGACAAACCCAAGATCAAGAAATGAACTGGCACAGTCCCAAGATTACCAAACAACATGGCAGGCCACTAGTTCAAGCCCAGAGACTGTCCCAATATCGGCAGGCAACATGGCAGGCTGGTGAATGAAGACTTGGCTGCATGCAGGGTCAAAGCGTGTCAAAACACTGCAGACCTTCTCAACACTTCTCCTTTATACTGGAAGCAGCCCACATCCCTAAGGCTGCTTCAGTAGATTCCACCATGGAGTTGATGACCAGTCTGATCGTGGAGAACAACTCATCCAGCTCAACCCGGCCCAGCCAAGTTGACACACAAACTGAACTACCACAAATCCCTTCCAGATTAGAGACTGAATTTATAATAGTACCATCTGAAGCTGTGTCATGATATTTCCCTTGTAAATACCCTTACAACAACCCTAGAAGACACACAGATTAATTACTATTATCCCCACTTTACATAAACCAACAATAATTGTTTAAGCACATGCTTTGGGACAGGTGGGGCAGTGGTGCTTCAGTGATAGAATTCTCCCCTTCCACGCGGGATATCTGGTTCTGTTCCCGTCCAGTGCAGCTTATGTACAAGCACTGCCCGTCTGTCAGTGGAGGCTTGTGCACTGCTAGGGAACTGAACAAACGTCAGCAGAGCATGCACACTAAGTCAGGCCAGGAAGCAAGGCCTGGTGGTCTACTTCCGAAACCAGTCATCCACTGAAAACCTTATGGAGCACAGTTCTACTCCGACACGCATGGGGTTGCTATGAGTTGGAGTCAACTCAATGGCTTCTCGCTTAGTGGTTTAAATAATAGCTGCTGATGATGATCATGACAATTATTCTGATGCTATGATAGGCCATTGAGTTCTTTTGTCTCATTAAACTTTGTTTTATCAAATTAGGACTGTTAGAGTCATTCATTGTCTAACTTGAATAAAATACCACCTGAGAGCTTTGCAAATGCTTGCTCTCCATTGAATGAAGATTACCTCTCAGGAAGTAGCTATGGGGCTTGGGGAAGCTGAAAGACCCCTGACACCCTTAGTTTTAGACAAAAACTACAGAGACTTGTCAGTGCAGGCATTACTTTCAATGTCAACCTCACACATGTCTTTGATAAGCAGGGCACTTCTACTTCTACACACTATTCTTGGAAACGAGCCTGTTTCCACGTGATAGGAAGCCACCACCACCCAGCCCCTGCTATTTTAAGTATTTAATAGCAAAATCCTGTGGCAGTCTAGGAAACTTATCTCTACAGAATGTGCTGACACACTGGAATGGAACAAAATGGGACCTCATACCTAGTGTATTTCACCACCAGCATATTTTATTCAGTCCTGCTCAGCTGTATGAATGGACAGTTTTCCTTCCAGATGAAGAGGCACTCTAGTAACAGAACTATAATTTTTCAAGGAGCATTACTGGGCCCCTGTTTTGAAGTAAGAGGTCATTTGGGTAGGAGAAATGAAGCGTTTCCTGGAGTGGTACTAAAATATATGGTGTGTGGATTCTAGCTTGATTCTTTCTCTGAATGGTGAATGCAAATAATGAGGCTCTCTTGTCATCCAGTATCAAAGGCATACATTGTAGGGAGGTTAGAACCAGACAGAGCTCTGGGTTGGGTATCACTTCCCTGGGCATTCGTCATCTCATGGGGAAAGCAGGGTAAGCCAGGCCTCAAAAAGTACAATAGTGGAGAAGGTAGGTTTGTATCACTACTACCCAACCATATCACCTGGTGCTCTGGATTGACACGTGCAGGGCCAGCCATTCCCCTGTGACCAACAAGAGAGCATGGCAGATACCACAAACGCATTCTCATTACAAATGAAATGACAATAACCAGTGAAAGTCTTGGTTTTAATGGAGTATCATCAATTATGTAAATGGATGTGGCGCATACATACAATGGAATACTACTCAGCCAGTAGAAGAAACGAAGTCTTGACATATGGTACAATACGTGTAGCTTGATATATGCTACATGAAATAAGTTGGTCACAAAGGGACAAATATCGTATAACCTCACTTATACAAAAAGACAAGAAGAGACACATGTTATAGATACCAAAGTTTATTAGTGGTTATGGGGAGTGGTGATTAATAGTGATAGAAAAGTCATTGATTGAGGCTAGGGTACACAGACGATTATTATCATTATTGTCAAGAAGTTGTACACCTGTGAAAAGTTTAACTGGCAAAAGTTGTCTGATGGATATATTTACAACGGTCATCCCAGCCCTCCACCCACCCAAAAAAAAGAGGCGCTCCCAAGTCTGCTTATGTACAACCAAAAACCTCATGAAATTTGATTCCTTGGTTTGGAGGTTTAATGTCAAGTTTTCATGGGGCATCCCAGTTAATTGGCCTAATAACATGTTTAGTGCTTCTTTCTACCTCCTAGTTCATTTCTGTGGTACAGAGGGTCCTATGAGTTGGAATCAACTGTATGGCACCTAACAACAACAACAGTTCACTGCATAGTGGCTGGGGTCTTAAAAGCTGGCAAACAACCATCCAATATATAACAATTAGTCTCTATTCACCTGGAACAAGAGGAAGAAGGAGAGTCAGGAAGAGGAGGAGGATATGGAATGTGTGGCTAATTGCATCAGTGAACAACTAACTACCTCCTTACCCATGAGACCAGAACTGGATGGTGCCTGGCTACCATTACTGAACATTTTGATCAATGACTCCATAGAAGAATCCTGATCAAAAGGCGGGAAATGTAGGACAGAACTTAAAATTCTCATAGACTCCGGTCTTCCTAGAGCCATGAAGGTTGGATAAACCACTAAAGTATTGCCCTGAGATAATCTTTAAACCTTAAACCAAAAATATCTCCTGAAATCTTCTTAAAAGCAAATAATACCAACTGCCATCAAGTCAATTCTGACTTATAGTGACCCTGTCTACCTTGAGTATTATACTCTTTTAAGAACTGTCTATATATGATCAAAGTGACAACAGCAACTTGAAAGATTACATAGGGACTTTATATTAATAGGGCATGAGTTTATGTTAATAGGGGATGAACGTGTCAGAAAAGGAGGTGAGAGTGGTTGCACAACTCAAAGAATGTAATCAATGTCCATGAATTGTAAATGTAGAAACAGTTGAATCGGTGTATATTCTCAATAATAACAAAATTTTTAAAA
>NW_006921897.1:2096118-2098910 GCF_000298275.1 Orycteropus afer afer
GCAGTGAGTTTGGTTTTTTTTTATTTTGAGGCATGGATGATGGAACATGCTTGGCTGCTAATGAAAGATTTGAGCTCTGAGCCCACCCAAAGGCACTTACGAAGAGAGGCCTTATGATCTACTTCTGAAAAGTTAGGCCTAAGTTGTGCCAACCAAACCCTATGGGCCAAAGTTCTCCTCTGACACACATGGGGTCTCTGTGAATTGGAATTGACTTAATGGAAACTGGGTTTGTTTGGTTGTTTTGTTTTGTTTGAGGGATGGGCAAGACTTAAATAGTGCCTCCTTTTATTTACAGCCTGCTATAGCTCTGGTAGCGTAGTGCCTAAGGCACTTGACCAGAAGGCTGGCAGTTCAAACCCACCAGCCCCTCCTCAGAAGGAAGGTTGCGCAATCTACTTCCGTAGTGATACCACTTCGGAAACCCAAGCAGGGGTGGCTATGAGTTGGGGCCGACTCAACGGCACATTACAACAACAACAACGTATGTCACATTGAGGAGCTCTGGTGGCATAGTGGTTAGAGCATTCCACTGCTAACCAAAGGGTTGGTGATTTGAACCCACTAGCCACTACATGGGAAAAAGAAGTAGCAGTCGGCTTCTGTAAAAAGTTACAGCCTTGGAAACTCTATGGGACAGTTCTCCATTGTCCTTTAGGGGCTCTGTGAGTTAGAATCGACTTAATGGCAAAGGGTTCGGATTTGGTTTTGTATGACAGACATTGCACTAGGTACTTCAAATCCATTAAGACTAGATCTCACAAGAACATTATTATTCCCAATTTGTGGATGAAGAAACAGATGCTAAGCCAGACAATGTAGCCAGATAGGGGCAAATGGCATGAACAAAGACCTAGAAGTAGGCAAGCCCAAGGCCCATCAATCGAGAAGTGATTGGAAGAGAGAAGTCACAGCAGTACCGGAAAGATCTACTCAGCCCAGAGTATGGAGGTTCTGGGGCGCTATCATGTCAGACAGTGCAGAATTAATGAAATGTCCTTAGCAGGCAGAAAGGAGATGATGAGAGCTGTGTTTCAGGCAGATTCCCAGGCATGTGCATGCAAGCAGGGATTGAATGGCAGAAACTGGACCGGTTAAGACGTTACTTCTATAGTCTAAGCACAAGGCAATAAGCAGAGGCCCTGGAAGACTGAGTGAGAAGCCAGGCCCAACCACTGATTAGCTGTGTGATCCTAGCCAAGGCATTCTACCTGTGTTAACCTCAGTGGTCTAAACTATAGCACAAACGTGATAATAGAATGGATCTGCTGCACAGGGATGCTGTGAAGAATAAACAAGACAAAAATCAGTGAAATGCTCTGCTAATTTCTGGCCCATAGTTGTCTTGCAGTAAATGAGAACATCACTTGTGTTTTATTTTTTTGTTTAATTCACCACCCATCTGTTAGTCTGTTGTACTGTGGTGACTTGCATGTTTCTCTGATGCTGGTGTTTTAAACACTAGCAGGGTCACCCATGGCAGACAAGTTTCAAGGGCGCTTCCAGACTAAGAAAGAGTAGGAAGAAAGGCCTGGCGAGCTGCCTGTGAAAATTAGCCAGTGTAAACCACATGGATCACAGCAGACCACTGTCCAAAATCGTGCTGGAAGATGAGCCTCCAAACTTGGAAGGCCCTACCGAAAGCCACAACAATAGAATCAAACACACCGATGAGAATGAAGATGGTGCGGACCAGGCCCATGGGGTCACCATGAGTCGGAGCGGACTCGACAACAACAGCAAACTTTTTTTTCCCAAGGAAAAACAGTGACCCCAGCTTGAAGGCTATTATAGTAACCCCGCAGGAGGTAATAAAGGCTGAGATGGTGGCAAGAGACAATGGGAGGAGAGAAAGGCAATTCTGCTAAGTAGAAGTCAATGAGCCCTCCTTGCATAGCAAGAGTGTTGAGTAAGGAAAAAAAATCTTACTTTAGCCATTATGTTTTGCCATGGAATGCAGAGCAGATTTGATAATGAAATGTATCTAGCACGTGCAGTGGGCTTTTGTTAGGCTGCCAGGCATTGGCTCCACTTCGGTAACATTATATTGCTCATTTCTTAAGCAGACAGTATGTTGATTTGATAGCTCCCCAAACCTTTGCATTCTGTAAGTACTGAAATGAAAGGTGTTGAGCTAAAGCAAGGGATTTAAGACTATATGAAAATGAGTCCTAAAATGAAAGATAGAGTTTCACATTTACCACTGTTCATTCTATGATTCTAAAAGAGTGACATTTTCATTATGTTTTCTGAACTGACATTAATGTTATAGATATTAAGTCTGATATTTAATTAAAGGGGGTTGTCTGTTCATGTAATTGCTATCCAGGATAATTAGTCACTTGTCCTCGGTGACTAGATCTGCATGTTTCCACCCGGAATCCATATCAGCTGTTTGATGCATAAATCAGACCCCAGTGAGAACAAGCTTAGGAATTTAAAACATCGAAAGTACTTTGATTTCAGAATTCAGCTCACAACAAAAATCTCAGAGACCTTAAATGCCAGCCTCTGGTCCATTCTGAAAATGAGTTTCTTAGTTGATTATTAAACATACTGTGGTATATGCCATATAGTTAATTTTATAGTTATGTCAGCTAGGACAAGGAGCTTTGGTGGCATAGTGATTAAAGTATTTGGCTTAACGAAAAAGCTTAGCGGTTCGAACCCACCAGCCACCCTGTGGGAGAAGATGAGGCCATCTGTTTCAGTAAAGAGTTGTAGCTTTGGAAACCCTATGGGGCAGTTCTACACTGTCTTACAGAGTCACTATGAATCTACTCAATGGCAGT
>NW_006921897.1:2100220-2100948 GCF_000298275.1 Orycteropus afer afer
TGGAACTGTGTTCTGTGGGGTTTTCATGGCTGTGACTTTTTAGGAGATCGCCAGGTCTTTCTTCTGAGAAAGTTCTGGGTAATTTGAAACAGCCAGTCTTTCAGTTAGTACCTGAGCACTTAGTCATTTGTATAACCCAGGGATGCTGTAGTCTCAGGAAAATATAAGCTCTGAAGGCACTGGTGAAAAACAAGCCTCCAGGAATTGACAAAATACCAACTGAGATGTTTCAACAGACAGATTCAATGCTGGAAGGGCTCACTTGTCTATGCCAAGAAATTTAGAAGACAGTCACCTGGCCAACTCACTGGAAGAGATCCATATTTGTGCCCATTCCAAAGAACGGTGGTCTAACAGAATGAGGAAATTATTGAACAATATCAGTAATGTCACATGCAAGTAAAATTTTGCTAAGGATAATGCAAAAATGGTTGTAGCAGTAAATATACTAGGAACTTCCAAAAATTCAAGCTGGATTCAAAGGAGGATATGGAACAAGGGATGTCATTGCTGATGTCAGATGGGTCTTGGCTAAGCAAAGAACACCAGAATGATGTTTACCTGTTTTATTGACTATGCAAAGGCATTCGACTGTGTGGGTCTTAACAAATTATGGATAATTTTGCAAAGAATAGGAATTCCAGAACACTTAATTGTTCCCATGAGGAATCTGTACATAGATCAACAGGCTGTCATTTGTACAGAACAAGGGGATACTGCATGGTTTA
>NW_006921897.1:2101451-2102759 GCF_000298275.1 Orycteropus afer afer
GGAAACCAGTATAGTGATTCCTTAAAAAGCTGGAATTAGAAGTACTATTTGATCCAGCAATCCCATTACTATGTGTGTATCTTAAAGAAGTGAGAGCCAGGACAAGAACAGATATATGCATACCCATTTGACTGCTAACCAGAAGGCTGGAGGTTCAAACCCACCAGCTACTTCTCAGAAGTAAGATTGGGCAATCTACTTCTGTAGAGATACTGCTTCAGAAACCCAAGAAGGGGTCACTATGAGTCGAATCGAGTTGACAGCAGTGAGTTTGCCTTTTTTTTTTCTTTTTTTAGTTTTATGTTCATCGCAGCACTATTTACAATAGTAAAAAGATGGAAACAACCTCGGTGCCTATCAACAGAAGAATAGATAACAAAACTATGGTACATACACACAATGGAATACTATGCAACACTAAAGAATAATGTAAAATCAGCAAACACCACATAAAATGGATGAAATTGGAGGACATTATGCTGAGTGAAATAAGTCAATCACAGAAGGACAAATATTAGTTCGTTATTTAAAAAGTCAAGGAAAGGTTTATATATGGAAGGAAACTTTCTTTGTTGGTTACCAGGGGTGGGAGGGAACACTGCAAAAATTAAAATAATAATAATAAGAAGAATGTTTCTTAGACGTGAGGATGGTGAGAGTTGTCTTGCTTACTTCAGACACGTTATCAGAAGAAACCAGTCTCTGGTGGACTTTACAATTGGTGGTGTGGAGGGTCAGCAGTTAAGAGGAAGAATCTGAATGAGATGGATTGAAATAGTGGCTGCAATGATGGAGTCAAACATAGCAATGATTGAGAGGGTGGTGCTGCACCGGGCAGTGTTTCATTCATACATAGTGTCACTATGACTAGGAATGGATTTGACAACACTGAACAACAATAACGAGGAGGTGAGAGAACACACACACAGCCTCATAACTTAAGAATGAACCATGTTGTCCACTGGTTCAATGAAAGATTTTGCCACATCCCCATTATTACCACTGGGCAGGAACTCCAAACTGATTGTGTAGTACCTGTCCTGGAATAGGGATCTGTAGGGGTGGGAAGGGGTCCCTGGGTGACAAAAATGGTTAAGTATTAAACTACTAACTGAAAGGTTGGCAGGTCAATCCCAGAGTTGCCTCAGAAGTAAGACATGGCAGTCTACTTCCAAAAGGTGTTGTTGTTGTTGTTGTTAAGTGCCGTCGAGTTGTTTCCAACTCATAGCGACCCCATGCACAGCAGAATGAAACACTGCCTGATCCCGTGCCAGCCCCACAATCCCTGCTATACTTGAGCCCATCATC
>NW_006921897.1:2103411-2108587 GCF_000298275.1 Orycteropus afer afer
CCATCAAGTTGGACCCAACTTATAGCAACCCCTCCTTGGGTTTCCGAGGCAGTATCACTGCAGAAGTAGATTTCCCAACCTTCCTTCCAAGGAGTGGCTGGTGGGTTTGAACCGCCAGCCTTCTGGTTAGCAGTCAAGTGCAGAATCTGAACTGGAACTCCCAAATCCCCTGATACCCACTCTAGCAAGCCTTCCTTTTCCTTTCCCGCTGCTCCAAATGGAAGAAGTCACTGAAGAAAACTTCCCTTGACCTTACTATGTAACAAGTTTTTACCATGCACTATTTATTTCCTGTTTCATTTTAAATTCACGAAGGGAAAGAACAGCCAAAGCCCCTGTGGGAAGCAATGACGACTGAGTTCCCTGCCTCATAATCGTTAACCCTGTTAGAGTGGAGGCGGGCAATCAAATGGTCACTTAAATATTTTGCTGACTTGCTCACTGTTGAGCCAGACGAAGTGCCTACTCAAAGCATTAATTTCTGATTAGCTGTTAATCCAGCCAGGTTAGAGAATAGGATGGGGAAGAGTCAGCATTCACATTCCTTTGCAGATTGCTAACTCACGGTGGTTGACAGAGGTGGGTCAGTGCTGTTACAGTGGGGAAAACTGTAAGTTTCTGAGCTGTACCTAAGGCAAAAGACAATCACTTCTGGCCTGGTGAAGCTGGTGGGGGGTAACACCATCTCAAAATAAGGGTCCTAGAAAGATCCATGGAGAGGCACTACTCTGGGGAAATATCTTCTTTCTAGATTTATGTTGAAGGAGGCCTGGCTTTGACTATGTGTCATTCCAAAAGGTAACAGCCTGGAAATCCCTGTGGATAACAAGATCTGCCCCTGACCGATCATGGGGATGGTGCAGAAGCCAGCCGCAGTTTATTCTGTTGGGCATAGGGTTGCCATGAGTACGGGGCAACACAAAGGTGCAAAACCAATAAAACTGAGGGCCTGCAAATATCATAATGCTTTATAGTAGTGTATTAGTTTTCGAATTGCTGTACCACAAACTTGTGGCTTAAAACAGCACCAATTTATGATCTTACAGTTCTGGAGCTCAAAAGTCCAAAATGGGTCTCACTAGGCTCACTATGAATTGGAGTTGCCTCGACGACAATGAGTTTGGTTTGGTTTTAGCATAAAATCAAGGTGTCAGCAGGGCTATGTCCCTTTCGGACACTCTAGGAGAGGATCCATTCCTTGCCTTTTCAAGCTTAGAGCAGTTTCCCCATTCGTTGGCCCATGGTCACATCACTCCAAACTGTGTTTCCATAATCAGATAACCTTTTCTCTTTGTCTCTGATACTCCAGCCTCTTATCACAACCTTGTGATTACATTCGGCCCACCCCAATAATCAAGGATAATCTATCTCAAAATCCTTAATTTAAACACATCTGCAGAGTCCCTTGTGCCATATAAGGTAACATATTCACGGGATCTGGAGATTAGTACCTAGATATCTATATATTACATCAAAGCAGAGTTGCTGTAGTTAAAGTCTCACCCTCTCAGTCTACGTAACTTCCTCCTATGACAGTCCTGGAAGCACCCAAGTGGATGGACCTTTGTGGTTCTAGGAAAAGTGGGAAGACAACTAATTTATATCTGAAGAGAGGAGTCCATCTGGGAACACCTCAGCCACCGCATCCTCTCTGTCCCTTATATTCTTCAGTGAAACCAGATGCCTCCTAAGGCTTGTCAGTGAGCTCCATGGGTCAAGAGATCTCGACTCATTTAGCCTTATATCCGCTGATTCTGTGGTGATCAATGTTTGTTGAATGAATGAGTAAATAATTAATGGTGCATGAAAAGCGCATAGCCAGCATCCATTTCCTGTTTCCCTGCTCACAGTTCTCCATGAATCAGACCTATACAGCAACATATTTGGAAAAAGATCGAAATGAAATGATAATCCCTACTCTCCTCGCTCTCCCCAATCCCAAAGAGTTTACAGACCTTACATATACTGAATTTAACTGCTTGTCGTGCATCTTCATAGAATGTGTTCTTCCAGGTCTTTATCATGGACATCTTATTTATATATTGTAGAAGTAAAGAGTTATATTCTCATATCTTTCTCTTCCTATTTCCCAGAATCTCATTACTGAGGGCAAGATTACAAATGGAACAAAAATGTTAGAAACAGAAGTACTTTGGTGCCTTAAAGTCCATCTAGGAAGGCAGCTATGCTGGTAAGGAATCTAAGGCCCGAGGAAGTGAAGAGACGTATCCAAGATCATAAAGCAAGCACATTTTGGTAAGATCTGAAATCGAACCAAGGTCTCCTTCTCCTGATTCCAGTGTTTCTTTCATTCTCCATTGTTATGCTGAGCTGAATAATTAGACCCAGAAAAATGTTAGCTAAAGAGATCAGAAAGCCTGAATTTGGGGGGATGGTACCAAAAAGTGACAGTCTTTTATCACTATAAACCTGTTTGGCAAACTGATGGCTCCCATGCCAAATCCAACCAGCAGACCTGTGGCTGTACCATAGTTTGTTTCTTTGTTGTTTAAATTGAATTGCTGTGTCTTTAAATAGAGTAGACACACTCCAGTTCATCAGAATTCCCACCACTCCCTATTGTCTTACGTTTAGCCCGTGTCATTCATTTATGTTATGCCCTTGTAGGCATTTGAGTTTTCAACCCCTACCATAAGCAATCAAAATATACAAGAACTGTCAATATTTGAGGTTTCAAACTCTATTTTTGAGTGTCTTTCACACTGAAAAGGAGACTGATGGTGCAGCGGTTACAGCATTTTGGCTGCTAAACAAAAGGTCGACGGTTCAAGCACACAAACTGCTTTGTGGGAGAAAGATGCAGCAGTCTGCTTCCATAAAGATTTACAGCCTTGGAAACCCTATGGGACAGTTCTACTCTGTCCTGTGGGGTCGCTATGAGTCAGATTTGACTTGATGGCAGTGGGTTTGGTTTGATTTGGTTTTCACACTGTAAGTGGTGTAGACATCTATTTGACAGACCTTGTGTCCTAAAGACTTATAATTCAGAAAATAATCACCATAGTTAACTCATATTTCAGTGTTTGAGAAGGGAGAGATGATAAAGCAGTGCCATATCATCCAAACAAGTCATTTAAACCAATCATCACTAACTTCACTCCCTCCAAACCCATTATCACTAACTTCTCACCTAGTTCTTTCCCCACCAAGCCCTTTGGAATCTGTTCTAATTTGTGATTAGTCTTAGGTCACATGTGACTGTGACTTTGGCAATCTAAGCTTATAGCTTAAAGCTGTCATCATGTAAATTCTTGAGCATGAGATAAATATGATTAGTGGGGGCAGAGCAGAGCTCCAATACCAGTGGGAAATGGAAATGATAATTGGAAACAGTGGTTGGACATATACAATGAGATTTGAAGGGGAGGCTATATTTTAGGTGGCAAAGGCTATATTTTAGTTGACCCAAAGTCTCCTCTTAGGTACACCAGAGAACAGGTTCCAGGAAGTAGGAATGAGACCAACCCTGAACTGCTGGCATTCTGCCCTGTGTATACTTTATAGGCTTTTCAGTACCTATACCTGGGCAGAGTTGAACTAAGCAGGGGTTGGCAGTTGTTGTATTTCCAGGCACATCATTGGCACCCTGTCAAAGCATGTTGACTGTGACTACTTATTGGAGGTAATTCTAATATATCCAATAAAAAGTATAATTGGTTCCAAGTTGTGGTTCTGCCCTTCCTTTCATACCTAAGGACATTGAAACGACTTCAGAACTTCAAATACCATGCACCACATAGAATATTTTTGGAAGCTCAGGTTTTATCTGGAAAATTATATCTGATATTTGGTCAAAGCTTAAAACTTTCAGGGCTTTGAAGTAATGCTGAATCCTAAACACTGAACCTTCAAAAGCTTTGGCTCTGCCACAGGGCATTGATGTGATCTATGAACAAGAAGAGAACAGTATTTGAAAAGGAAAAAGTGCTGGGTTTCGACATGATGTGTGATAGGAAGTGTTCCATCTCTGTTTCCCCAATAGTCTCATCCCTTGGGAACATAACTCAAAGCAGAGATCTCTTAGGAAACAGCATGAGCAAGAAAGGGCAGAATATCTACCTGGCTCTAATATTGGTGGCATATGCCTTGGGAACTATCCCAGTGGACTACACCATGGAGACAGTAGGCTTCACAAATGATGGTGAAAGAAAAGCAATTGACACCAGAACTGAGAAGTCTTAGACATAAATGCTCCATGAAGACCAGAACTCTCTGATGCTCACCATTATATCCCTGTGACCTAGACTTAGAATATGTGCCTGGGCAAATAGGTGGTGTTTGTTGGGGGCTCCAAAAGTCTCCAATAAATAGCACTCCATTTCATCATCCAAGTTCTGAACAAGTTGAGAAATAAAACAGTACACATGTACCTTAAAATACCACTTTATTACTGTTGAAGACCAGGCAAGAATACCTAGCTTAAAGACCAAATAAAATGTGTGTGCTAAATGAACTGTAAAAAATAGGCAGACTTAGATGGAGAAATTGGAACATTCATCCATTGCTGGTGGGAATATAAAATGATACAACTGCTGTTGAAAAACTTTTTTAGTGCGTCCTCAAAAAGTTGAACACAGAACTACCATAAGACCCAGCAATCCCAATGCTAGGTATATACCCAGAAGTGAAAGAAGGAACGTAAACAGGAACCTATACACCAATGTCCGTTGTAGGACTTTTCACAATAGTTAAAGGTGGAAACACCCAAATGTCCATCAACAGATGGATGGATAAGGAAAATGTGATATATACATCAATGGAATATTACTTAGCCAAAAAGAGAAATTAAGTCCTAATGCATGCCAAAACATGGGTGGACCTGGAAAACATGCTGAGTGAAATAAGTCAGTCACAAAAGGACAGATACTGTATGATCTCAGTTACATGAAATAAGCAAATATATTTTAAAAACCCTTGCCTTCAAGTCGATTCTCACTCATAGTGGCACTTTTGGACAGAGTAGAACTGCCCCCGTTGGCTTTCCAAGGCTGTCAATCTTTATGGAAGCAGACTGACACATTTTTTTTTCCCATGAAGGAGCTGGTGGGTTCACACCACCAACCTTTCAGTTAGCAGTTGAGTGCTTAACCACTGTGCCACCAGGACTCCAAAGCAAATCTATAGAAACCAAAAACTATTAGTGGTTACCAGGGGT
>NW_006921897.1:2108751-2116745 GCF_000298275.1 Orycteropus afer afer
TTTTTGCTTAGGGACCATTGACTTTATGGTAATGGTGGTGGGATCCTTTGGAAAAAGGTCATGATAATGGTTGCACAGCATGAAGAGCAGAGTCACTGTCTGAATTACGCATGTAGAAATTGTTCAATTGGCTAATGTTTTGATATGTATTTTCACCACAGTAAAATTTTTTTAAAAAAAATTAGGCAAACTTAACCACCTAAATATAGGCAACACAGAACTAGGACAGGCCCCCTCCTTGGAGAAACAGATTAAAACACCTGCTCCCATGAGCACAATTGCACCCAAGAGGAAGGATGACTGGACTGAACTGAGCATGTGCAGGCAATCTTCCCAAATGTTCCAAATGACTAAGTGTCCCTCACTTGTAGTGTTCAGTAAACACTTGATGAAGGCATACATGCATGGTACCCGTGGAAGGCAGAAGGGGAAAGGTGAATTGCAAAAGGTCAGAAACACCACCTGTAGTTATTAGCATAGGCCCAGGACATCAAGAAAACTAATCTTCATGTTTGCCCCAAGAGCTCTGGGAGAGCCAGGGCAGTTTCCTTGTGTAAAGAGCACACTGGGGACCACAGAAGTTTCCATGGCACCAGGCTTCAGATCCCCTCACATGCAAATAAGGGACACTAAAGGCTACCTTGGAATCCCTGGGTGATGTAAGTGGTTGACACACTAAGCTGCTACCCATAGGTTGGGGGTTCAAGTGTATCCAGACGTTCTCAGAAGAAAGTCCTTGATGATCTACTTGTGAAAATCAGCCACTGAAAACCCTACAGAGTGCAGTTCCATATGTGGGGTTGCCATGAGTCAGAGTGGACTAGATGCAACTGGTTTCTCAGTTTGATATTTATATAGAGCCATTCATTAATTAAATGCTTATTGAGAGCCTACTATGTGCCAGACTCTGTGTTTCTGAAGTCCTTTACATACACCATCACATCACAATGAGTGAGTCTACAAGGTTGAAGATATTCTCCCAATTTCCCAGATGAGGAATCATCTCATGAAAGAGATGAAATCACTTGTCAAAGTTCCATAGACAATAAGTGATGGAGTTGGGATTCACACCCAGGCCTCCTGAGCCATCAAGCTCCACAGGCTCTTTCTAGTAATGTGCGCAACTGCTTCCAGCTCATCTCAGGATCAGGGGAACCAGCCACATTTCTATGAAGCTTACTTTGTCACTTCCGGTTTTCCCCCAGTTGGAACAAGAAGAGAAGCAGTCCCATATCAATAGGATGGGCCTCAGGTGTATAGTAGAGCTGACAAGGGGCAAGGTTGTAGTCACTGCTTGGTCACAGCCAGCTACCCAGAGGGACCGTGTAGTTGAACCTGTGGGCTCGGTACCATAGTTGCAGGGGACATCAAGCTCAATTGGCATAACTTACTACACAAAACATTGTTCCACCTCCTACTTCGGCGAGTAGTGACTGGGACCTTAAAAGCTTGCAAGCTGCCATCTAGATGCAACGATGGGTCTCTCCTCGTCCAGAGCAAAGAAGAATGAAGAAAACCAAAAATTCATGGAAACAATTAGTCCTAGCGACTGGTACACCATGCGATCCACAGCTTATATGACTATGAGACCAGAAGAACTTAGATGGTGCCCGGCTACCACTGTCAACCACTTGGAAGGGGATCTCTGTAGGAGATCCTGGATAGAGAGGGAGAACACTGTGGGACAAAACTCAAAATCATTTGGAAAAAAAAAGGGGAGGGTGACCAGGTTTGCTGGTCTGATAAAGCCTATGGAACCACTGAGACTATGGCCCCTAGCTGCCCTTCAGTTCTGGAATTTAACCCACACCTGTGGCTTCCAGCCAAACAAAAGACAGGCATATGAGTTGAACATGAACCTGAGGTAGATACACTCCTTGGAGAGATCAATCATGGGAGAAAGAAGAGCTGCTTATGTACAGGGAGACAGCTCAGGGGTCAGGAGTACATGGAGGGATGGACACTGGGAAGGGATAACTATGGGGAGGAAGTGGGTGGGGAGCTGTTGCATTGTTGTAAATTGTGGTCAATGTCATGAGACAAAGTGTATGTGAACTGCTGTACGGAAAGTGAATTCTCTCTGTAAATTTTCACCCAGATCACAATTTAAAAATAAATAAATAAATAAAAATAGGATGGGCCTCTCAGTGGTAAAGGTTGCTCACTGATTTCATCTTTGGGAAAGAAGAGAATGGTCCTATTTTTATGCTATTTATTTATTTCTCTGGAGACTACCAAGTGTGCAGAAGTGTAACATCATTAAAATATGCTATAAGGCTTCCTTTAACAACCTCTTAAACTTAAACCTCTTAAAGGCTTTGTTTGCAAGACCTTCCAGTCACAAATTGAGGCTTATACCAGAACAGAACCACTATAAATATTTTAAGCCAGTCATTAACAAAGTTTTTTTTAATGGAAGGTTAACAGCAGTTTCATCGAAACCCAACATGAGCAGGGAGATAGAGCCCTATGTCCACAGATAGGAGAAAAAATCAAGCCCCAAGGGCCTGGGGGATCTGACCACCAAATTCGCCCATCCCAATTTTTGGTGGTGAAGGAGCAGCGGAATGGGAGGTTAGAGATAGTATGATTCCTCAAGCGTGGGGATGACATGAGACTAGGTTAGAGTTATCTGAGTTGAAATGCCCCAAAAGATGCTGTTCTTAGAACACTCTTCCACGCACATGCACACAGAAAAACGAATGTGGAGAACCAGGGTATTTGGGAATAAAACTTAGAATTACTTAGTGAATTATGGGGTTGTGGAAGAATCAACCAGCACATTTCTGAGTGTACCCTTCCATCCCAGCTGACCTAAGATAAAAGAGGGTGACCGTCTTATTCTCTGATGGGTTATTGTTTTTGTTCCAACTCATAGCAACCCTATGCACAACAGAATGAAACACTGTCCAGTCCAACACCAGCCTCACTCACAGTCATTGCCATTGTTGCAGCCACTGTGTCAATCCATCTCATTCACATTCTTCCTCTTTTTTGCTGACCCACTGCACCACCAAGCACTATGTCCTCCAGGGATTGATGCCTTCTGATAACATGTCCAAAGCAAGCAAGACAAAGTCTCACCATCCTCACTTGTAAGGAGCATTCTGGCTGTACTTCTTCTGAGAGAGTTTTATTCATTTTTCTGACAGTTCATGGATATTAAATATTCTTCATTAGCACCATAATTCAAAGGCATCAGTTCTTCTTCAGTCTTCCTAATTCATTGTCTAACTTTGATGTGCATATGAGGCAACTAAAAATACCATGGCTTGGGTCAGGTGCGCTATAATCCTTAAAGTGACGTCTTTGCTTTTGAACACTTTAAAGAGATCTTTTGCAATAGACTTGCCCAATGCAATGCATTGTTAGATTTCTTGACTGCTGCTGCCATGGCCATTGATTGTGAATACAAATAAAATGAAATCCTTGACACTTCAGTCTTTTCTCCATCTATCATGATGTTGCTTATTGGTCCAGTTGTGAGGATTTTTGTTTTCTTTATATTGAGGTGTAATCCATACTGTAGTCTTTGATCTTCATCAGTAAGTGCTTCAAGTCTCCTTTAGTTTCAGCAAGCAAGGTTGTGTCATCTGCATATCGCAGGTTGTTAATGAGTCTTCCTCCAATCCTGATGCCATGTTCTTCTTCATATAGTCTAGCTTCTCAGAATGTTTGCTCAGCATACAGATTGAATGAGTACAGTGAAAAGATAGAACCCTGAGTACACGTTTCCTAATTTTAAACCACATATTAATCCCCTTTGTTCTGTTTGAACAACTACCTCCTGGTCTATCTACAGGTTCCTCACGAGCACAATTAAGTTTTATGAAATTCCCATTCTTCTGAATGTTAGCCATAATTTGTTATGATCCACACAGTCAAATGCCTTTGTATAGTCAATAAAACACAGATAAACATCTTTCTGGTATTCTCTGCTTTTAGCCAAGATCCACCTGATATCAGCAATGATATCTCTAGTTCCACACCCTCTTTTGAATCTGGCATGAATTTCTGACAGTTGCCTGTCGATGTACTGCTGCAACCATTTTTGAAATATTTTCAGCAAAATTTTACTTGCGAGTGATATTAATGATATTGTTCATTAATTTGCATATTCTGTTGGATCACCTTTCTTTGGGATGGACATAAATATGGATCTTTTCCAGTTGGTTGGCCAGGTAGCTATCTTCCAAATTTCTTCGCATAGACGATTTAGTGCCTGCAGCACTGTATTTACTTGTTGAAACATTTCCATTGGTATTTCCTCAGTTCCTGGAGCCTTGTTTTTTGTCCATGCTTTCAGGGCAGCTTGGACTTCTTCCTTCAATACCATCGGTTCTTGATTGTATGCTACCTCCTGAAATGGTTGAATGTTCTTTTTGGTACAGTAACTCTGTGTATTCTTTCCATCGTTTTTTGATGCTTCCTGTGTAGGTGAGTATTTTGCCCATTGAATCCTTCAGTATTGCACTCACGGCTTGAATTTTTTTCTTCAGTTCTTTCAGCTTGAGATATGCTAAGTATATCCTTCCCTTCTGATTTTATAACTCCAGGTCTTTGCACATTTCATTATAATACTTCATCTTCTCGAGCCACCCTTTGAAATCTTCTTTTTACCTCTTCATCATTTCTTGCTTTTAGTTTAGCTATTCTACATTCAAGAACAAGTTTCAGAGTCTCTTCTCACATCCATTTTGGTCTTTTCTTTCTGTTCTGTCTTGTTAATGACTTTGCAATTTTTTCATGCGTGATGTCCTCCCACAACTCATCTGGTCTTTAGTCATTAGTGGTTTTGAGATGGTCTCCAAAATCAGGTGGGATATACACACAATTGTATTTTGGCTCTCGTGGACTTGTTTTAATTTTCTTCAGCTTCTATTTGAATTTGCATATGAGCTATTGGTCTGTCCCACAGTCAGCTCCTGGCCTTGTTTTGACTGATGATATGGAGTTTCTTCATGCTCTTTTCCCAGATACTCTATATCTGATACCTGTGCATTCCATCTAGTGAGGGCCATATGTATAGTCACTGTTTGTATTGTTCAGAAATGTGCAATGAGTAAGTAGTTGATCTTCCAAAATTTTATCCTGCAATTTCTGGTATCATTTCTATCACTAAGGCAATATTTTTCCAACTGTTGATCTTTCTCCTTTATTTCCAGCTTTTGCATTCCAGTCACCAGTAATTTTCCATGCATCATGATTGCATGGTTGATCAATTTCAGCCTGCAGGAGTTGGTAAAAATCTCCAATTTCTTTATCTTTGGCATTAGTGGTTGGTGCATAAATAACAGTCATATTAACTGGTCTTCCTCATCCAAAACAAAACAACAACAACAAAAAAAAACCTCACTACCATTGAGTGAGATCTGACTCATAGTGACCCATCCTTGGGTTTCTGAGGTGGTATCACTACAGAAGTAGATTGCCCAATCTTCCTTCTGAGGAGTGGCTGGTGGGTTTGAACTGCCAGTCTTCTGATTATCAGTCACCTGTCTTAGGAGTATGGATATTATCCTGTCACTGACAGTGTTGTACTTCAGGATAGATCCTGAAATGTTCTTTATGCTGTGAATGTGACACCATTCCTCTTCAATTTGTCATTCCCAGCATGTTGTTGTTGTTATATGCCATCGAGTTGGACCCAACTCATAGCGACCCCTCCTTGGGTTTCCGAGGCAGTATCACTACGGAAGTAGGATTGCCCAACCTTCCTTCTGAGGAGTGGCTGGTGGGTTTGAACCGCCAGTCGTCTGGTTAGCAGGCAAGTGTCTTAGCCACTATGCTACCAGAGCTCCCATCCCAGCATAGTAAACCATATAAGTATCTGATTCAGAATGGCCAATATCAGTCCATTTCAGCTCACTAATGTCTAGGACATTGAGCTTCATGAGTTCCATTTCATTTTTCACAATTTCCAATTTTCCAAGATTCATAGTTTATACATTCCATCTTCCAATTACTAATGAATGTTTGCAGTGGTTTCTTCTCATTTTGTGTCATGCCACATCAGCAAATGAAGGTCCTGAAAACTTTGCTCCATCCATGTCATTAAGATCAACTGTATTTTGAGGAGGCAACCCCTTTCCAGTCATATTTTAGTGTCTTCCAACCTGAGGGCTCATCTTCCAGCACTGCATCAGACAATGGTCTGCTACTATTCACAAGGTTTATGGTGACCAGTTTTTCAGAAGTAGACCACTATGTCCTTCTTACTAGTGAACTGAATGGAGATAGGAACTACCCAACAAGTAAAAACAAACCAGTGCCATCAAGTGGGTTCTGACTCATAGTGACCCTATATGGCAGAATAGGACTACCTGATAGTGTTTCCCCATAGTTTTTTTTTTTTTTTTTTTTAATATCAAGCCTTGATTTGCAATATTAAAAGATTCTATGGGCAAAATATTGAATGGTGCAGGGAACATCAAAAGAAGATGGAAGGAATATACAATCACTGTACCAAAAAGAATTGGTCGATGCTCATCCGTTTCAGGAGGTGGCATATGATCAAGAACCAGTGGTATTGAGGGAAGAAGTCAAAGCTGCACTGAAGGAACTGGTGAAGAACAAGGCTCCAGGAATTGACGGAATACTCTTTGAGATGTTCCAACAAACGGGTGCCACGCTGGAGGCACTTACTCGTCTATGCCAGGAGATTTGGAAGACAGCTACTTGGCCGACTGACTGGAAGGGATCCAGGTTTGTACCCATTCCAATGGGTACAAATACGCATGAGGTGAATTGGCTGGGGATTACACCTGGGTCCCCCTCACGGAAGGTGAGAATACTTCTCAGCTAAAGGGGAGAGTGGAAGGAGACCGGCTGGTTCTTCTTCACCGATTACCTCTGTGTTGCTAAATCTAATGTCTATTTTTCAGTCCTCACCTTACTTGATGTCTATCTCAGCAGCTCCTGTTGGCCACTCCCTCCTTGAAACACTCTCTTTCCTAACTATTTGCCTGTCTAGTTCTTTCAGTCTTCTTTGCCAGTTTAATCCTCCTGTACCTGACCTCCAACTGTTAGAATTGATCAGAGCTCTCTCTTAGGTCATCTTTTATGCTCACTTTCTACTCTCTCGAGGTAAACTCATTCAAGGCCTGGCTTCAATTACCTCCTATCTGCGGAGCTGACAGTATCCAGATTTACCATATTTTCGCACATAGCATGCCCACGCACATAATACCTATAGGGTACATAGGAAACTAACACACAAAGGGTTGCGTGGTTTGCAAAAACCATATAATATGTACATTATTTGTATAAAAATATGCTGTATTTCCAGGGCAGGCCTTTCCTGTGAGCTCCAGAAGTATATATACTTCTGCCCACTTCCATATCTCAAAGGTATCTCAACTCAACACATCTCACACAGAACTCATCAGCCTCTGGCCAACTCTGAACCTGCTCATTGTCCAGTGTTCCTCATCTCAGTGAGCAGCTCCACCATCCACCCAGCATGCAAACCTAGAAACAAGGAGTCATCCCTGACACCCCCCGTCTCCTTCATATACCATGTCCACTTCCTTTCAGTTATAACGCTGGCATGTTTCTCAAGGCAGCACACTCTTCTCCTTCCCTTTTACCACCCCATAGTCAAGGTACCATGAGCTCTCACTGGACAGTGGCACCCTAAGTAGTCTCTACACTTCCCTTCTGGTCTGCTTCCCCACAGTCCCTCCACATAGCAGACAGATCTTCCAAAAATATGATGCATATCAACAGCTGTCCAGTGTCCCTAAAACAAAGTCTAAAGTCCTTCTCATGTTCAAGAGGCTTAAGGTGATCTGGGCCCACTTACTGCACCCCCTCAATTTGCACTATTCTTCTCTTTGTTGATTATGCCCAGACACTGGCCATCTTTTCATTCCTCAAACTTGTCACATAGTTTCCTTTCCTGGGGTCTTCCCTCGCGTTGTTTCCTCTGTCTTAATGGTTTCTCCCACCCACAACTTCTGCCCTGCCTCCTACCACTTTTGAATTTCTCTGAT
>NW_006921897.1:2116845-2127460 GCF_000298275.1 Orycteropus afer afer
ATATATTCAGTGATATTAATTGCATTGATCATGTTGTACAACTCTCCTCATTATCTGTTTCTGTATTTTTCCATCATCCTTAACTCCAGTTTAGAGATTTGCTCTCGGGACAGAAAATAAAATAGATTTACAACTATAAAACTTACAACCACAGAGCCTTGGTATCCTGTGTGGAAATTGAGGAGGTTGGACAAGATTGTCATCAAGGGCCTTTCTTTCTGTTCCCATCTGTCAGTGACAGTTTCTTTTCCTGGGGAAAATGGCTGTGGCTCCTTTCCGACCCCAGCTTTTGCCTACCTGATTGCATTGTTCTGTGCTGTCATCCTGTACCTACAATATCTACCTCAGTGCCTTCTGTGAGGAGAGAGGCGGACTGTTAGCTGCTCCCACAGCCTCCTCACTCTCAGGGCTCTTCTGCCACCTCTCATCCCCAATGCAAGCTGCTTCAAATGCCCCCCTACCCTTTGCACAAGGAGCCATGGCGGTGCGACAGTTAAGCAATTGGCTGCTAACTGAAAGGTTGACGGTGGAAACCCACCCAGTGACTGCGCAGGAGAAGAGACCTGGCATTGTTCTCCCATAAAGGTTACAGCCTTGAAAACCCTATAAGGCAGGTCTACTCTGTCGCTTGGGGTCCCTGTGAGTTGGAATCAACTCGACGGCACCCAACAAGTCCTGCTCCCCTTTCTATAGGGTTCCTTTCCTGCCACCTTCTCTAGTCTCTCCAGAGGGATTGACTGCATGTGAGGTGGTCGTGGCACAGGTAGCCGGTTCTCTGCCACTTGGCTTCCTAGCTTCATGTATCCCAGTCTCATGATACAAAGAACTGCCACACATTGGGTGTGTCCACAGTGCCAGTGTATGTGCTCGTCTCGGGAGAGCTTGTTTGATCCTTGGCACAATCCTGTAAGGTAGATGTTATCACTCCCTCTTCATATGCGAGCAAACCAAAGCCCAGGGAAATTCACTGGAAGAGCTCACATCTAGAAAGTGACCATGATAGAAGTTCAGGGCCAATCGTTTTCCCCTCCACTGCTTTCCTGTCACTTAATCAATACGTAGGTTGTGCACAAGCCTTTGTGAACCTCAACTTCCTGATGATATTGGCCACCTCAGAAAGTTGCTGGGAGGCACAAAAGACATAATGTACATACCTAACACATAGGAACTGCTCCTGCCATTGTAACAGCAGCAGCTGCGGTGGTGGGAAAGGTTGCTGTTGTTTGTCTATCATTTCACTCTAAGCTACTCCACTGAGCCCTCCTTCCATACTCCTCTCCAGCCAAGCAGGGAGCCAGGCAAAGCCTCTTGTGGCAGGGGAGCATACTGATGTTTGTCTCTCAACAGTCAGCTGCCCCCTTTTTCATCCCCTTTTCCCCAGGAGAGCCAGCACCAGCCTCTGAGTCATGGCTCTGCCCAGGTGACCGTAATAATGACGTGATCTACATACTGGGCAACCGGGCTTCTCATGCCTAATAAAAAAGTGAAATTCCTGAGGCTACCTGGCCAGGATCTTTAAATAAAACTAAAATCAAATGAAAAAAAGAGATCTTTCCAGTTTAAATCATGGCCTCCCGCACCTGCAGAGGGGACTGTGGCACTCATACATTGAAATCTAATATGCCGGCTCCTAATCTCTTAGAACTGATTACTTTAATGAAGTTTAAAGGTAGAGCTTTAATTAAAACACGTCTCTGTGGACAGAAAGCATGCTATTTTGTGGGCTCTGTAAATATTGCCTTTTAAACTAATAAGTTCAGTTACCAGAAATAATACTACTGCATATAAACAGTTTGCTTCCCCCTTCTTCCTGTGTGCTGTGGAAACATAGCTAGGTATTGAAGAGAGGCAGGCTGCATTTCAAAGGCTGGCATTTGGCTTTCACAATAATAGGGCCTTAAATTTACAGGACGTCTTTCTTCTCTGTAGCACAAAGAACTTTACAGGCATGATCTCATCCTGTCTCCAGTCGTCCCCTATCCGGGGGCACTGAGGAACCCAGCATTCACCATGGCAGCATCACCAGGCCTCTGTGACTCACTTCAAGCCCTCCGCTGCACTCTCACCCACCCTCTACAGCTACATTACTGAGGAGACTGGGGCCAGCCCAGGGCTGTCTCCTCACCCAGCCAGTACCACCTGCCTCCTGTTCTGAAGAGGAATCATAAGGAATATCAGTATTGATTCTATTGTTTGCTGTTGTTAGTTGCCTTCAAATTGCCTCCAACTCACACGAGCCTGCACAGAACAGAATGAAATGTTGCATGGTCCTGGCCATTGTGATGATCGTTGGGTGGCTTCAGTCCATTGGTGGGGCTGGTTTCCCTCGTTTTCACTGACCCTCTACTTTATCAAACATGATGTCCTTTCCTAGCGGTTGGTCTTTCCTGATGACGTGTCCAAAGTAAGCAAGACAAACTCTCACCACCCTCGCGTCTAAGGAGCATTGTGTTATAGTAGTAGCTGACATTCATGTATCAGGTGCTGGGCTAAGCACTGATGTATGTGGTTTCGTTTGATCCGCAAAAGAATCCAGTGAGGTAGGTACTAATATCACCCCCAAAGGCTCCTCCCTTTCATTCAGGGTAACAGCCAAAGCCATTGCAATGGCCTGCAAGTCCCTCCACGATGGGCCTCCATTAGCCTTCTGACATGTCCTCCTCTTGTCATCTTTGCCTCATTGAGTATCTGAGACCAAGACAGGTTGGAGTGGCAGGCCCCATATTTAGAAATCAGTCGGTCAATATTTTCTAAGAGAGACCCTCTAGTGGGCATCTATTCTATGGCAAGATCCATGCTAATCATTTTTACATAAATTATTTGCCATTCCCAACAGCCCAGTGAGAAAGGTATCATTATTATCTGCATGAGGGGTGCAAATGGTTAATGTGCTCAGCTGCTAATCCAAAAGTTGGAGGTTCAAAATCTATCCAGAGACACCTCAAAAGAAAAGCCTGGTGATCTACTTGTGGAAACTCAACCACTGACAATCCTGAGGCTCACAGAGCTGCTCTGACAAATGCGGGTCACCATGAGTTGAACTGAGTCAACAGTAGCTGGTTACTGATGAGAGTCCCAAGTCTTGGGCAGGCTGACTTCTTTTCCCAATGGCAGGACTAGACTGGACTTAAAAACCTCCAGAGCGCGCTCCCTTTCCATTAAACCCCACTGCCTCCCAAAGTCTACAACTGTGTCTGCAGATCTGAGGAGAGCTGCAGCAGCTCCCAGAGGTCTGGTCTCTTTTTCTCTCTCTCTTTTTAACTTCCCCTAAGTATCAGTATGATTTCATAGGCTGGGAAACAGTGTGCATGGCTTGTCTCACCTGCCATTCACCTCTAATTATGTGACTCAGCCATTGGGTACTTGACTGTCAGCAAGCAGCCCCCTTCTGTCAGTAGAGGTTCTGTCTTCATTCAAGTAAGCTCTCATTTGAATTATTTGGGTTATTTAAAGGCACCGTTAGTCATGCTGTGGTCAGTTTCAGCATCCTCACTTGTTTTTCTTTTGTCTTACCTCCTCCAGATTCCTGGTGATAATTTACTGATTTATATTCCCAATTGAAAATCAAAGAAGGGAGGCCCTTGACCTGGGAGGATATAGCAGAGACCCCCTCTAGCAATCACCACACCTAGACTACAGTTCCCAGGCTCCCTTGCAGTAAGGCATGACCATGTGACTGTGCCCCATAAAATGACTGGAAATTCTGTGCACCGTATTCTGGATTTAGCCCATAACAACTCTCACTTGGAACCCTCATGCTCTTTTCCTAAACATCAGATGAACACAGAGAACTCTGAGCACCTAGAGGAGCCAAGACCCTGGGTAACATGGGGGCTGCCCAAGCGGGAGTATTTACATTGGATTGTGATGTGAAAAAACACTTTTGCCTTAATTGGGGGAAAAAAAAAAACTCACTGCCTTTGGGTCAGATCCAACTCATAACGACCCCTCCTTGGGTTTCTGAGGCAGTATCACTATGGAAGTGGATTGCCCAACCTTCCTTCCGAGGAGTGCTGGTGGGTTTGAACCGCCAGCCTTTTGGTTAGTAGTCAAATGCCTTAGGAACTACGCCAGCAGGTAGAAAACAATATTTTTGTATACTATTTTATGTCAGTTGGGCTTGATGTTCCCTGTGACCATGGTCCCCAGCCTGCAGTCCCAGTGACTCACTCCCTCAAAGTGCTTACCTCTGGCTAAGAAATTACCCTAACTTTACCTCCTATCAGCTTTAAACTGCATCTGGACATTTTTATAGCACATACAAATAGGTATGTAGGAATATGCCATGTCAAGCCGATTGTATGACCATTTATCTATCCATACCCGAGCTTCTTGCCTGTCAATTTATGTATGCTCCCATAGACAAGTGTTTGCTGTCTGATAATGCAGTATTGTGTGCGCAACAGTATTTTCCTCTATTGTCTGTACCTCTTGTGTTCCTCTCTGTGTCTTCCTTTTCCTTAGTGATATTGTTCTAGTCACATGCTTTTGTTATATGGCTTCTCCATTCACCCATATCAACACCTATCTTTTAACTATCCATCTGTTTTCCCTCCCTTCCGCTCCCCTCCCATCTCTGGTAACCAACAAAGAAAATTTCCTTTCCTGTGTAAACCTTTCCTAGACTTTTTGTAATAATGGACTCATACAATATTTGTCCTTCTGTTACTTATTTCATTCAGAATTCACTGATTTTTCATTATTCTTTAATGTTGCGCAGTATTCCATTGTATGTATGTACCATAGTTTGGTTATCCATTCATCTGTTGATGGGCACTTAGGTTGTTTTCATCTCTTTGCTATTAGAAATAGTGCTGTGATGAACATGGGTATGCATTTATCAATTTTTGTCCCAGATCTCACCTCTTTAGGGTATATTTCTAGTAATGGGATTGATGGATCAAATGCTATTTCTATTTCCAACGTTTTAAGGAAGTGCCATAATGTTTTCCACTGTGATTGTACCATTTTACAGTCCCAACAGCAATGTATGAGAGTTCCAATCTCTCCACACCATCGGCAGCATTTGTTGTTTTCTGTCATGTTGAACTTTGCTGTTATTGCTGGGATGTTGTTTTGATTTGCATCTTTCTATTGGCTAATGAAGGAGCTCTGGTGGTGTAGTGCCTAAGGCATTTGACTGCTAACCAGAAAGCTGGCAGTTCAAACCCACTAGCTACTCCTTGAAAGGAAGGTTGGGCAATCTACTTCTGTAGTGATACTGCCTCGGAAACCCAAGGAGAGGTCGCTATGAGTCAGGACTGACTCAACAGCAGTAAGTTTGGTTTGGTAATGGCTAATGAGTAGCTCTGGTGGCATAGTGCCTAAGGTATTTGACGGGTAATCAAAAGACTGGTGGTTCAAACCCACCAGCCACTCCTTGGAAGAAAGAGTGGGCAATCTACTTCCATAGTGATACCGCCTCAGAAACTCAAGGAGGGGTCACTATGAGTTGGATCTGACTCAAAGGCAGTGAGTAATGACTAATGATAGCAAGCATTTCTTCATATTTCTTGGTTGCCTGATTATCTTCTTCAGTGAAGTGTCTGTTCATATCTTCTGCCCATTTTTGAATTGGTTTGTATGTCTTTTTGATGTTGAGGTATTGAAGTTTTCTATAAATTTTAGAGGTAAGTCCCTTGTTGGATACGTCATTGCCAAATACTTTGTTCCCATTTGTAAGTTCTCTTTTTATTCCTTCGAAGAAGTCTTTTGAGGCACATAAGAATCTAATTTTAAGAAGGTCCCAGCATCTAGTTTCTCTTCTGCTGTTTGTGAATTTTGAGTTATGCTTAATAGTCTATTTATGCCATAAATTAAGACCCCTAAGTTTACTTGTATTTTATATTTGATGAACTTTATAGTTTTGGGTTTTACATTTAGGTCTTTGATCCATTTTGAGTTTGTTTTTGTGTATGGTGTGAGGCATGGCTCTTGTTTCACTTTTCAGCAAATGGATTTCCAGTTTTGCCAGCATCATTTGTTAAAAAGACTGTCTCTTCCCCATTAAATGGGTTTCAGCCCTTTGTCAACGAGGCTGTCCATAGGTGGATGAGTCTATTTCTGGATTCTCAGTTCTGTTCCATTGGTTTATGTGTCTATCATTGTAACAAAACCAGGCTATTTTGACTACTGTGGATGTATAATACTTTTTGAGATCAGAGAATATGAGACCTTCTACTTTGTTTTTCTTTTTCAGTACTGCTTTGCTTATTTTAGCTGTCTTTCCTTTCCTTATAAAATTAATGATTGGTTTTTCCATGTCCTTAAAGAATGTTGAAGGAATTTGGATTGCAATTGCATTGAACTTATAGATTGCTTTGGGTAGTATTGACACTTTCACAGTATTCAGTCTTCCTATCCATGTTGCTGCTGTTCGGTGCAGTCAAGTCAGTTCTGCCTCACAGAGATCCTATGAACAACAGAACGAAACACTGCCTGGACCTGCGCCATCCTCACAATCCTTGCTATGCTTGAGCCCATCATAGCAGCAGATATTGTGTCAATCCATCTTGTGAAGGGTCTTCCCCCTTTTCATTGACCCTCTAATTTACTAAGCATGATATCCTTCTCCAGGGACTGGTCCATTCCAACAACATGACCAACATAGGTGAGATGAAGTCTGGCTATTCTCACTTCCAAGGAGCATTCTGGCTACACTTCTCCCAGAATATAGATTTCTCCATTCTTCTGGCCATCTATGATATTTTCAGTGTTCTGCTGGTGTTGTGCCTAAGGCATTTGACTGCTAACTAGAAGTCTGGCGGTTCAAATCTACCAGCCACTCCTCAGAAGGAAGGTTGGACAATCTACTCTTGTAGTGATACCACCTCAGAAACCCAAGGAGGGGTCACTATGAGTCAGATCTAACTCAACAGCAGTGAGTTTGGTATTTTTTTGTTGTTGTTGTTGGTTTTGCCTGGCTTTGGCATCAGGGTTATGCTTGCTTCATGAATGAATTTGGGAATACTTCATCCTTTTCTGTGTTCTGAAACAGCTTGAGTAGGTTAGGTGTCACCTCTTCTCTGAATATTTGATACAATTCTCCAGTGAAGCCATCTGGGCCAGGACTTTTTTGGTGGGGAGTTTTTTTATGACCTGCTCAATTTCTTCCTTTGTTATGCATCTGCTCAAATTTTCTGCCTCTGTGCCAGTTTAGGAGCTCTGGTGGCCTAGTGCCTAAGGCATTAGACTGCTAACCAGAAGGCTAGTGGTTCAAACCCACCAGCTACTCCTTGGAAGGAAAGTTGGGCAATATACTTCCAAAGTGATACCACCTCAGAAACCCAAGGAGGGGTTGCTATGAGTCAGATCTGACTCGATGGCCATTTGTTTGATTTGTTTTTTTGGTATGTTTCTAGAAATTTCGTCCATTTCTTTTAGGCTTTTTAATTTCTTAGAGTACAGTACTTCATAGTATTCTGTTATTACCCTCTTTGTGATGTTGCCCATCTCATTTATTATTTGTATTATTTGTGTCTTCTCTTTCTTTGGGAGCTCTGGTGGCATAGTCCCTAAGGCATTTAACTGCTAACCAGAAGGCTGACGGTTCAAACCCACTAGCCACTCTTTGGAAGGAAGATTGGGCAATCTATATCCATAGAGATACTGCCTCCAAACCACAAACAGGGGTCGCTGAGTTAGAACCAACTCTATGGCAGTGAGTTTGGTTTTTTTGGTTTCCTCTTTCTTTAGTTAAATTTGCCACTGGTTTGTCAATTTTGTTAAACTTTTCAAAGAACCAATTTCTAGTCTTGTGGATTTTTTCTGTTGTTTGATTGTTTTCTGCTTCATTTATTTCTGCTCTGATCTTTATTATTTTCTTTCTTCTGGAGACTATAGGCTTCTTTTGTTGCTCTTTTTCTAATTGTTGCGGTTGTTGGACTAAGGTGTTGATTTTGGTTCTTTCTTCTTTTTCATGTGTGCATTAATTGCTATAAATTGACCTCTGAGTATTGCTTTTGCTGTGTCTCAAAGGTATTAGTATGTTGTGTTTTCATTCTCATTTGTTTCTAGGAATTTTTTTTATTTCACACTTTATTTCTTCTCTTATCCAGTGGATCTTGAGCACTGTGTTATTCAGTTTCCATATATTTGATCTTTTTCCCCTGGCCTTCCTATTGTTGGTTTCTCATTTTATAGCATTGTAATCCAAGAAGATGCTTTGTAGTATTTCTTGAAAAAGAATTGCCAACCAACAATTAGATATCCAGAGAAACTGTCCCTCAAATATGATGGTGAAATTAGGATATTCTGAGACAAACAGAAATTAAGGGAATTTGTAAGAACCAGAACAACCCTACAAGAAATGCTAAAGGGACTTTTTCCAACAGAAAAGCAACAATGGAAGACAACAGCTTAAGATCAAGACATGTGACAATATCACCTAGAAGCCAATCAAGGAAAAGAATTCTCAAATCTAAAATAATCCTGCATAATGGAAAATAGAGAACCAGAGAAGCTGCATAATGGAAAATAGAGAACCAGAGAAGTAAATCTGTAAATGATACCAACTACAAAGCAAATAGAGGGAATAAATGGTATAATTACAAAACTTCCATATGGAGAAGAAGTCAGGATGATACCAATATAGAGCAGACTGTTCCAAAGTTAAGGAGATCCGAATTTACTAGAGGGTAACTACAAAGAAAATTAATAAACCTTCTAACCAAAAGAAGAAAGAAGAATATCACAAAGACTTCATAAACATAAAATCAACAGTAATGAAGAAAAGGGAAAGAAAAGTTGGTAACAAAATGAACTCAACACAGAAAAATATTTAGAACAAAGAAATCATCAACACCACAATAAAAAACACAAAAGAATAACAGCAGTAAATTCATACCTATCTCATTAATTACACTAAATGTGAGTGAATTAAATGCACCAGTCAAGAAAGAGTGGCAGATTGGACAAGAAAACAAGATCCATCAATATGCTGCTACAAAGAACTCACCTTAGACACAAAGATAAAAATAAATTACAAATCAGGGGATGGTTGTCATCAAGCTAATGACAACCAAAAAAGAGCAGGAGTGACAATATTAATTTATGATGAGATACATATATTTGTAATGTACAAAATAACATTATAAACTCACATATTATTTCATAACTCGTTATCAATTGTGAAAATTTTTCCATGATCACACATGCATTTTTCAATTTTATTTTTAATTGATCCATCATACTTCATTGTGAAGGTACACACTGTCATTTACTTCATTTACTTCAATAATCACATGTTATTGAACACTGAATGATTTCCAACTTTTTGCTATGATAAACAGTATTCTGTAGTCATCCTTTTCTATGTATGTTTGTGTGCCTATCTTATTATTTCCAATTTATAATTTTCTTGAAACCTAACTTCTATGTCAAAGGCTTTGTACATTTTCAAGGGTTTTGATCTGTATCTGCTTGGCATTTGATTTACTTTTTCCCAAAAAATATTGTCTCCCAGATCACTCCCATTTTGGCTGCAGAAACCTCAGTCTGAGGTTCAAGTGACTCTCTGCCAGCCAAGACCTCAGGCAGTTTAGCTATTGCCAGGACTGGGGTTAAAACCTGCATTTCCTGACCCCATTAATTTTAATCACTTGCTTGGTCACTAAGGGTTAACAATGAATGGCTGCTGCCAGCCCATCCTTTCTCACCAACAGTGATCTGACTGGTGCCTGGAAGGAGGAGAATCTGGTGTGCAACAGGGCTCTGGCATTTTTCCTCATGTCCCAATGGGAATCACATTACTTGAAATGCAAATATGATTTGATGATGCTTAAAATGTGTAGCTGTCTCCATTTTAACTGCCCATTAAAATGGGGAAATGCCTTTGGAATGATTTGCCAAATGATACATAGATGAATGTGAAGCTGAGAGGGAAGGAAAGAGAGATAGGCAGCCTGGAGGTTAGAAAAGAGCAATGAACCCTGGTTCTAGCTCCCACTCTGACACTGACTTCCTAGGTGACCTTGAGAAGACCTTCACCTAAGCTGGGCATCACTGTCCCAGTGTGCACAAAGAGAAGATTGGACATTGATCTTTAGGGCTAATGCCAGTTTTAATGAGCTATGATTAAGCTCAACAGGTTGTGATTTACCATCCAATCCTACACCTTTTTTCAGGATATGAGGTTTACAGAGAAGAATTTTTGGATAGCCTAACAATTATTATGTTGGGTCCTGGACTTGAGTTGAAGAGAAGATCTTGATCTCTTCTGGTCACTCTTATTGAAAGGTTTGAATCAACTCGTCATGATGTGTACTCCTGGAGAGTACAAAGGAGGTCCCTATGAGTTGGAATCAACTTAATGGCAGTGGGGGTTTTGTGTTTTTTTTTTAATATATAATAGAGATGATGCTCTTTGGCCCAGTAAGGGAAATAGTCATAAGATTATCTAGCCTTCTACAGCATCCTTTAAGTTGTGTAGAGGAAGAGACTCCCAGAGAAGTGGTGTGAGTTGCCCAAGATCATAGAGAAAATTATGGGACTAGAACCCAAAAACAATGGAAGATTCCGGGAAGATGGCAGCATGAGCAGGTCGGTCCAACCCTTCCACATAAGCACCAAGAAAAGCAACTAGAATTCTAGAGTCTCAATTCTATAAGAACTCTGA
>NW_006921897.1:2129295-2132169 GCF_000298275.1 Orycteropus afer afer
TGAGAAATGTTGAGCATGTTCTTCCCTTTTGGTTTTCTAACTCCAGGTCTTTGCACATTTCATTATAGTAATTGGCTTTGTCTGCTCAAGCTTCTCTTTGAAATCTTCTTTTTAGCTCTTTTATCTTGTCATTTCTTCCATTTGCTTTAGCTACTCTTCACTCAAGGGCAAATTTCAGAGTCTCTTCTGACATCCATTTTGGTCTATTCTTTCTTTCTTATCTTTTTAATGACCTCTTGCTTTCTTCATGGACGATGCTTTTGATGTCATTCCACAGTTCTTCTAGTTTTCGGTCATTGATGTTCAATGCATCAAATCTATTCTTTTGATGGTCTCTAAATTCAGGAGGGATATATTCAAGGTCATATTTTGGCTCTTATGGACTTGTTTTAATTGTCTTCAACTTCAGGTTGAACTTGCATATGAGCAGTTGGTGGTCTGTTCCACAATCAGCTCCTGGCCTTGTTTTGGCTGAAGATACTGAGCTTTTCTGATGCAGTAAGCCTGGGATAGGGCCTGAGAGTCTGCATTTCCAACAAGCTCCCAGGCAACACTGATATTGCTTTTCTCTGCAAGATGTACTTTAAATAGCAAGACTAAAAAGGGTGGATTTATCCACCTTGTTCATCAATTGAATAATTCATTTAGCAGTATTTTGAGGAAATAATTATAATGGGATACCTTGTAGACATAGTGTGTTGGGAGTAGGGCCTTGTGTAAAATCGGGAGAGGGTGTGTGTAAAATGATGCACACAGTTTACTATGTGCTAGGTACAATGTTAAACCCTTATATGGATTATCTTTTTTTAATCCCTAAAATAACCCTATGAGGAAGGCACTATTTCAGTTGAGGGGCTAGCCCCAGAGAGGTTGTGGTATTTAAGGTTGTGTGTCAACTTGACTGGGCCATGATTTAGAGTGGCTTGGCAGTTGAATGTAGTTATTCCTCATGATGATATTGGATGTGATATAATCACTTCCATGGTGGAATATGCTGTGAACAGCTAATTAGTTGAAAGAGAGTTGCTGTTGAGGTGTGGCATCCTTCCTATGTATATGGAGAAGCTTTGGGAAGGGTCTCCGCATTTTTGCTCATTTTGGATCCTGCATTTGGCCTGTCATCATATCCAGTTCCTGAACTTGAACAAGGGGCCTGCTCTATTGCCTGCCGATCTTGGATTCCTCAGCCCTTGCAGCTGCGTGAGTCAGGAGAAGCCTTCAGCTTCATCTAGTGGGCCTGGAAGGCAGAGCTGAAGCCCAAGGTTGAGGGGCCTCCACCCAGAATCCAGAGAGTAAAAGTCTTCCCCTAGATCCAGTGCTCTGAATTCAGGCTTGTAGCCTCCTAACCTGTAAGAGAATAAATTTCTGTTTGTTAGAGCCATCCACTTATGATATTTCTGTTATAGCAGTAGTAGAGAACTAAGACATAGGTGAAGTGATCTGTCCATGTTTATACAGCTAGAAGGTGGAAGGGCCAGGAATTGAACCTAGACAGTCAGATACCAGAGTTCTTTAACTAGTGTACTATCCTAAGCTTGCATATAATTATCTACCCAGAACTTGTAAAATCCTCAGTTGTAAAGTCCTCAGTGTAAAAATCAGTGTCTCATTCAATTGTTTATCTGTTTATCCAATACTTAAAATGATGAAAACTATCTTTAATGGAATGCTGACTGTGTGTTAGGTTTGACCAGGCCCTACTCCATAAGATTATCTCATGATGTTTAAGTCTCACAACAATTCTTTCAGATACATGTTAAAACCTCCATTTTACAAGTGATGAAGCTAAGGCTTGCAGAGGTTAAACAAGATGTTTGAAATCACTCAGCTAGCACATGGCAGAACTAAGACTTGAACTTAGGTCATCCTGACTCTCTGGGTGGTGCAAATGGTTAAGTGCTTGGCTACTAACCAAAAAGTCACAAGTTAAAATCCACACAGAGACACCTGAGAAGAAAGGCCTGGTGATCTATTTTTGAAAATTAGCCATTGAAAACCCTGTGGAGCACCGTTCTCCTCTGAAACACATGGGTGTCTGAAACCCCATGGGTCAGAATCAGCTCAACAGCCACTGGTTGGTTTGGTTACATCCTGATTCCAAGGTCTGTGCTTTTTCATACCCAATAGGCTGCTTTGGCTATGTTCTAAATGAAGCCATGGATTTGTAGCTCCTCAGTGAGTATGTCTTGACTTAGCCATATGTTGGCCATCAAAATTGGATGATCAAGCTTAGTCTTTTGTTGTTTATGCCACCTCCTTTAGATTAGCGAACTATAGAGTCACACCATACCCTGCCCCAACCCCATTAGTTCCTAAGCCTAATGTTCCAGTTATCAAACTATTTTCAAGGATCCATCTCCACGGAGCATTTTCAGTGTGTGGAAGTGTTGATGGGCCTGTAGTAGAGGCTGGCAAACATACACACATATCAGCCATAGCTAGAGCTTTCAAATTTGACAATCCTCCACATTATCTACATGCTCTTTGGTGGATTTGAAATGCTTATTTTAAAAAGTACATCTTGAACTTCATAGTGAAATCTGAGAAATCAAAGCAACTTAATGCCACAATGGAAACAAATGTGCTAGACAACGGGTGGGGCTTGGACTCAGACTCGAGCGGGATGTTCTCATTAGGTCCCTTTGCACATTGTCAGGTTGGAATGAAATAGGATATTATATTAAATTGGCTATTTTAAAGACACAAAAGAGATTACTAGAACAGACACACCTATATACACACATCCAAAATGAAGAAATGTAACACTGATTCTTTTTTTTATTATTATTATTTAGATATGTTACAGAAACTTCTAGGATGGTAGAGTAAAACAATTGATTTTCAACTTGGGGTGAAGGTGCCCCTGGGAACACA
>NW_006921897.1:2133801-2135117 GCF_000298275.1 Orycteropus afer afer
GATCGGGCAGTGTTTCGTTCTGCTGTGCATGGGGTCGCTATGAGTCGGAAACGACTCGACGGCACTTAACAACAACAACAACAATCTTTAAAGAAGTGGATTGCGACATCTTTCTTGTGCTGAGCAGCTGATGAGTTCGAACCACCGACCTTCTGGTTAGCAGGCATTTTCACCACTGTGTCACAAGGACTCCTGCTGGGAGGACATGTTGTTGTGTTCCAAGGAGTTGATTCTGACTCATAGTGACCCTATAGGACAGAGTAGAACTGCCCCTTATGGTTTCCCAGGCTGTAATCATTATGGGAACAGATCTCCAGATCTTTTCTCCCATGAAAGGAACTCTGGTGACATAGCGGAGAAGGCATTTGGCTCCTAACCAGAAGGTCAGC
Source organism: Orycteropus afer afer (assembly GCF_000298275.1). Taxonomy (NCBI): domain Eukaryota; kingdom Metazoa; phylum Chordata; class Mammalia; order Tubulidentata; family Orycteropodidae; genus Orycteropus; species Orycteropus afer. The sequence continues at coordinate 2,134,191 of NW_006921897.1, forward strand.
AGTTCAAACCTACCAGCCGTTCTGCAGAAGGAAGACGGGGCAATCTACTTCCGTAAATATGTACTGCCTGGGAAACCCAATGGGGGTTGCTATGAGTCAGATTCAACTCGATAGCAGTGGGTTTGGTTGGTTGGTTGGTTTTTCTTTCTCCCATGAAGCCACTGGGTTGGGTTGAAGCACTAACGTTTTAGCTCCTGGGAGGACAAAAGCACTCTGATTCCATGTCTAGACCCTCACTATATATATTCTTTTCTTAAATTGATTTGCCTGAGAAAAGATAGCAGGAGGAGGACTTAATAGAGTTGCTGGCTGATAAATCATTAAAAAATAATTTTGGATGGAATTTACGACTAAGTCATTTTGGCATATAACTCAGAAGGCATTCACGATAATGAGTGATGTTGTTATACCAAACTCTTTATAGTACTTATTCATATAAATGAGGTTTCTTAGCCCTCACATGCACAAAAATATAAAAATAGGGATATAACTGATGCTTAGCCTGGTCTCATTCTACCAAAAAGAAATATTCATCCAAAGATACATAAATTAAGTGAAAACCCATCCTCATTCAATGCATTAAGAGAGACATTTGCTGTTCATGTAGAAACTATGAATGGAAGGATGTTTGGTTGTGTATAAAAAAACCCAAGAAACCAAACCCACTGCCATTGAGTTGATTCCGACTCATAGCAATCCCCATTGGGTTTCCCAGGCAGTAAATATTTATGGAAGTAGAGTGCCCCATCGTCCTTTTATGGAGCAGCTTGTGGACTTGAACTGCCAACCTTCTGGTTAGTAATCAAATGCCTTAGGCACTGTGCCATCAGAGCTCCTTTGGTTGTGTATATTGCCATCCAAAATAATGAAATGTTAAAAGAAGAGAGAAATACTTTTCAACACAATTTTATGTATGTTTAATAATTT
>NW_006921897.1:2135217-2140365 GCF_000298275.1 Orycteropus afer afer
ATTATGAAATAGTGATCATTGTAATGATAACTCAATCTAGCAGAAAAGATAAGACATACAACCTTATGTTCATAGAATTTTATAAAGTCGATTTTAATTTATGCACATATTTTGTGGAGAAATTACAGACATTCAAGCATAAAAGTATTACATTATGATAAAAGTCTGAGAGGGAATGGAACGAATGCAGGAGGTCAAGGAGAAACAGGAATGATGAATATTTGAAGTGGATAATGAGTAGTAAAAACTGACTGAGTTTTATTTTATTCATAATGTGTAGAAAATTGTATTCTTTGCACACACTTACACATATGACAAAAATATATCAATTAAAAAATGTACAAAAGGACACATTTTTCCTAAAAATTCTTTTGGAGGAATGAGAATAAGGCAAGGAGGGTGGTTATCACTTCCTCTATTCATCATCCACTTGATCTTGGCATGTCTTGGCTGATGAAACAAGGTAAGAAAAATAATTAAAAGAAGAATTGGAAAGAAAGAAACAAAATTGTCATTATTTGCAGGTGATATGTTTATCTTAGAAAATCAACAAGTGTATATATAAACCAGAAAAAGACAGGCCAAAAATGGGATCAAGGTATAACATCAAAAGAGGTGTGTCACTTCTGTGAATGCTGTTACAAAATTGTATGGAAGGACTTGAAGGAAGACCTAAATAGAGAGTTGTGCTCATGGGTGGGAAGACAGAAAATCATAAAGATACCAGTAAATATATTGCAATCTCAATCAAAACTCCAACATCAGTGTTGCTAACATTTCACTACAAAGTATGAGGTTTTTTGGTGGACATCTATTATTAAGTTCAGGAAATTCTCTCCTAATATCTATGTTCACTAGGCATTTTTAAATCACACAGCTGTGGATAATTTAATTGAATAATTTCTTTGCATCCAAATAGACAAAGTGTTTGTTTTCCTGTAATCCCTGGAACAAACTCAACTTGGTCAACAGGCACTTTTGAAAAAAACAAACCAATAAAATTACCTCACTGGATTCAGCTTGCAACTATTTTGTACAGAACGTTCACACTGATGTCTTTAAGTTGGATTCACCCATAATTTTACTACTTTGTCTTGTTGGTTTGTTTAAGATGAATGTCTTGCTAGGGTCATAAAGAGTGAAGGAGCTTTGCTTCTCTCTCTCTTCTTTTCAAACAGCACTCTGTTTCTTGAAGGTTTGATCTACAAAATTGTCTGAAAACATTTCTTGGCCTAGTGATATTTTGAGTTTAGATTTTTGACTACTAATTTAATTTGTAATGCTTTTAGGCCTCTAGGTTCTTCTTGAGTCAGTTTAAGTAAATTTTTGAAGGAAAAAAAATTCATTTCGTCTGTGTTTTCAAATTTATTGGCATGTATTATTTATAGTCTTCTCCTAATATATTTATATGGTTTCTATAGAAATGTCCTCATTTTCATTTCCAGTATTTGTCTTTTCAGAGAACCAGCTTCTGATGTTGTCAGTCAGCTCTATTGTTTTCATTATTACATCATTAATTTTGACTTTGCTGTTATCATCACCTTCTTTCTGCTTTAATTGGGTTTACTCTATTGTTAATTTTTCATATTCTTTATTTGAACTTTTGTCCCATTAAATATCATTCTTTCCCATTCTCTAACATATGATGTATTTGTATATTGTCCCTATCTACTGTCCTTTAATGCACCCCACAAGTTTCAATAGGTAGCCCTTCCATTGTTGTTTCTTGTTAATATTTCATTATCACCATTACGATTTCTTCTTTAACTCATGTGTTATTTGCGTATTCCTTAGATCCACAATTTTGCTATTGTTTGTTTCCACTTGTATTGCATGTTGTTAGGAAAAGAGGTTTATATGCATGGATTTCTTGGAATCTGTTGAATTGTCCTTTGTGACTGGCTACCACATGTGCATTTGAAAATAATGTGCCTTCTCCCTTCTTTGCTTTTAAAGTTCTGTGTTAGTCTATTAGAAAGTACTTATTAAGTATTGTTTAAATCTTCTATAGATTTGCCAATCTTTTCTTTGTTCTAGCCATCAGTTTCTTAGTTAAACCAAAAACGAAACCAAACCCACTGCGGAGTCTATTCAGGCTCATAGCAACCCCCATTGGGTTTCTGAGGTGGTAAATCTTTATGGAAGTAGATTGCCCAGTCTTGCTTCTGCGGAGTGGCTGGTGGGATTGAACCACCAACCTCCTAGTTAGCAGTCAGATGCTTTAGGCACTGTGCTACCAGAGCTCCTTAGTTTCTTAGTTAGGTGTGTTAAAAATCCCCCACTGTAATTTTAATTATAATCAAATTTTGTCTTGCAGTGGATGCTTTGCTTTTTATATACTGAGGCCATGATGTCAGCCACATCACTATGATTACTCTTAGTGAATTTTTCCTCTTATCATTAGTCAATATGCCTCTTTATTTCCATGAGTCCTTTGTACCTTACATTGTATTTTGTCTGATATTAATATTATGAAATCAGCATTCTTTTAGTTAATATTTTGCTGGTATGTTCTTTTTCAATCCCTTTGCTTTCGGTATTATTATATTTTAGGTGCATCTCTTATAAACAGCATATGGCTGGGCAACTTTTAATCCAATATGAGAATCTCTGCTTGCAATAAGTGAGTTGGATCTGTTTACATTTATCATGAAATATTTAGATACATTTCATATGTTTTAGTTTGTGTTTCCTTTTTACAATGCTTTTAATTTCCTTTTTTTTCCTTCGTGTTTCCAATCTGCTGGTGTAATCAAGGATTCTTTATTCTTTTTCCCCTTTCTCTTAGTTTGTTAAGGTACTCTGGTGGTGTAGCGGTTAAGGCATTTGGCTGCTAACCAATATAACCAATAGGTTGATGGTTCAAACCCACCAGCTACTCCTAAGAAGAAAGATGAGGCAGTCTGCTTCCGTAAAGATTGACAGCCTTGAAACCCAGACGCAATGGGGGTCACTATGAGTCAAAACTGACACAATGGCAGTGAGTTTGGTTTTTTTTGTTCATTTGTTACATTGTTTTTTTTTTTCCTATTCCTTTAATGGTTATCCTATAAATTTTTGGTTTATACCTAACATAGACTAAAGTTAATCACTATTTGTATCCTCCTGTACAGTAAAGGCTATCCCTAGGTGGTTACAAATGACTAAGTGCTTGGTTGCTAACTGAAGGGTTGGTGGTTGAACTCACAGAGAGGTTACTTGGAAGAAAACGTTGGTGATCTACTGCTGAAAGGTTACAGCCTTGAAACCCATATGGTGCACGGTTCAACTCTGCAACACATGTAGTCACCGTGACTACATGTCATGGAATTGACTCAACAGCAACTGTTATGTGTGTGGTTTTTTTTTTTGTTGTTGTTGTTTGTTTGCTTTGGTACACTAAAATGACTCAGTTGGTGTCAGTAGTAGTTGCTGGCAAGTTGGCCTCTGGCTCTTAGCAGCCCCCTGCACAATGGAAGGATGTGCTGCCTGGTCCTGTGCCATCCGTGTCATTGGTCAGGGGTCACACCATTGTGATCGATATGGTTTTCATTGGCTGATTTTCAGTAGATTACTGTCCCTCTCTTCCTAGACCATCTTAGTCGGGAAGCTCCACTGAAACCTACTCAACATTGTAACAATACACAGGCCTCCACTGACAGATGGGTGGCGGCTGTGCATGGGGTGAATTGCCCTGAATCTGAACCAAGGTTTCCTGCATGGAGGGTGAAAATTCTACCATTGAACCCCGACTGCCCCCGTTCCTCATTAAATCCCTGGAAGTCTGTCTCTAGGCCTATACTGCTAACCACTGTTCTATGCTGCTTAAGAAATGGGGATGACAATACCTATCCCATAGGATTATTGGGACAATTAAATTAAACCAGACTATGCAAAGACATTTGACTGTTGTGGACCATAATAAATTATGGATAACATTGCAAAAATTGGGAATTCCAAAATACTTAATTGTGCTCATGGGGAACCTGTACATAGACCAAGGGCAATCATTTGAATAGAACAAGGGGATACTGCATGGTTTAAAATCAGGAAAGGTGTGTGTCACAGTTGTATTCTTTCACCATACTTATTCAATCTGTATGCTGAGGAAATAATCTGAGAAGCTGGACTCTATGAAGAAGAACATGGCATCAAGATCGGAGGAAGACTCATTAACAGTCTGTGATACGCAGATGAACAAAACCTTGCTTGATGAAAGTAAAGAGGACTTGAAACACTTACTGGTGAAGATTAAAGTCTACGGTCTGCAATATGGATTACACCTCAACATAAAGAAAATGAAAATCCTCACAACTGGACCATCATGATAAATGGAGAAAAGATTGAAGTTGTCAAAGATTTCATATTACTTGGATTCACAATCAACAATCCACAATCAACACCCATAGAAGCAGCAGTCAAGAAATCAGACATTGTGCTGCATTGGGCAAATCTGCTGCACAAGACCTCTTTACATTGTTAAACAGCAAAGATGTCACCTTGAAGACTAGGGTGCACCTGACCCAAGCCATGGTATTTTCAGTCACCTCCTATGCATGTAAAAGCTGGACAATAAATAAGTGTGATAGTTGGAGCTATGTGTCAACTTGGCTGGACCACAATTCTGTGTGATTTAAGCTGTTGTGATGTAGTTATTCTCATGATGGGATCAGATGATTATGTTTTGAGCAGCCAATCTGTTGAAAAGGAGTTTTGCTAGTTGTGTGGCCTGCTTCCAGTATATCTATGGACATCCTGGGAAAAGAGAAATTCCTCTGTGGATCAGGATTCTGTTGTGCTGCCTACAACTGTCCGTGAGCAAACAATCCACCATTCGGCCTGGAGATCTTGGATTCACCATTCGTTGGAGTCAACAGCCAGTACGCTGCCTGCCAACCTTGAGCTCCTCAGCCCCTGCAGCTGCAAGAATCAGAAAAAGCCTCCAACTTGACGTTTGATCCAAGAACTTGGGACTTGCCAGATTCTATAAGTATGTGAGCCATTTTCCTAAAATAAATTTCTCTTTCTCTCTCTATATATAAGCTTCACTGGTTTTGTTTCTCTAGAGAACCCAGTCTAACACAATAAGGAAGACTGAAGAATAATTCATGGCTTTTTAATTGTGGTGTTGGCAAAGAATACTGAAAAGACAATGGACTGCCAGAAGAA
>NW_006921897.1:2141419-2143208 GCF_000298275.1 Orycteropus afer afer
AGTCAAGCACTTCATCGTTTGTGCCACCCAGGCACTCCTATTAGGTTAACTAGAGCCTCTTAACCCAATGTTAAGGAGCTCTGGTGGTGTATGGTTAAGGCATTTGGCCGCTAACCAAAAAGTCCATGGTTCAAACCCACCAGCTGCTCTGCAGGAGAAAGATGAGGCAGTCTGCTTCTGTGAAAATTTACAGCCTTTCTATGAATCAGAATCAACTTGATGGCAGTGAGTTTGGTTTGCTTTTAATGCATTGTTCAGAGCCCTGGTGGCACAGTGGTTAAGTGCTCAGCTGCTAATGGAAAGATTAGCAGTTCAAACCTGCTAGCCATTCTGTGGGAGAAAGATGTGACAGTCTGCTTCTGTCCCATAGGGTCTCTATGAGTCGGAATCGAAGGCAATGGGGGTTTGAACCCATTATTCATTCCACTGCATCCTGCAGCCTCTCACTCCCAGCCACAAGTTTATCAAGTCATAATATTTATTGAGCCCTTGCTTGAGTTAATTGCGTTTGTTTGAACTCCTTGTGCCTCACATGTAGGGACTCAGTCTTCATAGCAGACTTCTGAGGAAGGTACTGACACCATCTCTTACACAGGAGGAAACAGAGGCTAAGAAAGGTTAAGCCACTTCACCAAGGTCCTTAAGTCCGAATTTGGACCTCAAGGAGACTGTCTCCACAGCCTGTTCTCGTAAATGCTAAACTGCAGCTGTATCAGATTAACTCAGTTACCAACATGGGATTTTTCACTCAATTCCATCATTATATCTAGAGCCCTGGGCAATGTGCCCTTTCAAATCCAGTGACTGACCAGTATGTGATGATTTCCATAATCCTGTCAAGGAAGAGAATAGATGACTTTTAGAGAAAGTATCAGGCAAAAGGCCTTGTTGATTATTCAGGATCTGATTTATGCTGAGGAACATTTTAACATAATAATAATTTCAAGATGTAAATTAGTGATTTTTTTTTCCCAAACCAGACAGTACGAGTAAAACAAATTATGCTCCTCAGCAGTATCTGAACAAAATATCCACATGATGTAAATGCTTAGATGAGATTTAAAAATGCAAATTGAATTGTGATCATTTATACTACTGTTTGATTAAACCTACTATTGGAATTAGTGATGTGTCATATTATCATATCAGATGCAATAGGGGTAACAAAAAATAAAAGGAAGTTCCAAGAGGCAAAACTGTATATGAATGTCAGAATATCAGTTTTCCCCACAGAATTATGCTGAGAAAAAGCCAAACCCAAAAGGTTAGGTACTGTATGACTCCATTTATATAACATTTGAAATGACAAAATTAGCAATTGAGTAAAATTAGTGGTTGCCAGAGAGAGAGGATAATCACTAATAATATCTATTATATGCCAGAAAAGTTGAGGTCCCAAGTATAATTGTGGATTTATCTATTTCGCCATTCAGGTTTTATTTCATGTAATTGAAATTTCTGTTATTAGGTGCATACAAATTTAACGTTATTACCTTCGTGATGAGTCGATCCCATCATCATTGTGTAATCTCCATCATCTCTGATAATTTTTTTGTTCTGAAGTTTACTTCACCTAGCATTAATATAGCCTTCTGGCTTTCTTTTGATTAACATTTGCATCTTATATCTTTTTCTATCCTTTTACTTTTCACTTATGTGTAGCATTACAGTGGTGCAGTGGTTGAAGCATTTAGCTGGTAACCAAAATGTCTCACCAACCACTCCATGGGAGAAAGATGAGGCAATCTGCTTCTGTAGAGATTATAGCCTTGGAAACACTATGGGGGCG
>NW_006921897.1:2143728-2157436 GCF_000298275.1 Orycteropus afer afer
CTGTATAGTAATTTTGGTGGTTGCTCTAGGTATATATATATATATATATATATAGGAACTCTATATAAAATGAGTTTGTAGTTTTCGATTTCTAGTTGTGTGTGTGTGTGTGTGTGCGTGTGCGTGTAACTATCCACAGTCTAATTAGGATAAATATTTTATCACTTCAAATGGAATAGAGAAACCTTATTATGTAAAGAGCCCTAGTAACACAGTAGTTAAGAACTCAGCTGTGAACTGAAAGGTTGATGGTTCAAACCCACCAGCTGCTCTGTGGGAGAAAGATGTGGCAGTCTGCTTCAATAAAGAATACAGCTTTGGAAACCCTATAGGGCAGTTCTACTTTGTCCTAGAGGGTAACTATGAGTTGAAATCGACTGGACAGCAATGGAGTTTTCTTTTTTGGTTAACTATCTTATAAGTCCTGTTACACCTCTCCCCCTCCCATTATGTTGTAGTTGTCTTATGCTTTACATCCACCTACACAGAAAACCCCAATCAGTTTTATTGCTGTTTTCTTTCAACTATATTAGAGATTAAATTCTAAAGCATTTGTTTTTTTTGGAAGGCTGTGGTCTACAGTGGGAGCTCTGGTGGCATAGTGCCTAAGGTATTTGACTGCTAACCAGAAGGCTGGCGGTTCAAATCCACCAGTCACTCCTTGGAAGGAAAACTGGGCAATGTACTTCCATAGAGATACCACCTCAGGAACCCAAGGAAGGGTTGCTATGAATCGGAATCGACTCTGTAGCAGTGAGTTTGGTTTGGTTGGTTTTGTGGTCTACAGTGGGAGCCCTACTTCATTTTGAAGCTTAATGTAAGTTTCATCCACCATTTGAGTTCTTTCTGACCCTTAAACCAACATTGTGGCTGTGCACAGATAAGTTCCAGGACAAACCTAGAGCAGGACAGTTTGCCCTCAGGAAAAGTGTAGCTGAAATAGATTATAGTTACACAAAATGTGTGCCTATGACTCATGCTGCATGGTCATGAGTCATATCCAGACCACTGCCTACCCAGGTAGTGTAGTGAACAAGTGTAATAGTAAGAGTGTATTAACATTGTAGTCAACAAGTATTTAGTGTGTTAACATAGTAGTGAACTAGTGTAATAAGTTTGTTAACATAAGCAAGAAATAGAAATTGTAGCAAACAAATGTTTAAACAAGTGTGATGATAAGACAAGGGTGTGACAGAAGTAACCAAGGGTGTGGATGAGCTAACAGAAAAGACAGCACAATTGGGGTACAGAAAGACAAGATGGGAAAACACTGGTTATGGAGTCTGTAAGGACCAGCAGAACGGCAGCTCATAGCTCAGAGCAATACCAGAGCCACCACCCGAGCGAGAGTCTGACTCCCCGAGGGGAGCTGCTAAGGCGCACGCCTTCCCTTTCTATCTCGAGACTGCACCCAGGTCTGGTGGAGGAGACTCCATTTCCAGGCGGAGGTCTCGAGAGCGATCTCACTCTAAACCGACACGTTCGCGGTGTGGCGCTCTATCTGCTCGGAGCACCGAAAGTGTTGGTGAGGTTAAGGTAATGGCTGTTGGTGGCCAACGTGGGCAGTACCCGGCACATTGTGGGACTCTCCGGTGCACGGGACCCATCAGTAGTGGCCGCTCCTCTGGGGTAGCCGTGCGCTGGCCCCACTGGGTCTCTTCCATGCAGAGAGTGTCTCCAGGCCCGGCAGGGCGCCTGCCGTCCCAGAGGCCCTCCCCTGCAATCTAATCCCATCCACTCCCGGCACGGCACACTCCTAACCCTTCCTGTGGCGTCCAATAGAGCAAACTCCCGCATTGCCATGACTAAGCTGAAGAAGGCGGCACTACAGGCCTCATCACAAGCACTGCAGACATTGGGACCCTCCACAAGCTCGTCCCTGACACGGGCTCTAAGTTCTAACTCTGTTTATCTACTCTTGCTTGCAGAAGGCCTTCCTGGGTGGAGGCAGCCACCCTTGGTCTGTTGATTTTCTTAAGTATTCATAAACCTGACACTGTGGAAAGACACACATTTTGAGTAGAGTGATCATTTGTCACCACCTGCTCAAAACAGGTTATCAAGCCCAGAACCAATCCCGTAACCCTCTTTTATCTTCAAATACGTACATATCCCAGTCATGGTCTTTTCCCCACTTGTCTAGGTCCCGGTGCAGCGGTGATGAATCGGTCCGCCACACCAATCACGATCTTGTGATGATTCCCTGTTTTCAGTCATGTGTAATTAGCCCCATGGCTGTGACTCAGCGGACTCCATTCAGCTTTCAGTATTGTGTACCTGCTGATGGTTTCCCTCATCCTGGACTGGCGTTGTCCTGTCTAAGGCTTACTAAAAGGATCTCCATAGAACGTGTTTGGTCACTTTTCCCCCATTACACAACCACCAAACATATTTTAAAGAACTGAGAAAGAAGAATGTTGTTGTTGTTATGTGCAGTCGACTCGGCCGGACTCACAGCAACCCCTCCTTGGGTTTCCGAGGCAGTATCACTACGGAAGTAGATTACCCCATCTTCCTTCCGAGATGGTTCTTAGCTATTCCAAACTGATATGCGAATCCACAATTGGCCTTTAAGAATTCATGAAAATTTTAGCTGATTTCTTCTTAATGACTTGTGTGCCAGCCTCCTTTTACCCTGTGCTCTGGCAAAAATGTAAGGGGTCATGTGTCTCCTCGCTGCTTGGGAGGGGCTGGTCACTCATTGGAATTCATTTTACTTGGTTGCCCTGTGAGTTCAGATTTCTGATGAGCTCAAGAAATGTTATGTTTTTATAAATTATTCAGCGTTTTCTCTTTGCTGGGGTTGGAGTAATGTTCTCTTGCATGGTCCTACATCATCAGTGGAAGCACTATCTTTAATTATTTCCTACTATGAATTCCTAGAAGTGCTGTTGAATCCAAGGTATCCATAAACATATGTTTTAAGATTTCTTTGTACATATGGCCAAATTGCTGTTGGGAGAATTTTGAATATGTACTTCTTCCAGCTACTGATATAGTAGTCCAGAATTCCAGTTTCCATATCAAACAAAGTGACCGTGCTATTAAAATGTATACTTATTTGATTAAAATGCTTTGTTTGCTGAACTGGGAAAAGATAAAGCTTTTTTTTTATTATTATTATTACATACATACTTCTAAACTAATGGGTAAGACCACCCGCCAGAATTGTCATCATCAAAACATTGGATAATGAGATTCTTTGGGGACTTCAATAATCAAGCCTCCTGAGAGAATGTGTAAAGATCACCTTGCATCAACTTCTGCTTTCTGGGGAAGTGTTTCCTTGAAATACCAACATAACCATGCTGAGCTAATGCCAAAAAATATTACTGGGAAGATAGGCAGAAAGAACAGCAATAACTGTAATTGGTTGTTGGGGAAAGAGGAAAACTCAGTTGCTCCCTGGATGTTACAAATAGATTTGGCCACTTTCCCAAATCTATTAACCCTCAAGCCATTTCCTCCTCCTGCATTAGAGTCCTGAAGATTGAAATCATCTCCTAAGACATGTTAGTAGCTCTGACCCAGACCCCTGTGGGATTACTCCTCCTCTAGGAGCTGATCTGGACCTAGATTCATTTCCCCTTTCATACTGTGGTGGCTTGCATGTTGCTGTGATTGATAGAAGCTCAGCCACCAGAATTTCAATTACCAGCAGCTTTTCAGTGGAGCTTCCAGAAGAAGACACACCAGCAAGAAAGGCCTGGTGATCTATTTGCAAAAACCAGCCAGTGAAAACCTGTGCATCACAATAGAACGTTGCCCTACTCACTTGCTTTGGACATTGGAGAGATCAGTCACCAGAGGAGGACATTGAGTTTGGTGAAGCAGAGGGCCAATAAGGGCAAGGGAGACTGTCGATGAGCTGGATTGACACAGTTGTCCTTGGTGCCATGTGGTTCTGTTGAGCCTCCATGTTCTATCTTCTCAGTCTTCTGTGTGTGTGTGTGTGTGTGTGTGTCTGCAGGGATATGGCTGACCCTTTCTTCAGCTATTGCCAGGAGGCACATTTGATGTTTAATTAGGCCTTCCAAGCGTGACTGTGGTGTGACTGACCTGTGTGCTTCACGCCATCTCATCCTCCTTCCCTCAGGTTATGGACAGGCAGTCCCCTTGGTTACCAAGGTACAAATTCCGGACAACTCCTGCTTGCCTTTTAATGTTATGTAAACTTGCCCTTACTTTGAAGCAATACATTCTTCATCACAACGACCTTCATTTGCTGCACCTGCAGCTTTTAAATCATTGACAAAGCTTTGAGACTGTTCTTCACTAAAGTAAGGCTAAATAAGAACCACATGCATTTGGTCCAACTGACCTACAAACTCTTAAAGTCACAGTTAGGAATGGATCTCGTTTGTAACCCGGGGACCACCTGTAATTATGTTCTAAACATGTCAGGGCCAGATCAAATCTATGCAAGCCAGTAGCATCCCCCCGGCCTTGCTGACCCTGGCCTTGGAATGTAGATCCTAACAGGGAAGCTAGGAGACAGACATGTAGAGGCACTTAGACCCAAGCCTGATATAGCACTTCCAGCAGATGCCACTACCCTATTAGAATTGGGCTCCATATTTGACTAGGGACTTCCAAGAGCCTCAGAAGAGGCCCTGAAGTCCTTTCAAGTAAAAAGGAAGAAAACTTCCTGAGGGAAAGAAAGACTTCCTGCTCAGAGCAGGGATCAGATATTTTATGCATACTCTAAACCCAAACCAAACCCACTGGCATTGAGTCAATTCTGACTCAGAGCATCCGTAGAGGGCAGAGTATGACTGCCCCAAGGCTGTCAATCTTTATGGAAGCTGTCTGCCTCATCTTTATCCTGTAGACTGGCTGGTGGCTTCAAACCATCAACCTTTTGATTAGCACCTGAATGCTTTAACTACTGCACTACTAGCTCTCTACCCAAATGATGTAAAAGGTTGCCAGTAAGGAGCCCCTTGGCAAATGAGGCCTGACAGACTAAGCTGCATGACAGAAGAGGTGGAAAAAATAGACTCCATATAAAACTTTCAAAAGATCAATTTACGCTATTGGCTATGTTGTCATCTCAATGCTTTTGAAAATTAAATTCCACTTAGGGAGGGAAAAGGGAACTACCACTTATTGATCGCCAAGTGTCTGCAGGTGCTTTACACACAATTTTGCATTTGATTGGAGCAACTGCCCTGAGAGGAACACAAGTACTGTTGTTACTCACATTTTGTCCATGAGGTAACTGAGGCCCAAAGTCTCCCGGCTAGCGAGATGGAGCCAGGTTTTTCATTCACCACTGACTGCCTCAGAAGCTCAAGCTCCTTCTACAACCTCAAGCTGCCTCCACTCAGAAGACAAGCCTTCATGTGCACCTTTCCTCGGGTCACTTAGAGGAGAGGTCCTCAACCTGGGAGTTGTGTGCAAGATCATGGGGACAGGTACACATACACATTCCTCTAGAGAAAACCAATTTTCATAATTTCTCATGGGCACTGTGATCCCACAAACTGAAGAACTCTTGCTAGGGCCTCTTTTGCTATTATCCTGGTTCTCCACTGAGGTGCCATCTCCTTGAGTATTTCTTGACGCTTCCCTCTACAAACAGCTAAGCAAACGTATTGGGTAAGGTGCCCCTCCTCCATGCCTCAGTGCCACTGTTCCACCATATTTTCCATGCTTCTTTTCTGTGCATATTTCTTCCTCCTCTATAAGACTGTGAGCATCTCAAGCACAGGTACTGTGTTATCCTCATCTGTGCATCACCAGCATGTGGTGTATAGGACACACTCAGTAAATGTCAGATGCATGGATGAATGGGTGATTGATTATGGATGGGTGCAGGGCCCTTCCTGTGGTCAACAGACCCAGGCCCCTTTGGTTGTTTGAAGCTGTGTTAAAAACAAACAAACAAAAAACATTAGGCCAACACAGGGCTATAACACTTGGGCTATGTTTAAGATACAGGTATATGTTGCTTAACATCCATGATATATTCTGTGAAATAGGACATGATGTGATTTGGACATTGTGTGAACACCATATTAAAACTTTATGGAGCCACTTTTGATCATCCTAGTGACTGCTAAGGAGCTCTGGTAGCATAATGGCTAAAAGCACTTGACTGCTAACCAGAAGGCTGGCGGTTCAAACCCACCAGCCACTCCTCGGAAGGAAGGCTGGGCAATCCTACTTCCGTAGTGATACTGCCTCGGAAACCCAAGGAGGGGTCGCTATCAGTCGGGGCTGACTCGACGGCACATAACAACAACAACAACAAGTCACCGCTAACACTGCTGCCACTACTGGAGCAGAGGCTGGAGGAACTGATGGTGGCAACAGCAGCAGCAAGAATGAATCAAGAGGAAGCAAGCAGGGAGGGAAGGTGGCACGCCAGGCCCCACCTGCCTGGGCAGTAGGAGCAATCCACCAGACAAAGCATCCATGCCCGGAGGCAGGCCTTCCGCCTCATCTGCCTGTGTCCCACCCGTAGGCCTGTGCTGCAAGAGTCTGGCTCTGGGCTCTTTAAAACCATTAGAGGGAAATAATAAAAGGAGAACTGCTTTCCCTTTAAAAAATAAAAAATCTTATGGGACCACAAAGGTGTATGTGGTTGGAATGGATGGATGGACATTAAGTAACACATACCTGCGTTAACATATATAATGACTTTGACATGCATTTAAAAGATTACTGTAGGTATAGTCTTCTTTGAATTAAATGAATTCTTATTTGTAAAAGGGTTAGAGGAGAGCTGGCACATAGTAAGAAACACTGTTGCTGTCGAGTTGATTCAACTCCTAGTGACCCCTCCTTGGGTTGCTGAGGCGGTATCACTTCAGAAGTAGATTGCCCAACCTTCCTTCCGAGGAGTGGCTGGTGGGTTTGAACCGCCAGCCTTCTGGTTTGCAGTCAAGTGCCCTAGGCACTACGCCACCACAGCTCCTCCATTGCCAGTACAGTCGCCTGTTAATATTGTTTCTGCCACTGGGAGTGCTCTTGCTCAGTACCTCAATGTGTAGTAAAGACTATAGCCTTGCCCAAAGAGAGGTCTGGGCCCCTAGGTTGGAAGGCGCTACTCAAACATACCAAGGACTGTGAGGAAGGTGCCTGGATTGTGCCCTGTTTCCTTCCTATACATAAGGTCACCTAACAACACTGTGCCACCTCCAACTTCGTTTTGTTATTTGTAGATCCTTTACAGTTCCATAGTGCCTAAGGCATTTGACTGCTAATCAGAAGGCTGGCAGTTCAAACCCACCAGCCACTCTTCGGAAGGAAGATTGGGCAATCTACTTCCGTCGTGATACCAACTCGGACACCCAAGGAGGGGTCGCCATGAGTTGGGTCCCACTCCACGACGGCACATAACAACAACAATCAATCAATTTTAGATAGCAACTAACAATAACAATATATAGCTAAATGGATACAACCAATTCTTCAAGATTTCAACATAAAACTGCTAATTTTTTAGTATCTTTATGGCAGGGTACCTAAACTTATGCTAATCTCCCTTCCGCAAACCTGGAGGGCCAAGTCTGAGAGTGGTTTTCCTTGATGATACATTTCAAAAGAGAGAGCTCCCAGGTCCTTGAGGAAGTGTCTAGGGATTTACATTCTTTTCAAAGCAAAGTTTTCTAAAGTGAATCCTGGAAGAAAGAGGTGAGGGTGGGGGTGAAGGGCAGTGTCTTTCCTTATTTTGAACAGGGGGAATTAAAACCTTATATTTAATTCCTATTCGCCCTTATAATCTCCTCCCTGGGTTACTGAAAATAGTAACATAACCATTTTTTTAAATTATGTCCACTGCTCTTTCTACCTTTCTCTGGACTAGTTAACATCAACTACATATCCAGTAAATGCATAGTAAACTGTAGAGCAATTGTAAGAATTATAATAACCAAAAAAAAACCCACTGCCATTGAGTTGATTCTGACTCATAGCGACCCTGTAGGACACCGTAGAACTGCCCCATAGGGTTTCCAAGGCTGTAAATCTTTATGGAAGCTGACTGCCTCATCTTTGTCCTGTGGAGGGAGCAGCTAGTGGGTTCAAACAGCCCATCTTTTGGTTAACAGCCTAATGCTTTAACCACTAGCCAGTGAAGAATTATAATAGGATGAATTTAAAAATCCAGTACAATATTTACACATCTTTTTAATATGTTTTGAATCCCTTCGTCTTTCTGGTAGGCATAGTAAGAGTCTGTTGTCAGGAGCCATGGAGTTGATTTCAACTCGTATTGACCTCATATACAATAGAACAAAACACTGCCCAGTCGTACACCATCCTCACAATCTTTGCTACACTTGAGCCCATTGTGTAGCCACTGTGTCAATCCATCTCATTGAGGGCCTTCCCCTTTTTCACTGCCCCTCTTCTTTAACAAGCATGACATCCTTCTCCACTGATCCCTTCTGATAATATGACCAAAGTAAGAAAGACAAAGTCTGGCCATTGTAGCTCCTAAAGAACATTCTGGCTGTACTTTTGTTTCTCCTTGTGGCAGCCCATGGTATATTCAGCATTCTTCCCCAACACCATAATTCAAATGCATCAATTCCTCAGTCTTCCTTATTCACTCTCTAGCTTTCATATGCATATGAGGTTACTGAAAAGACAATGGCTGGGGTCAGGATCACTTAGTCCTCAAAGTGACATCTTTGCTCTTTAACACTCTCAAGGAGTCTTTTGCAGCAGATTTTCCCAGTGCAATACATCCTTTGATTACTTGACTGCCACTTCCATGTGTGTTGTTTGTGGATCCAAGTAAAATGAAATCCTTGACAACTTCAATCTTTTCTCCATTTATTGTGATGCTGTTTATTGGTCCATCTGTGAGGATTTTTGTTTTCATTATGTGTAATCCATACTGAAGGCTGCAGTTTTTGACCTTCATCAGTAAGTGCTTCAAGTCTTCATTTTCAGCAAGCAAGGTTGTGTCATCTGCGTATTGCAGGTTGTTAATGAGTCTTCCTCCAATCTTGATGCCTCATTCTTCTTCATATAGTCCAGTTTCTCAGATTATCTGTTCAGCATACAGATTGAATAAGTATGGTGAAAGAGCGCAACTCTGACACACACCTTTCCAGATTTTGAACCATGCAGTACCCCCTTGTTCTGTTCAAATGACTCCTCTTGTTCTTTTTATGTACAGGTTCCTCATGAGCACAATTAAGTGTTCTGGCATTCCTATTCTTTGCAATGTTATCCATAATTTGTTATGATCCACACAGTTGAATGCCTTTGCATGGTGTTTTTGTTCTCTAGTGCTGCTCTAACCAAAAATACCACAAATGGGTGTCTTTAACTAACAGGCGTTTACTCTCTTACAGTTCAGGAGGCTAGAAGTCTGAGTTCAAAGTGCCAGCTCTAGGGGCTGGGTGAAAGCCGCTCGACCTTGGCTTCGGCACTACCTCTTACTCCTGGCCCATTGAAGCTGGAGGCATTTCTTCACTCAGGCAGTTGCTGGCTGCTGAGGCTGACAAATCCAAGGTCAACAAGTAAAATGGCACAATCCCAAAATTATGGCAGGCCACTAGTTCAAGTCTAGACACAGTCTCAAGATCGGCAGAGAGCATGGCATCCACTGAGAAAGAAAACTCAGCCAAATGCAGGATCTAGATATGCCAAAAAGCTCCGAGACCTTTCTCAAAGCTGCTGCTTCTCTGCTGGAAGCAGACCACAGCCCTAAGGCAGCTACTCAGCTGTTGTAGCACATTCCACCATGGAACTGATCACCAGTCTCATCACGGGGAATAACTACATCCAGCTGCCCAACTACTCAAAACCAGGCCCTGCCAAACTCACACAATCTTAACTACCACAGTCAGTAAGGTAACTCATAGCCTCGTGGAATTCTTTTAGGCACTTGTAAAATCCAGTTGTGCATTTCTTTTTGTGAAGCAAACTTATGGAAAAGACAAGTTTTCTGTTGTATTAGAAGTGGGCCTTTTTTGGCACAACATAGAACATAAAAATCTTGTTATACAACCTACTTTGGTAGCAATTGGGGTCTTAAAAGCTTTTGAGTGACCATCTAAGATGTCAATATTGGTCTCCTCTCATCTGAATCAAAGAAGAGTGAAGAAAATCAAAGGCATCTGGAAACAATTAGTCCAAGGATAAGATGGATCACTAGGACCTCAGCATTCATGTCCCTGAGACCAGAAGAACTAGATGATCCCTGGCTACAAATGCCATCCACTCTGAAAGGGATCAAAACTGGAGATCCTGGATAGAGTGAGAGGAAAAATGTGGAACAAAATTCAAAAACACAAAAATTACCAGAAGTACTGGTTGGATAGTGACTGGTGGAACTCTCAAGACTATGGCCCCAGATTACCCTTCGGCCCTAGAACTGGACTCAGTTCCATGGATTGGCTCCCAGCCCAACAGTAGAAAGACCAACATGCAGAACACCTACCCTACTAGGGTGATGCACCCACCTACTCTAGGGAGATGCACCCCTTGGACCAATCAGCCATGAGACACCAGAGAGGCAGCATTCACACAGAAGGAAAGCTAGACAAACAGGAATGTAGTCACAGAGATTGGAGGGGAGGAGATTTTTTTTATGGTTGGGGATGGTAATCGTGGCATAAAAAAAGAGAAAAAAATGGGGCCTTTTCAGTGTGGGGTCCGGCATGGTTCAGCAGTGGCTTTTGCAACTCTGTCAGCAAATCCATTGCATTTAAAAACTTTGTCATGCTCCCCTGAATGAACTGCACGGGTGACTTACTGAGAATCTGCGTGGGCTGTTGTAAAGCCTCCAGCAAATGAGTTGTCAAGTTTCTGTGAGATATTCCAGTTCCCATTGAAGTCAAGAATCCCCAATGTTTTCCCCAAAATTTGTCCTTTTGCAAGTCAGATACCAGACATATTTACTAATAGTATATATATTGACTTTAAGTCTGAACCAAGAATTGCAACTCTAGTCACCGCTATTAACTTGTCTTCTTGTGCAGATTTAATTCCAAGCAGAATGTAACAACATTACGCATTTGTTAATATCATCAAATCTGCATTATAAATAGGAATAGACCTTTTCATCTGCAAAATGGGCTGATTCCTAGATTGTAACATTTTACCTCCTTCACTTGACAGCCCACCCCAAAGAAAACCAAACCCACTGCCATCAAGTTGATTCTGACTCATAGCAACTCCCACTGGGTTTCCAAGGCTGTAAATCTTTACGGAAATAAATTGCTCCATATTCCTCTCGTGAAGCATCTGGTGGGTTTTTGAACTGCTGTCTGTTTGGTTAGCAGCCAAATGCTACCTCCCTTGACAACCAACACACTAAATATTTGACCTTGGCCTGATGATACTGCAATTTGTCTAGTGAGGGCTTAGGCCCCTTTGAAGCAGGGAATTGTAGTAAAGCCAAGGTAGTAGTTTGCCTTTGCTCTTCTGTTTCTGAGGCTGCCAGCAAAGCCTTTACATATTTAGTAATTATAGAGCCCTCTGGTGAGACACTTTTCTCGAAAGTTTCCTGTTAATCACCAGAGAAAACAGTAGGAGTCCCCGAACTCTTGAGGAATTCTTTACCACAAATACTGGACTCCCTTTTTTTTTTTTTTTAGGGAATCGCCGCCATACTGTTTTCCACAGTAGTTATCTCATTTTACCATCCCACCAACAATGTATGAGAGTCCCGGTCTCTCTACACCCTCACCAGCATTTGTTATTTTCGGCGTTGTTGAACTTTGCTATCAGTGCTGGGGTGAGATGGTATTTCATTGTTGTTTTGTTTGCATCTCTCAAACGGCTAATGATCCGAACATTTCTTCCTGTGTTTCTTGGCTACTTGAATATCTTCTTTGGTGAAGTTTTGTTCATGTCTTCTGGTCATTTATGGACTCCTTCTTCAAAGTATTTATTCTTATCCATTAGAAGGACAGGCAACAAGAAGAAAAATCAAAACATAGGACAAAATACAGAGGAAAAGCTGCAGATGACCATACCAAAGTCAGAAGTTAGAGGTTTGGGAAGTATAGGAGTTAGTGGAACAACAAATTTATCTATTTCTCTAAGGTCTTGTACAAATTTAGTACAATTGAGTACAATCAAGTGTTCTGGAATGCCCATTCTTCTCAATGTCATCCACTCTTTCTTGAGTTTACCTTTCTTCTTTATTACAAGTATGGGCATGTTACAGTGTGAGTGACCCTTTATTTATTTGTTTGTTTTTAACTCATCCCTTGATTGTCTAATTCTGTTACAACTGGTTTGCTTCCTTCTAACTGAGTTCTACTTAGACCTGTATTGTGATTCGTTATACCCACCAACGATCATTCCAGTTTGGGGAGTTTTCTGGTATGGTATGAGACTGCCACTCTGGGCCATACCCCTTGTCCTTCAGAAGGCATATAGGAGCCAGATAGCATGTCTTTTTCCCTTGGAGCTCCACGGACACCCTCCAGAACACAGAATATTAGAGCCTTTAGGTTGCACAGCAGGTCTCTCCCCGATGGATTTACAGGAGAATGAGGACAAAGAAAACATGTTCTTCAGTAAGAGAACCTGGCTGTATGAGAGCCACACAGGAAAAGTAACAAGACTAGGTCAAAATAGTAACAATCTGTACTGACCAGATCCAAAGGGAGAAATTCCTGAAGAAATTGCATCACCAATTCCCATCTCCAAGATGTCAGTTTTGAGCTATTTGTCAAGTATTCCCTAGCTTTCCAGACTTTCCTTATTCCCTCATGCCTACAATTCCTTCATCTTTCACAGTCACTTACTACCGTGCTCTAAAAAAGTTCTGGCTTCTTTCAATGATGATGTAACAGTTTCCTTCTACCTTTGATCCCTTCATAGGTGGTCCAGAGTAGGGATTATGCCTTTAGTTGTTGCTGTTGTTAGGTGCCGTTGAGTCATCTCTGACTCATAGTGACCCTCTGCACAGCAGAATGAAACACTGCCTGGTCCTGTGCCAGCCTCACAATCCTTGCTCTACCTGAGCCCATCCTTGCAGCCACTGTGTCTATTCATCTTGTTGAGGGCTTTCCCACTTTACCAAGCATGATATCCTTCTCCAGGGAATAGTTCCTTCTGACAACATGACCAAGTAGCTGAGACGAAGTCTGGCCATTCTTGCTTCCAAGGAGCATTCTGGCTGCACTTCTTCCAGTACAAATTTGTTAGTCCTTTTAGCAGTCCATGGTACTCTTAGCATTCTTCTCCAAAACCACAACTGAAAAGCATCAACTCTTCTTCAGTCTTCTTTATTCGTTGTCCAACTCTCACATCCATATGAGGCAATTGAAAATACCATGGCTTGGGTTAGGAGCACTTTAGTCTTCAAGGACACATATTTGCTCTTCATCACTTGAAAGAGGTCCTTTGCAGCAGATCTGCCCAATGCAATACGTCATCTGATGTCTTGACTGCTGCTTCCATTGGTGTTGATTATAGAGTCGAGTAATATGAAATCCTTGACTTCAATCTTTTCTCCATTGACCGTGAAACTATTTATGGGACCAGTTGGGAGGAGTTTTGTTTTCTGTATATTGAGGTATAATCCATACTGCAGACTGTAGTCTTTAGTCTCCATCAGTAAGTACTTCACATCATCCTCACTTTCAGCAAGAAAAGTTGTATCATCTGCGTATCACAGGTTGTTAATGAGTCTTCCTCCACTCCTGATGCCACACTCTTCTTCATATAATCCAACTTCTCAGCATACAAGTTGAATTTAAAAAAAAAAAAACTGGCATCGAGTCAG
>NW_006921897.1:2157651-2161342 GCF_000298275.1 Orycteropus afer afer
GAACCATGCAGTGTCCCCTTGTTCTGTTCAAACAGCCTCCTGATCTATGTACAGGTTCCTCATGAGTACAATTAAGTGTTCTGGAATGCCCATTCTTCTCAATGTTATCCACAATTTGTCATGATCCACACACTCAAATGCTTTTGCGTAGTCAATAAAACACAAT
Organism: Orycteropus afer afer; assembly: GCF_000298275.1. Classification (NCBI taxonomy): domain Eukaryota; kingdom Metazoa; phylum Chordata; class Mammalia; order Tubulidentata; family Orycteropodidae; genus Orycteropus; species Orycteropus afer. The sequence continues at coordinate 2,157,818 of NW_006921897.1, forward strand.
TAAACATCTTTCTGGTATTCATTGCTTTCAGCTAAGATCCATCTGACATCAGCAATGACATCCCTCATTCCACGTCCTTTTCTGAATCTAGCTTGCATTTCTGGAAGCTCTCTGTCAATGCTGCAACCATTTTTGAATTATCTTCAGTAAGATTTTATTTGCATGCAATATTAATGATATTGTTCGATAATTTCCACATTCTGTGGGATCACCTTTCTTTGGAATGGGTGCAAATATGGCTCTTTTCAGTCAGTTGGCCAGGTAGCTCTATATAGGATTATGTCATCTATGAAAAGAGAGAACATTATTTCTTCTTTTCCAATCTGGATACCTTTTATTTCTTTTTCTTGTATTTTTGCTCTGGCTAGGACAGTATTGAGTAGAAGTGGTGAGAGTGGGCACAAGTTCCTGATTTCAAGAGAAAACCTCTCACTCACTCTTTCTCCATTGAGTATAATGTTGGCTGTTGGCTTTTCATTGTTGTTGTTATGTGCCGTGGAGTCAGACCCGACCCATAGCGACCCCTCCTTAGGTTTCCAAGACGGTATCACTGAGGAAGTAGATTGCCCAACTTTCCTTCCGAGGCTTTTCATATACACCCCAAATCATATTGAGGAACTTCCCTTCTATTCCAGTTTTCTTAAGGGTTTCCATCAAGAAAGGTGTTGGATTTTATCAGATGCTTTTTCTGCATCCATGGAAATAATCATGTGCTTCTTTTCCTTTGTTCTATTGATGTAGAGTAGTAAGTTGATTGATTATAATGTTGAAGCATCCCTGCATTCCTGGATTAAATCCCACTTGGTTATGGCGTGTGACTCTTCTATTATGCTGTTGGGTTCTGTTTATTAGTATTTTATTGAAAATTTTTGCATGTGTATCTGTAAGAGATACTGGCCTGTAGTTTTCTTTTCTTGTGGTATCACTATCTGCTTTTGGTATCGGGATTATGTTTTCTTCATATAATTAATTAAGGAGTATTTCTTCCTTCTCTATCTTCTGGGAGAGTTAAAACAGGATTGGTGTCAATTCTTCCCTAAGTGTTTGGTAAAATTTCCCAGTGAAGCTATCTGGTCTGGGACTTTTTGTTTGTTTGTTTGTTTGGAGATTTTTGATCACTGATTCATTCTCTTCATTTGTTATTGGTATGTTGAGATGTTCTATTTCCTCTTGAGTCAATTTGGGTGGGTGTGTGCTTCAAAGAATTTGTACATTTCATGTAGGTTATCCAGTTTGATGCCAGACAGCATACAGGTATTCAAAATATTGTCATAATTCTCTTTATTTCTATTGGGTCAGTTGTAACATCTCCTCTTATATTTCTTATTTTGGTTATTTGTATCTTTTATTTTTTGGTCATTCTGGCTAAAACCAAAACCAAAACCAAACCCACTGCCATCGAGTCAATTCCGACTCATGGCAACTCCCATTGTGTTTCCAAGGTGGTAAATCTTTACAGAAATAGATTGCTTCACCATCTTCCTTCTGCAGAGTGGCTGGTGGGTTTAAACTGCCAACCTTCTGGTTGGCAGGCAAGTGCCTTAGGCACTGCACCACCAGAGCTCCTTAGTCTAGTTAAAAGTTTGTCAATTTTATTGATCTTTTCAAAGAACCAACTTCTGGTTTTGTTAATATCTCTACTGTTTTTCTGGTTGTGATTTTATTTATTTCTGTTCTGATCCTTGTTATTTCCTTTCTTCTCATAAGCTTAGTCTTAGTTGGTTTTCTCTTTCTAGTTATTAAGTTGTAGAGTCAGTCTGCTGATTTGAGATCTTTCTTCTTCTTTTCATGTAGGATTTACATACTTTTCAAAGAGATAGAGAAAGACCTTACAACCAAAGTTTTCTAAAGTGAATTGTGAAAGAAAGGGAGGGTGTATTTTCAGAAGTGAGAATTAAAACCTCTTATTTTAATTTGCATTTTCCCTTACAACTAAAGGCAGTAGAATGGAAAAAGTAAGGATTTCTCTGCCTTTGAGGATCTAGGGGTGGATGACAGTATAATAATACACAGCATTGTTCCTGCCACGTAGGATGTACCCTATAAATGCTTACACAATATGGTCCTGCTGTGGGAGTCAGGGGAGTCCCTGGGTGCTCTTAATGGGTAACTGCTAGGCTGTTTACCAAGAGGTTGGAGGTTCAGATCCACTCAGGGGCACATTGGAAGAAAGTCCTGGTGATCTACTTCCAAAAATTCAGCCATTGAAAACCCTACGGAATACAGTTCTACTCTGACACACGTGGGGCTTTCATGAATTGGAGTCGACTTGATGGCAACTGGTTTTTCAGTTGGTGAGCGTCAGAAGCCCCACATATTAGACCATTGGTTTTGCTGCTGGTTTCTTGTGTAGTGCTAGAAAGCCATTTCCAGGGTCTGAGACTCAGTTTCTCCACCTCAGGACTCTTCCTGTTCAAACACTGCCTAGTAAGTTCCTGATGGTGATAGACATGACATCAGGATGCACATCAGTCAAGGCTGCTCCTGACCTGTGCTGTCCTGTCCTATGGCACCATGTGCGAGCCATGTACTCCTCAACCTTGGCTGCTGTAACTCAGGAGGGAACTGGGCTCATTGCAGCTGTCTACCAGAAAAACTCTCTAGCGCGTGCAGACTCTGGGAGAGCCTTCTTCCTTCACAGTCCCTACCATGACTTCTTTTTGAAATTGTTTATTTAATCTATTGTGGAAACTTGCAAGGATACACAAAACTAAACAGAAAAGTACCATGAACTACCCGCATGTACCCATTTCTCAGCTACAACAATCAGGAACCCAAGTGCATTCTTGTTTCATCTATACCTGCCCCTATTGATCATGCATTGTTTGAAGCCAGTCTTATACCTTTTATTACTTTATTCATAAATATTTCTTTATGAGTATTTAAAAGGTAAGGTAATTCCTTCACATGTCAAAAATGCACAAGTCCTTAAATATCAAATATTTAGTGTATATTCAAATTTCCCTTATTATCTCATAAATATGGTTTTGTTTTTTTATTCCCAATTTGATTTCCCAGTTTGATTCAGGGTCGAAACGAGGCCTACACATTGCGTTTGGCTGAGATGTCTCTCAAGTCTCTTTCAGTCCTTAAGTTCCTCTTCTCTCATTTTTTTCCCCTTGAAATTGATTTGTTGAAGAAACCAGGATTTGTTCATCTCTGTTCAGTCGCCAGAGAAGAATCAGAACTTAACATAGGACAAATAAATGATGTGGGTAGGAATGCTTGGGTGGGCTCTCTGCTTCTCAATCGCCCTTTCTGGTTGTCAGTCACTGGAATTGTGTCTCTTCCTTGGTCCCTCAGTCTCTTGGTCTGCTCCAGAGCCTGGGAAGGTTGTGACAAAGGCTGGGATTTTAAAAATAAAGCCTAAAACAGCTTTGAGCAATTGGTGCTATAAATACCCGAGAAGGAATTCTATTATTAAATGTCCTTTGTTCATAGAAGCTTCTGGCAGAATGGTAAGGTCGAGAAGTTGAACCCCTTTTCTTTGCCCTTCCATGCTGCTGCTTCCAGAGTGTGGTGGCT
>NW_006921897.1:2161442-2169618 GCF_000298275.1 Orycteropus afer afer
CGAGTCAGCCCAGCTCTGGATGGAGCCTGCCTGCGGTATCCTATTCCATCCTGGGCAAAAATAGAATAACCAGGAGAATGCAAAGACTGAGACAACTGTTCCTGTTTTGAAAAGCATCGGAAGGATGTGGCTACAGGTGGGGGGGATGGCTGTCCCCAAGAGCCCAGCCCAGCCAGGAAGCTGTTGGGCCTCCATGGTGGGGAGCTGAGATTTGGGCTAGACTCCCAACAGCACCTGTGGCTCCAGCTTCTGGCCAGGATGCTGGTAACAATGGAGAACTGCTTGCCTGGAAATTCTGCACGTGCTTATGAGTCAATCAGTCCTCATTCCAAACAAAGAGACCAGGGAAGCTCTGATGAGTGGCCTGGAACCGCAGCAGAGAAGCTACTAGCCAGCTAGGTCAAGTTTCAGCCTGCTCTGGTTGGGAGTGAATTCCATTCTGAAGCCAGCAGCCATGCGGTGTTACTCTGACCATGCCAGCAGCCAGGAAACACAAGGGGGCGTTCCTTGTGGGGCATCTTTGACATAACCTGCCCTCTAGCAGGGGCACATTAGGAAGCTGTACTCAGCCCCTATCCGTATGCGCACTCTGCACATGTGGCACCTGGTGCGCACCTCTGGTCTATAACAGCCTGGGCATTGCGTAGGGGATGTGCCATGAGAGTTACAAAACAACAGAACATGCGAGTTTACAAAACGCACAACTCCCTTAGACTTTTTAAAGTACATTTGAAAGTAATGAGGACCGAGAAGTTCCCATATGTGAAGTGGGAAGTTTGAAAGTTTCAGCCTTTTCTGAGCTTATTTTGGAAGTGGAATAAGTATTTTTTTTTTTCCCCTCATCAACTCAAAAGTGGTTGAACTGATTTAGCTCAAACTATAAAAAGACAAAAGCCCAGTGTGCCCTGGGACAATATTTCCATGTGGAGTAGGATAGGAACAACAACAGGGGTCAGCTTCCTCCAGCTGATTTTGTCGATGCCCATCAGAGGTGCTTGGGGAATGGGTTCAGAGTTCTGGGGCTCTGAGTCAAATAGGCAACCAATTCAAAATTAAACGCTTTTGGAAATAAGAGGCTTCTAGAAGTTTCCAGGAATCTGAAATTACTTTTCTATACATTCTCATCTTTTTTCTTCCTAAAGTTAGCAGCACAACTAGGATTTTCATAACGGTGTGACCAATGGATTTAACCCTGTATTGACCACCTAGCATTTCATCAGAAAGGCCACACATTTAAAGTGGCTACTCTAAGCACTTCAGAAACTCTTCCTGTTAGCCTTGAAGAATATTAGAACTGGGACCTCATTGATGAAATCAGTGACATTCGATATATGTGAATTCGTTAAAATATTTTTGGGATAGTCTCCTCCCATATAGACAGGGCATAAGATCTCGTAAGTACTACGTCTTCGACCGTTTAGAGATGCTTAGGGATAAAGTCCAGTATTGATTTTGAAGGATCCTTATTGCCTAATGCTGCCTCTAAGGCTAACAAAGGAGCACTGGTAATGTAGTGCCTAAGGCATTTGACTGCTAACCAGAAGGCTGGCAATTCAAACCCACCAGATGCTCCGCAGAAGAAAGATGGGGCAATCTAATTCCATAAAGATTTACCACCTCAGAAACTCTGGTGGTGTAGTGCTAAGGCACTTGACTGCTAACCAGAAGGCTGGTGGTTCAAACCCACCAACCACTCCTTGGAAGGAAGATTGGGCAATCTACTTCTATAGTGATACCGCCTCAGAAACCCAAGGAGGGGTTGCTATGAGTTGAAATGACTCGATGGCAGTGAGCTTGGTTTTTGGAAGGCTAACAATGACACCTTCAAGACCTCTGCCTACAGAGAAACCTTTATTCGCGGTTGATACGTGTGAAGGACCACAGATCTGGGAGCTGACCAAGCAAGTTGTACAAACTGTTTTTGTTCTGCTTGCTAAAAATTTTGTTAATAAATGTTTATCTGTATGGCTGCAACAAAGGAAACAAAAACAGAAGTGGTCTAGCTTCTAGTTGTTAGGAACACAGACTTTGCAGACAGACAGACAGACCTAGGTTCGAAGCCCAGCTCTCCCCCATGTGAGCTCCTTCCCCGTGATACTGAGCCTCAGCTTCGTCTGTAAAACTGGGATACATCTCCCTCAAAAGTTTGTGTTAGAGATGAAATGAGATAATGAACGTGAAACAGAATAGTGCCTGACACGGAATGAGCACCCCAAAATAGTGGGGCTGGCCCGGGGGCTGATCTTCATGCTCTTTTCTACCAAATTATCTAGATCAGTATTCTTCAAAAACCATGAAAGCATTCTTAGGCTCAACAATATGAAAAATATGAAATACATTTTCTGTGGAACTGAGCACATATACCCATTTTTGCCATGTATGCAGAGGCCACCCACCCCATGGGCTCAGAGTAACCTATCCTTTTATTATTTATTTATTTTTTTAATTGTGATTTGGGTGAAAGTTTATAGAGCAAATTTGCCTTCCATACAGCAGCTCACATACACTTTGTCTCATGACATTGACTGCAATGTCCCACAATGCAACAGCTCCCCTCCTACTTCCTCCCCATAGTTACCTCTTCCCTGTGTCCTTCCCTCCTATGCACTCCTGCCCCCCCCCACTGTCTCCCTGTGCAAACACAGCCCCTCTATTCTCCCATGATTGATCTCTCCAAGGAGTGTATCTACCTGATGTAAATGTTCAGCCCATATGCCGGTCTGTTATTTGGCTGGAAGCCGCAGGAGTGAGTTCTATTCCAGACCTGAAAGGTCGCTAGGGGCTAATCTGTACTCTTTATGGGAGCACATCTCCAAGGTTCTTCTTCCGCGGAGCCTCTGGGTGGGTACATTTACCAGCCCAGAGCTTGCGATGTACGTGGAAGATACAAAACTTTCAAAGAATGATACTTGCTTTCACCATGTGCGATGCACTCTATTTTCTGTTTTGCTCTGGACTACTCATTTTATTCTTTTCATAGCTTGAATGCTCATCACAAGGCCAACTACAGAGATTTCACTGCTGTCTAATGGATGGTGCCTACTGTTTGTAAACAGCGTACCTAGATGAATCTGGGCAAGGCAATTAGCACTTGCAGGAGCCCAGAGAGTTAGCTTCTGAATTAACACCTCTGGCCAATGTTGAAACCAAAATAAATCTTCCCTGAATGTCTTCCCTGTTAAAACTACCTCTTTGGATAATGAATGACAGTGGTAAAGTGACTAGACACCTGTCCTCCTCGGACTTTCACCCCCGGCCTGGCTTCTGGATGATGGCATTCTTCCCTAGCCCCTTCTAGCAAGTCAGGCCGAGATCCGGGTTTGGCCTACAGAGGCTGGCTGGCTGGCGACTGCGTGCCTGCGTGCCTGCCTGTCTGCGTGCGTGCGTGTAGGAATTGGGGAAGAGAGAGCAAAGCCTGCCAACCTCTCAGTGTTTTCCCTCCAATGTCATCTACTGCTCAAGTTTCCGCCAGGTTGGAGGGGAATGCCCACTCCCCTGGGCAGTAGGCTTTCCCCTCCCAGGGCTCCTCCTCCCCTGGAGAGATGTGAGAGACGGGAGGAAGGGCTGAGGCACCAACTGGCGTGAGGGCTTTGCTCCACCTCCCTGATTTGGTCCTTTCGCCTTGACACAGCCTTGGTCCAGTAAGATGATCTGACCACAGCTGGTCTCCTCCACTTAGAACAAGTTGGAAGCAAGAGAACTTGGGGATGGAATTCAGTTTCACTAAAAATAGCTGCAGTATAGACCCTGTGACTTACCACTCCTCAGAACAACAGTCTGTTGTGAACTGCCCAGGGCCCACTGACCCTGCCCATAACTCTGGACTATTGGCTTTTCCTGCCTGGAGCCCTTGAAAACCAGGAGGAGCTGGTGTTTGGGCTCGGATGCAGATTCTTGCAAAGCTCAGAAACACCCGGTGACGATATATATGACCAAGAAGCTTCCTACTCCTGGGAGCGCGTGACCACTGGCCCTAATAACAGCAGGTCCCTTTCAGATTCTGGTCCATGGTGGGATCTTGCTTGTTCCTCACCCCCAGGCCCATTGCAGCTCCACTTCTAAGGTAGGTGAAGCCATGCTTGGTGGGGACAGTGTTGTGGGAATTGTGATCCTTTTGGGTGACCTCGACCCAGGTTTCTTTGGCTGGTGGCAGGGAGAGGAATGTCAGGGCAGGACATAGCCAACAAATAAAAATACAAGCCCATGATTCCAACAAACTGATCAAGCCACATAAACCGTTGGAGATTCATTCCTTTCCTTGCCCTCTCCCACTCAAAAAGCCAAGGAATTAGCTAGCAAGAGAGAACCTCAATGTCAACTCTACCACATTCTTAGCTTCTCTAGCTACAGCTGCCTTATTCAAGGTGCCATGTTCTTCCTGTCTTGTTACTAACTCTGGATTTCAGTTTGGCTCAGGCCATCGGTTATCTGCTGTGCCTTTTCTGCTGTGGAGCAGTTGAAAGTAATACGGAGCTGCCAAGGGCAGGAGTTCCTGTAGATGCTGGAAAGACCCTCTTGGATTCCATTTCCTTCCTCAAACACTGCTGTTAGGACCCAGCTCTGATTTCTAGCCTGTTTGTAGCAATGGGCCTTGGGGAAGGAGTTGGAATTGAAGGGGAGCTGGAGAGTTCTGGGGGTGAGGCTAGGAGCTCTGTGAGAGAAAATGCCAGCAATTTTCTGTTCAAAGTCAGTTTTGGGGCAGTGCGCTATTATGCCAACGTTCAAGTTTGTCCACACAGGGGATTTTCATGAAAATGAAGAGACACTTTAGTAACAGATATGCTTACTTTAAATTAAAAGGGCAATCTGAAAATATTTCATGGCTTGAGTAAACAAACCTTCACAATCAGAATCATCTGTGCCTGAAAATTTCTAGAAAAATGAGTTATTAACAAGTGACCACCATACCTCCTCTCCCAATTTTTTCTTCCACCCATCGTCAAGATAGATGTGATAGTTAAGGTTGTGTGCCAACTTGACTTTGAGTAGCTTGGCAGCTTGATTCCCTGTGATGAGATTGTAATCACCTCCATGGTGGCATCTGCTGTGACCATGTAATCAGTGGAAGTGGAATTGCCTTTGGGGCGTGGCCTGTTTCCAGTATATATGGAGAAGCTTGGAGAAAGGTCTCTAGCTTTTTTTTTTTTTAGTTCTAACAACAAAAACATTTTTCATCATCCCAGCTTACTTGTATCAATATACCAAGGCTAAAACTCTATGCTGATTTACTTTTTAAAATTTATCTATTGTGCTTTGGGTGCAAATTTACAGAACAAAATTTGTTTTACATTCAACAGTTCGTGTACATTTGATTTCACGCCCCCATTACCATCCCTGACCGTAACCCACTCTCCTCCCCTCCCCTCCCCTCCCTGTGACCACCCCCTCCCTGTGCCCTTCTTAACTATGCACTCCTGTCTGTTCAGCTTTCCCTCTATGTGAATGCTGCCCCTTTGGTGCCCCATGGCCTATTGCTCTAAGGGGTATATCTCCCTAGAGTACGTGGGTGCATTGCCCTGGGGTTGGTGTTCTGCATGTATGTCTTCCTACTGTGGGCTGAGAGGCAATCCTTGGGAGTGAGTCTAATCCCAGGCCCGGAGGGTATCCTGGGGCCAGCCATAGTCTTGGGGGTTCCACCAGACTCTATCCGACCAATAATACTGGTCATTTTTGTGTTTTTGAATTTTGTTCCACATTTTTCCTCGCACTCTATCCAGGATCTCCAGTTTTGATCCTTTCCTGAGTAGTTGACATTAGTAGCCAGGCGCCATCTAGTTCTTCTGGTCTTGAAGTCCATCATATCCTTGGGCTAATTTTTCCCAAATGGCTTTGATTTTTTTCACTCTTCTTTGCTTCAGATGAGAAGAGACCAATAGTTGCATCTTAGATGCCCGTTTGAAAGCTTTGAAGACCCCAATCGCTACTCACCAAAGCAGGTTGTGGACCAAGATTTTCATGTACTATGTTGTGCCAATTGAGCGTGATGTCCCCCAATACTATGGTCTTGAGTCGGCAGGCTTTTGGGCACATTTGGATAACCAGTGCACTGGTGTTCTGCCCGCCAATATTGGGATTGTTCCTGACTAGAACCAGTGGCCTGCCATGTTGCCTGCTGATCTTGGGATTGTGCTGTTGTACCTGCCGACTTTGGGTTCGTCAGCCTCAGCATCCAGAAGCTGCTTGAGTTAGGAGACACCTCCAGCTCCAGTGGGCTTGGAAAAGAGGCAGAGCTGAAGCCCAAGGTCAAGGGGCCTTCACCCAGCCCCAATAGCCAGTACTCTGAATTTGGACTTCCAGCTTCCTAAACTGAAAGAGAATAAATCCCTGTTTGTTAAGCCATCCACTTGTGGTACTTCTGTTATAGCAGCACTAGAGAACCAAGACAGCAAATGAGTGTCCAAATATCATAAACTTAAAATCTTCGAGCAGGAAGAGACAGCTTAGAAGTAATCTGGTCGAATCCTTATTGGAGCATGAGTTGTGACAAGTGACCTCTGCCTACATTGTTGCCACCACTTCCTCTGTGACCCAAAATGGCTCTGTAGTGGAGAGTTCCATTTTGAAGTCATGGCTCTGTCAGCCTCACAACCTAGTGGCACTTTCTCTTTCCCAGTATCACTTTAAGGTACATTCATATTGCTACAGAGCTAGATGAAACATGGCCATTTACAATACTGTTTCCCATGTTGCATCATTAACACCAGGCGACGGTCTCACTACTCAAACATGTTATTACATTTTATTGAAAGTTGTCAGGGGTTTTGCCTTCAAACTGGGCATGCGTTTTATTGAAACACGCTAGCAAAAGTGAATTTTTTTCCTTCTGCTGAGTAGGGAGATTTGCTGGAGGTTGCATCTAAATAGCACATTTAATCTGGCGCTTTGAACAAATGACTCCACTAATAAAATCTCCATGAACAAACAACTTTTCAGGAATGCATTTGTGGATAAAGCAGTGGTTCCCAACCCCACTCCAGGAGCCAATGGCAGGCTGGTTGCCCAGGAACCACCTGCAAAGATGATTTAAAAATGGAAATTCTGATTCAGAAGATCTGGGGTAGGAACCCCAAAACCTGGCCAGGTTTGGGGTGTCCTGGGGAAAGTCAGGGTCCTCCTGTTTTATTTTCTTTGCTTGTTTCCCTCAAATCACTTAATGATTCTCCTTTGCCTTCAGAATGAAGTTCAAACTCTTTAACCTGGCATTTGAGCACACACTCACCCCCACCCCGTCTAGCTCTAACCCACCTTACCGATCTTTTTCCTCCTTATTCACCTTCATCATCACCTCCACCACCACCACCACCACCCTGCCTCCCCCCAGGGAAACTGAACTGGTCATGGTTTTCCATTTTGCTTTCAGGCTTCAGGACCTTTGTTCATACTATTGCCTCCAAATGCCCTGTCCTTCCTCACTTCCCTGCACCCCCAGATCCACCCCATTTCTCATGGTCTATGCTGTGGTGTGCATAAGAATGACTTGAAGGTCTTGCTTAAAATACAAGCATCCTAGTTCTCACTTCTGGCCAAGCGGATTGGGTAGATCTGGAGTTCTCCACCAGCACCCTGGAGGATCCGATGATGGTCTTACACTTCCCAAAACACTGCATGTAGCGCAAATGTCCTCTCTTTACAAAATCTTTCTGGAAGTGTTTGCCCTTCCCCACCGCAGCTCCCATAGCATTCAGTCCGTAGTTCTGTAATTGAACACTTCACGCTCTACCTGGACTGTGAATTATTCATGTATGTCATCATTTCCTTTACTCCACAAATATTCATTGACACCTGATATAAAGGGCATAGCTTTCCCTCAAGGACCCACGCTCCTGGGGAGCAGGGATCTGTGCCCATTGCCCTCTGCCAACACTGTGGTCCTGAGTGCGGAGTCTGTCATGGGTGTGCTGGAGTTGAAATCCCTCTGCAGGAGATGGGAGGGAGCACAGAACCTTTCCCAGGAGGAAGCTTTATCTCCCCTTAAAGGTGTAACTAGGAGGCAGATTCTCTCCCAGTCTCCGTGCCCCAGATCGGAGATTCCTGAACAAGAGAGGGATCAGAACAGCCTTCTGGGGTTGGGCAGTCACAGAGCCCAGTGGTGACTGGATGTCAGGGAGTCTCCTGGCTTAGGTAGGATGGGAAAGCACCTGTTGTTGTTGTTGTTGTTAAGTGCCGTCGAGTCGTT
>NW_006921897.1:2173780-2184302 GCF_000298275.1 Orycteropus afer afer
GAGCCCGCAAGCCCAGTGACTCATTCCCTCAAGGCGTTTGGTTATGGCTAAGAAGTTTCCACAACTACCCCTGGCTAAGAAGTTTCCATAACTGCCCCTCCCCCCACCGTATGTGCGGGGATCTGTTTGCAGCACATATAAATACGTAGGTATAAATGTCCTCTGCCAGACCTCGACATGCTCATGGGTGTCCTCCCATATGCCGCCCACACCTGTTCAGCTTACGTATCTACCTGTGTATCGTCCTGTGGATTCTTGGTGTTACCGTCGCTGCAGTGCTGAGTAGGTAATAGCATTCACCATTGTTGCCTTGACTCTTGTGTAGCTCCCTGTGTCCTCCTTTGCCCTGGTCATATGGCTGACTTCCCTCTGCCTATTGCTGGAATGGGTTGCTTTGCCTTATCAATTTGTAAGAACTCCTTGCATATGATAGCTGTTGTCTCTGTGCAAATATTTTTCCAATTTATTGATGTGAATTATTATGTCTTTTGGCGTAATTTGGAAAAATCGTATGTAGTCAAATGTCTTGGGAAGTTCTGCGTTTTGATGAAGAGGGTCTGCCCACTCCCAAGTTGGGCATGTTTTGTTGTTGTTGTTGTTGTTATGTGCCGTCGAGTCAGCCCCGACTCATAGCGACCCCTCCTTGGGTTTCCGAGGCAGTATCACTACAGAAGTAGGATTGCCCAACCTTCCTTCCGAGGAGTGGCTGGTGGGTTTGAACCGCCAGCCTTCTGGTTAGCAGTCAAGTGCTTTAGCCACTATGCTACCAGAGCTCCTAGTTGGGCATGTAGTTCCCTAGATTTCCTTGCAGAATGGTTACTGTTCTCGAATTTCAATATAAGTCTTTATCCGGAAATTATATTAGTTAAGGGTGTGAAATACAGGTCTAATTATGTTTTCTTTCACATTGACCAGTGACACCCATACTGTTTACTAACAATCCATCTTTTCCCCACTGATCGGAAACATACGTTTGTCGTGTATTCAATGCTTGTATATGGGGTTGATTCAGGATTCTGTATTTTGTATTTTTTTTTTCTATTTTGTATTTCTATATTTTGTTCCTCCTGTATTGCTTACTCCTATGCTGTTACTGTTACCATGTTTTGACTTAATTATGGTGCCTCTAGAGTATATTCTGATACCTTTTGTAAAGTATTTTATTTAAAGTATTTCTCATTATTCTTACTTTTCATGGCTATTCTAAGGTATTTACCTGCAAAAAGGGTGTGGCGGTGGCATCTGACCTCCCTGTAACTTCACAAGGGGGAGAGTGAACAAAGATGAACATCAGCCGTCTGAAGCTCATTCCTATGAGGCGGAGATCAGACATGCCGCCACCCTCCAACCTTTTTACCAATTCTGACACCAACTGACACTCCCACAGCACTCTCTACTCTGTTGAATTTGATAATTCATTGCAGAGGCCACACAGAACTAATTGATCTACTCATGAATACATGGTTTACAGGGGAGCTCTGGTGGCGCAGTGCCTAAGACACTTGGCTGCTAACCAGAAGATTGGTGGTTCAAACAACCCATGAGCTGCTGCTCTGCAGAAGGTTGATACTTTTCTTGTTAAAATTAGTCCTGTGTGTTATATAGTTTGTTTATTTCTTCATTATTGTGAACATATCTTTTCTCATAGTCATTTTTTTTTTTTTGGTTCTTATTGCCAGAATAGAGAAACACTCTTTCTTTATTTTATATGTTGTTGTTGTTATATGCCGTCACGTCATTCCGACGCATAGTGACCCCTCCTTGGGTTTCCGAGGTGGTATCACTATGGAAGTAGATTGCCCAACCTTCCTTCCGAGGAGTGGCTGGTGGGTTTGAACCGCAGTCAAGTGCCTTAGGCAGTATGCCACCAGAGCTCCCTTATTTTACACAATAACCTAGTCTCTTTTCACCATACCAAAATCTCCAAATACGTCTCAGAGATTTCACTAGATTGTTTTGATAATTATTACAAATATATCACTAGCAGACAAAGAAATAGGTATCTTGTTTTGATGTTCATATCAATTACTTCTTTTTGTTGTTGTTCTTTTTATTATTATTTTTAGCTAGAAGTGCCAAGGCAATGTTGAGTAACAATGGGAATAAAGTCATTCCTGTCCTCTTCTGAATTTTTTTGCAGAGGTTAGTGCTTTGCCATTAGGGATAATATTGGCATCAGTTTTGGGAAAATAAATCTGTCTTGTTTTAAAAGATTTCCCTGTGATTCTATTTAATTTTGAGGTGTGTTAGGAATGCAGCTGAGTTTTATCCGTTGACTTGTCAGCCTCTCTTGACATGATCATTCGTATGGTTTTTCTCTTTAATTTAGGAATTACATATATAATATTATTTATTATATATATAATTCTATAATATTAATTTATGAATTAAGCTCAGAGATTTGCTGGTGCTGAACCTCCTTTGTGTTTCCAGAATTAATCATACAGGTATTTACCTGCAAATTGGCTAGTAATCTCTGTGGTTTAAAAACAGCAGTCACCTGTATTGCTCAAGCGTCTTGCGGTTAGCTGGGCTCCAGCTGATCTAGTCGGGCCTCTGCTGAGTGGTTGTGCTTCTCCCCTGCAGGTCTGTGAGTCAGTTGGGGCTGCTTTGTTTTAAGCTATAGTGGCCGGAACAGCTCTGTTCCCGGTGACTCTTAGCTACACGCTGGGGCAAGGAGGCGATCCAGGCCACATTCTTCTGAAGGTGACTGCAGAAGCACAAGAGGGCAAGTGGAGACCCATGGGCCTTGTAAGGCTCAGGCTTGGAAATGGCACACTTCCATTTCATTTTACCCACTAAAGCAAGTCGCTTGGCTGATCTCAAAGCTGAACACCACCAGGTGCTATTGAGTGGTTTCTGACTCATGGCAACTCCACATATGTCAGAGTAGAACTGCTCCCTAGGGATTTTCAGTGGCTGCTTTGTCGGAAGTAGATTACCAGAACCTTCTTCCAAGGCACCCCGAGGTGGACTTGAACCTCGAAACTTTGGGTTAGCAGCCAAGTGCCTACTTAACCTTTTGCACCACCTGGAGACTCCAATCTCAACGTTATGGGGCAGGGAAATGTATGCTATGCTTATGGGAGGCACTCCAAAATCCCACGAAAACATTTGTGGACATAGGAATGGTTGAAGAACTGGAGCCAATTCGCTAACTTACTTGGTCATACTTTCACTTTCTTGAAAGATTCTTGGATTCTGTTTGCTAATGTTTTCTTCAAAATTTAAAATCTATATTTAAAAAAGGAGATTGTCTACGGTTTTCTTTTTCGCAGCCTTCTTCATCAGTTTGGATAGGAAATTTAGGTTGGCTTCATAAAAAAGAATTAGGGGGGTTTTCTTCTCTTTATGTCCTGGTGTCGTTTAAATGACATTGAACTGATCTGTTTCCAAAGTTGAATCAGAACATGAGCTTTTCTGCTGTGCTGCCTTTGTTGGTGGGATTTATTTACTTACTTTCTCCGATCTCTTGAGCAATAGCTGCTCTATTCAACTTTTTCCCTGTCTCCTTGCATCCATTTCAGTTCTAGAAAGTCATCCATTTTCTCTGCGTTTTCAAATGTGATGCAATAGTGTTAAATGTAGTATCTCTTTAAAAATTTTGAAATTAATTTCTTTATCTGTGATTATGTCTCCTTTTATTTCCAGTCTTGCCAGTATTGGTTCTTGTTTTGTCCTTAATCGGAGTCACAAGACAGTTATCTGTTTTATTGTCTTTTCAAAGAACTATTTTTGGCTTTGTGTTTCATTAATTCCAGCTTTTATTGTTATTAAAACCTCTTCCTAGTTCCTTTTAGTTTAATTTGTGATTCTTTTCCAAATATCTTAAGATGAATACTAAATCCCTTTACTCTTTCATCTTTGTCTTTAACACACACTGAAGACATTTAAGGATGTATCTCACGCACTGCCGTCGAGTTGATTCTGACTCATAGCGTCCCCCATTGGGTCTCCAAGGCGGTAAATTTTTTTTTTTTTTTTACTTATTTAAAGCTTTAAATCTTTATGGAAGCAGACTGCCTATCTTTCTTTCATGGAGCAGCTGGTAGGTTCAAACCAGCAACCTTTTGGTTAGCAGCCACATGCCTTAACCAGCAGAGCTCCTTAAGGATATGTGTATTGTTCCTGAGTATAGCTTTCACAGCGCTATGTAGGTTTTGGAATAAAGTGTTCTTTTTTCATCGCTTTCTTGATAGTTTGACATTTCACTTTGATCCAGTGCTATTCTGTTGTTTTTATATACTGTCGAGTTGGACCCGATTCATAGCGACCCCTCCTTGGGTTTCCGAGGCAGTATCACTACAGAAGTAGGTTGCCCAACCTTCCTTCTGAGGAGTGGCTGGTGGGTTTGAACCACCAGCCTTCTGGTTAGCAGTCAAGTGCTTTAGGCACTACGCTACTAGAACTCCTAGTGCTATTCTAGTAGTACATTTTAAAATTTCCTAAATAGTTATATATTTTTTTTTGCATCTTTTCAATTATTTATTAACTTGTATAGTTGTTATACTCTGAAAAGCTCTCATCTAGCATATATTTGTAAACATTAGTGTGCCCCCTCTGTCTCTTCCCTCTTCTTCTTCTAGAACATCTGTTCTTCTGTAGGATCTATCCCCCAAGTCTCATCTTTCCCTCCTTTGGCATTCTGAATGAACTAAAATGTTTATTTGGGACATCACATTCTGTAGCTCTGGGAAGTCTGTTCTAACACTGCACTTGAATCTCCCTAAATGGTCCTATTTTGTTGTTGTTGCTGTTCAGGTTGTCATTTGTCTTTCCTCCTGCCAATTTATTTCTTTAGGTAGTCATTGCTTATTCTGATTTAATAACCTCTCTCTGCTTGCTGGACCCGCATAGATGGTTATAAAGTATTTTGTTGTCAGGTCACTCTGCTCAGGGTGGAAGGAGTCTCTCAGAGATCCCTCAAATGGCGAGAAACTATTAGCTGGAGGGAGCAATTCTCTTCCCTGGCCCCCTCACATGGTTCTTCTCTATGTTGACCCTGTCTACTCCTCACATCATTCTTCCTTGGCCTCTTGGAGGCCTAGAAGAGCAGAAACATGAGTCCAATGTTGATTTCCCATCTCCCCGCCAGGAGTCTCCTTGTCCTAGGCCTTTTTCCTGCTGGATCCAGGCTTTGCTCACCACTCAAGAAAGAACCTGAAATAGTGTGTTTTGCTGAGAGTCCACAATGCCACTGGACCTCACACACATCCAGTTATTCTCCATAAGCCTCAAGAGCTATTTGGCTGAGGAGAAACAGTCTGGAATGGGGAATGGGTGCTTAGAGCACCGCCTTCCTATAATCTCCTCTGGCTTCTAAAGAAAAGACAAAGTCCTTTAGATGACTGCACCTTAGTTATATTATTTCTTAGGAAGTTGCTCTATAATAACACAGGGTCGGTGGTGAGGCTCGCCGGGGGGGCGGGGGGGAGGCTGTAGCAGTATGGGTATAACCAAAAAACTCTAAACTCACTGCCGCCAAGTCAATTCCAACTCATAGCAACCCCCTTTGGGTTCCTAAGGCAGTAAATCTTTATGGAAGTAGATTGCCCACTCTTCCTTCCACGGAGTGGCTGGTAGGTTTGAACCACCAACCTTCTGGTTAGCAGTCAAATGTCTTAGGCACTACACCACCAAAGCCCCAGTATGGATATGGGTATAGTCAGGAAAATAGATCCACTAATATATTACAATAATAAGAAGTTTAATATAAAAAATAAGGCTCATACAAAGTGGGAGGAGCTAGAGGAGTGAAGATCCAGAAAGTTGTTGCCAGAAAGTCAGACAAATGTCATAAAAGACTTCAACTTGAAGCACTGGAGGAGGTGGAGAAACCAGACCTCACTGGAATTCTGAGAAGTCACCAGACCTAGCCGCAAAAAGCCACCAGGAAACAGAAGCACACAGAGAGATCTGTGAAGCCAGACTGTCTGACTGCACAGCCTCCTGAGAACAGTGACTTCTGCTTCACTCCCATCCTCCGAGTCTCGAGTGAGTTGCTCTCCATGATAAACTCTAACCTGGAACCACACAAGGATGGTGCGTCTGGGAAACCTAGTCCCTGGCGTTCATCAGGAGTGGCAGTGGTAGCTGGCTTGAGAACAGATAACCCAGCACAGTGCTCTAGCAGGAAGCCAAAAGAATACCAGTGTGGAATTGTAGATGTGGCTCAAAGCCTCCTCTGCCCTCGGTCCCAAATCCTTAGCTCTCTTGACTGGCATTCTTTGATACTGGTTCTCAGAAATGGCCTTTCTTGCCAAAGCCAGAGGATCAATCACTCTTCATGGATTCTCCCAGAATCCTCTGGCCCAACCAGTGCCACAATTGGTACCTGAGCCTTCTTGACTATGTCAGCAGGTAGGAGGTGCAAAGGGCATAGGCTTTGGCAACAGAAAGATCTGGGTTCAAATCCTGTTACTGCTGTTCACTAGCTGTGGGAACGTGGGCAGGTGAATTGCCTTCTCAGCTCTTGTCATTACTTGTAAATGAAGGGGGGGCCAATATCCAGCTTTCAGGCTGGCGGCTGAATTGACAGTGTATCTGAAGCACCATGAAGCCTGGGTGGCACAGTGGTTGAAGTGTTCAGCTGTTAACCAAAAGGTCGATGGTTAGAACCCAGCAGCCACTCCATAGGAGAAAGATATGGTGGTCTGCCTCCATAAAGGTTACAGCCTAGGAAATCCTATGGGGCAGTTCTCCTCCATCTTACAGGGTCGCTAGGAGTTAGATTCGACTCCATGGCAACGAGGTTGGGTTTTCCTGGCTTATGAAGCACCGTGTATTAACTTCCTCCCCTTTCTCTGGCCACTGGTCTTGCTGCCTGGGTAGTGCTTCTGGTGCATGCTGATGGCAAAGCAAACTGGTGCTGCTGCTGTTTTCCTTCCACAGCAGCTGGGGACCCTGGAAGGGGCCCCTCGTCTGCTAGTCTGGCGGCGTAAGGCAACTCCTCCTCACAGTGATTGGAGTTTCTCTCCCAAGAAGCAGACACCATAAGTCCTGACCTTGTCGGCTGGGTGAAGAAGTAGCAAGGAGGGAAGCTTTATGTAATACAGTGATACGTGGGGGGAAAAGGTTGTAGGGAATAGTCTGTGAGACCCCGGTAGCAGGAGAGGGGATGAGAACATGAGAAGGTAATAGCAAGTGGCACTAGAAGCTGCACTGGGAGCCATGGGAAATGGAGGAGAGTACATGGGGAGAAGGGTCCCTGGGAGGACGCCGTAACAGCCATGGTATGGGAGGTACAGTCACACCATCAGTGTGATGGTATACCCGCTGCAACCGTGGGCCACATAAGTCACAGTGGCTGGGTTACATGCAAGGAGCTCTGGTTGTGTAGTGGTTAAGACATTTGGCTGCTAACTAGAAAGTTGGCTGTTCAAACCCACCAGCTGCTCTGTGGAAGAAATATTGGGTAGTCTGCTTCTGTAAAGATTTACTGCCTTGGAAACCCAATGGGGGTCTCTGTGGGTTGGAGTTGATTCGATGGCAGTGAGTTTAGTTTCCTTTGGTTTGGGTTACACACACAGTTCGAACTAAAGGAAAGCAGAAATACAAGTGTGTCATCATTACAAACCTCGTTTTTGTCATTTCTTAAAATATAACAGTTGTGTACAGTAATAGTTGGATTTCAGGGCTCTATGGGCAGGTATAAACCAGACCCCAAATGCTGGCACTGCAAAAAGGTTCCCAGGAACCACCCAAGAAGACAGGGAAGTTGGAAGCACAGGAATTGGCAACATAGCAGATTTCACCGAAACCATCAGAGGAAGGGGAAGAGTCGCAGAATCTCATCACAGGCAATGAGACAGGTTGGAGAGAAGCCGAGAGAAAAGATGCTGCAGGTTGGGCTGTCTTGAAAACAGATTGTGTTTCAGGTGGAAGATATTTATTAGTAGTGATCAACAACTGGGCAAGGAAGGGAGAGGAGGCAGGATTTGGCTGAGGGAGAAGTGGAATTGGGCAGCAAGCCCAACAATGCTTTGGTCAGCTGGGCAGGAAGCTCGGCTGTGAGTCTGGTGTGCGTTGATCCAAAATGGCCATGCCTCTCTCCGTCACTGGAGGTGGGCAGCCCCAGGAAGCGTGTGCCCTGGGATGAAGAGTTTCTGCAGCTGAGGCCAGCCCTGAAGGAACCGAAAGCTACAGGCCCCCAGAGCTGGCAGCAAGTCCTTTCTGGAAAGGATGGGTCTGGGAGGCTCATCTCCATGGCTACTGCATGGGGCCTCAGGTGTTGACAGAAAACAAATGAAAACCTAATAAGCCCTGAGATCTCTGCTCTTGCTCTACTCCTTGGCTTTGTGGTAGGGGAACCACCATATAAAAATCAGTTGCCATCGGATCGATTCCGACTCATGGTGATCCCATGTGTGTTGGAGTAGAGCCGTGCTCCATGGGGTTTTCAGGGGCTGATTTTTCAGAAGTTGATTGCCAGGCCTTTCTTCCAAGGCATCTCTAGGTAGGTTCAAACTACCAGCCTTGCACTTAGCAGCCGAGCATGTTAACTGTTTGCACCACCCAGGGACCCCTAATTAAGCCATACCATTTACAAAATAGTTCACATCGTGTAGTGGAAAAGAACCATTAGAGTTCTTTAGAGGCAGAAGGACCTATCTAGGTCTCAGTCCTGGGTACATTCTTACCAGCTGTGTCATCTTGGGTAAGTTGCTTTACTTCTCTAAACTGGTTGCCTCATCTGTAAAATGGAGATGATAATAACGGTCACTAACTCAGAGAGCTGCTTTGGGTATAAAATGGCAAAATCCAAGATAAGTATTGCAAGTCCTACATACTCCAGGTGATATGCTACCTTGACGGCTAGCATAGTTAGTCATTGCAGGTTTGACCCAGTCCTTGTCACCTAAGAGCTTATAGTCTCGCTGAGGAGTCACAACGTGGGCAAATGCACTTGTGGTAACAACTTGCTATGGTGTCCAAGATGCTTTCCAGAAATAACATTGCCTGCTGAAGTGTCTTCTGTTTCTACTGTCAGTGACACAGAGGCAAGAGCAGAATGAGAAAAGAGGAAACTGACCCGGGCCACAGTCTTGTGTGTGTTATTTACCAGAAGAGGCAATGGCAAAGTCCCCTGTTTTGTATGGAGAGAAAGACGAGAGCACGCTGTGAGAAAAAGGCCACCTTTGAGTCCCTGCTCCTCTTGGACACAGGGGATTCTGAAGGCTGTAGAAGAATGGGGATTCTAGGCAAGACTGACTACTTGAGCAAGCTTGAGTTCATTGTTTCCTCGTGCGCGGGAGAAGCCAGTGACGGAACTGTTCGAGATGTTTATTCCTCACCGGCATCCTCTCATCATATTTCAATGGGCCAAATGTTCAATTTCAGAGAATTGTGTGCATGCTTGGTGCCGACTGGAAATGTCTTAGTGTCGAGTCATTTTCAGATAAATCGTTGGTATGTCTCTCTCTGACAATTTCTTCCCACTCCAAAAACCCATTCTGGGAGTCCCTGCGTGACACAAATGGTTAAGTGCCAACTACTAGCTGAAAGACACTTTGAACCCACCCAGAGATGCTCGGAAGACAGGCCCGTTGATTTGCTTCTGCAAAGCCAAACTTTGAACCCCCTGTGCAGCAGTTCTTCTGTGCACACATGGGGTTGCATGAGTCAGGATCGATTCGACAACTAACAAGACAAAAACCCATGCTGGTCTTTAGCAGACAAATGGAGGGACCAGAGAAGACTTTGTTCTGAAATGATTCTAGGATTCTTATTTCACTTATCTCTTGCTGTGTAACAAAGTACCCCAAAAACAACAACCATTTCATTGCTCACAAGTCTGTGGGGCGAGAATTTGGACAAGGCACAGCAGGGCTGGTTCTTCTCTGCCCCATGAAATCTGGAGCCTCACAGCTTGAATGGCTGGGAGCTGAATGGGATGGCTTGAGTGGAGTCCTATGTCTGAAGCCTTGTTTCTTGCCATCAGTTGGGTTCTTTGTTTACCTTCACGTGGCCACCCCTTGTAACCAGCTTGGGCTTCTGGTTTGGTTACCTCTGTGCTGCACCAACAGAAAATACCACAAATGGGATTGCTTGAAGAAACAGGAGTCTATTTTCTTGCAGTTTGGAGGCTTTAAGTCTAAGTTCAAAGTGCCAGGCTCTTGGGGCTAGGTGAAAGCCCCTCAACCTTGGCTTCAGCTCTGCCTCCTGCTCCCGGCCCACTGGAGCTGGAGGCTTTTCTTCACTCAGCTGCTGGCTGCTGAGGCTGAAAATCCCAAGGTTGACAAGTAACAAGGCACAGTCCCGATGTCACCAAACCACACGGCAGGCCATTAATTCAAATCCATTAAAAATCCCAAGATTTGCAGAGCATGGCAGGCTGCTGAACAACGACACTGCTACATGCAGGGTTCAAGTGTGCTATAAGCTAGAGACCATTCCCAAATCTGTTTCTTATATACAGGAAGCAGACTACATACCCAAAGCAGCTACTCAGCTGCTTGTGGTAGATTCCACCATGGAGTTGATTGCCAGTCTCATCATGGGGAATAACTACCACCAGCTGCCC
>NW_006921897.1:2185077-2187419 GCF_000298275.1 Orycteropus afer afer
TGCCGTCGAGTCGGCCCCGACTCATAGCGACCCCTCCTTGGGTTTCCGAGGCAGTATCACTACGGAAGTAGATTGCCCAACCTTCCTTCCGAAGAGTGGCTGCTGGGTTTGAACCGCCAGCCTTCTGGTTAGCAGTCAAGTGCTTTAGCCACTATGCTACCAGAGCTCCTTCGTACTCCTTAGGTAGAAGCATTTACAAGAACACCCAGGATCCAGGGGTGAGGACATGGTGTCCGCCTCTCAGTGGGAAGAGTATCAAAGGATTGGACCATGTTTTAAAACTGCCACAGTGGCCATCTTTGGAGATTACTTTCCACAACCTTCTGTTTTGTCTTCCATGACTTTTATCACCGCAATCTACCAACTCACCTGAGATTCCTATGGAAAGCACCTTGAATTGTGAGGCAGATAAACACTGAAGGGTCTGAATCAGAAAAGAATGCCTTCCAAAGTTCTCACTTCTGCACCTCAAAGTGTAAATTGCTGAGGCCCAGGGCGCCTTCCCTGAGCCGGAGAACCCCAATCAGAAGAAGCTTTTGCCCTGCAGTCTCTTTTTGAACCAGCTCTCTGCCATAAAGGGTAACCCAGTGAGGAAGCAGTCTTATCATTAAAACATCTAATTTAGTGGTGCCCTACGACAATGGCTCTACAGCCAGCCAGTCCAGGACAGCCAGGAAAAAGCCCCAATTGTATCCATCCTCTGTGTCCCCTTGCCCCAAATTTCCACACCAGCACAGACAATGGAACCATGTAGCATCCTGCTCAGAGAGACTGCTCAGAGCTGCCAGAGGATGCACAAACCTGGAATTCAGAGGCTGAGGTCTGGAAGCATTTGGGTTCTGGCATGAAGCAGAAACCTGGGAGGGCTAAGCCGGGGAGGGCTAAGTCCTGTGGGACTCACAGGATCTTTTTCCACTTGAGTACCAAAGACCTAAGCACACCCTTTACCTCTTGTTGGGTTGAGTGTGCAGCCATATGTATCCAGGGGTAGGAAAGACCATTGGAGGCAATTCCACTTACTAGTGCAGTAATGTGACTAATGAATTGTGATGTGGATCAGCACGGGGAGGGTTTGAATGAGACGGGAATGCCTTTCCAAGCACTTTCATCCAAATCTCAAAGTTAAAATTGCTCAGATGTCAGCATAAAGCATTTTGCTTGGAGGCCAGCTCTCTTCAGAGGTGTAGCCAGGCGACCTTTGGTTTCACAATATTACCCTAATTCCAGGACCAACTTGCTGGCTGACGGAGGCCTTACTGCCTCACTTTATTGGGTGTATGGAATTCTCTCCCACGGGGCAGAGACAGGATGAGGCACATTCCACCTTAGAGACAAGGCAGAGAGATGAAGTGACCAGATACTTCAAATTGCTTTAGGCTGAAAAGTGAGGGTACTTCCATTCCTGTCTGCAGAGAAGAGGGATCCCTGCTGCAGCCAATGTGTCACTCACTGAGTGGCTCCCTTTGGTGGTGGGGAAAAGACCACACACAGATCACATAGATAGCAGATCCAATTCCCGCAGACTGTTTTACATGACCAAGCAGCTTGAGGACTGGACGTGGGAGCACACTTCCAGAACCAACAACATTCTGTCCATATGGAACATCTCATAGGGCTTTGAAGAAGGAAGACCCCTCCTGGCCTGTGATCTCCATAACAGGGTCTTCTGAAGCTTTGTTGAAATGAGGTTGCTTGTCCTGGCACTTGCATCTCCACAGTGATTGGTCTCTGGCATGAATGCCCTTACAATATCAATGATTTGCCTCCCTATGGACACATCACTAAGTTTTGCTTGACTGCGGTGTCTGTTTCCTTTCTCTTCTGATTATTTATTTTGCTAAGTGGTTTACAGTGAAGAAATGCGCCTTCTTTCACCTGTTTGTGTTCATGGATAGACAGACTCCATTGTAATATTCCAAAGCAGACATCTCAACTTATGTCAACCATATTAATTAACCTAGAGTTAGCCACAAGTTAACAGTATCCTTCCAGGGACAGACATTTGCCTTCCAGCTGGAAGTACCCTTGCAGAAGGTGCCATTGGCAAGAAGGCTTGGGGGACAGGGTCTTACCTGGGTAGAGAACTTTCCAGAAATCTTAATGTTGCAGGCAAGCCAAGATGTCCATGATTGACATAGTGCCATACTTAATGTTGCCCAAGAGAAGGACTGACTGACCCTTTGCCCTAAAGAAGGTCTTGTTGCTTACCGGGAGTATGTGGGCAACGCAAACGGACAGGAGTGTGTGTGTGTGTGTGTGTGTATGCTTAAATGTGTTCAGTTAGGGGAGTTTGAAAAATTTTAGGGGGTTAGGATTGGCAGATAAGTGCAGTGAAAATGTGC